>NW_006408586.1:10363089-10414339 GCF_000296735.1 Chrysochloris asiatica
CAGCGGTAGTGAGGTTGGCCCAGGATCGGACATTGTTTCGTTCTGCTGTGCATGGGGTCACTATGAGTCGGTTCCGACTCGATGACACCTGACAACAACATCCAGGGTTGCTGTGAGTCAGAAACAACTCGATGGCGCTTAACAACAACAAAATCCTATAATATAGTTCTCCCTTGTCCTATAAGGTCACTATTAGTTGTTATAGACTCCATGTCAACAAGTTTGCTTTTTCTTTTCTTGTTAGGAAATAGTTGGTATTGCAGTTACCATGCTATTCTGTTTTAGAAAATTATACATTCATTCACAGCTCTTATTGTTGTTGCTGTTAAGTTCAATTGAATCAGTTCCAACCCATAGCGATACTGTATAGAGTTTCAGAGGAGCAGTTGGTGAGCTTGAACTGCTGACGTTGTAGTTCAAACGGCTTTGCAGTATGGCACATTAATCCACAATGCCACACCAATTAGTCTATAGTAATTATTAGCACTAGAATGTTGGTCTTGTAACAAAATTTTGTATGTGATATTTTAACTAAAGATATATAATTAGGAGATAATGTATCTTAATTTTATTTTTGAAATGTTTCATAGAAACATGATGCCCAGTTTACAGTCATCCAGCTAGTAGGGATGCTTCGAGGGATAGCATCTGGCATGAAGTACCTGTCAGATATGGGCTATGTCCATAGAGACCTGGCTGCTCGGAATATCTTGATCAACAGTAATTTGGTGTGCAAGGTTTCTGATTTTGGACTTTCACGTGTACTCGAGGATGACCCAGAAGCTGCTTATACAACAAGAGTAAGTAACTCAGCATTTGAAAAACTTTCATCTTTATGTGCTATCTTGTACCATGGTGACATGCAAATAAGTAGTAATCATTAAACAGATACACAAACATTGTGTGTCAGCCATGAGGTGAAGTACAAGAGTATTGCTACAAAATAAAATGTTTTATTAAACAAAACTATCAAAATGTAAAGCTATTGTCATATCCTACATTTCTTGACATATCCTCAATTTAATTCTATACACTTCTGAAGACAGTGTTCTCATCTCTATAACCTTTTCCCAAAGAATTCTGCTCTCTTCTATTTGTACCGCATCCAAAGAGCATTTTTGCCATACTCAAATGACTCCAATCATATGCCTTTGAAATGTTCTTTGAGTGTGGGGAGCCAACAGAAGTCTGAAGGGGCAAGGTCAAGGGTATAGGGTAGATAGGGTATGGTTTCCCAAGGAAATCCTTTCAGGACAGTCCTTGCTGCAATCAAATAAGAAGCAGGTGCATTTTCTTGCTGGAAAAAATTATTAGCAAATTTTTCCATTCTTCCCAATTCAGTTTTAAATTTTCTTAAAACTTCTTTATAAGTCCCTATGAAAATTCTGTGTTATTTGAGAAAATGTATCAAGATTAGCTCTTTGGAGTTCCAAAAAGCAGTTTCCATAACCTTAAGAATTCACTTCTTTGCCTTGAGTTTAACTGGCTCAGGAATACTGGTGTAGCAATTTAGGATAAACACCAGTTGCTAACCATATGCTCAGTTGTTCAAACCCACAGCCACTCCTTGAAAACCCTATAGAGGGTCGCTATAAGTCAGAACTGACTGAACAGCACTTAAAATCTATGAATAGTTACACTAGAAAGCTTCAGTTTTTATTAGATCTTGTTTGTGAAGACAACCTAGGAAAACTAGGAGAAATGTTTTACTGAGAGAACTTGTCTGCAACCATTCACTGATTCCAGAGACATGCTTAAACATCTTTGTAGTAAACCAGTGCATGTATAATCTGGAACAGTATTAACAATATGTTTTGACTTGTCTTCATAAATCTTCTGCAACTGGAATTTTATATCTTAAAATTAAAATATTTTTATGTATTCTGGGAAAAATGTAGTCTTGATGGTGAAGTGGTTGAATACTTGGCTGACAACTGAAAGTTTGGTTTTGGAATCTACCAGCAGCTCTGTGGGAGAAAGGTGGGGTAGTCTGTTTCTCTAAAGGATCACAGCCATTGTAACCCTATGGGGCAAGTCTACTCTGTCTACAAATTCAAGTCGTCTTCTGGTTTGATTTTGAAACTTAAAAATATATGACATGATATTCCAGATTATCAAATATTCTTCTACAATGTCATTTAACTCCATTTTACTGATGTCCATGTCAATGAAATATTACTTAGGCAGAATTTTAATGCATGATATAATGAGTCCGTAAGTGTAGGAATCTACTCTATGGCATTGGAATGGATTTGGTCTTTGAATATGAATAAATGGTTGTCAGATTATAAAGTGAGTGAAAATTTGAATTCTATAACTTCATACATGGGTTTAGGCCTCAAAAAGGCAGCATCACATTCCAATAGTCTTGTCATTTTTACATCTATATATCTTTTTATTCAGAGTTAAACCACCTTTAGTAAGAAGATTAGATAAATTCTTGGTAGCCCATCCAACTAGCTATAATTTTAAAACATTTTGAAATATTATGTTTGCATAATTAATACACATTCATGTTATAGTTACCAAAAAAGCAATCAAAGGGACCACCCACAGAGAACATTTTTATCTTTATGAATAAATTCTTCCAGTTTTTGTTTTTTTCTGCCAATATATACAAACATCTGTGTGAATGCATACTTAAAATAACATTAATTATAATTCCACTATATAACCTGCTTTTCTTCTTAGAAATAATTGTTTTCACTATATTTCTGTTAATAAACAACCTAAGTTATTATTTATAGCAGATGGATATATTTTATTTCCTTGTTGTATCATATTTAACCAAACTTTAATTATTGAACATATTATAATTTTTGGGTTTTTCAATATTTTATGCAAATGCATATATGAACCATCTGCATTCATAGTTACATGTCTTATGATTTTCTTATAACATATTCTTAAAATTTCTGTGCCAAGGGTCTCTGTTCCCATTTTTTGAAACATACTGATAACACTAGATACTTTTATTATTAACCTTATCTGTTAAGAAATCATCCTTGTTATAAGTTAGGAGGAATTATGTTTAATTTTTAAAATTTGCATTCATTTGATTCAAAATTCATTTTAATATTTATATATTTATTTCTAGATTCCTTTGACATCTTTGTCAAAAAATATTTCTTATAATAACAATGTTAAATTAAAATTGTAAATGATTTAAATATTTATATTTATTCTTTCAAATTATTTTCTATGCCTTTTCATAAATAAATAGTTCCTACATGTACAAGCAATATTACAATTGAGATTATACCATGTTGTTTGGTTATGCTGTTGAGTCAGTTCCAACTCATAGCAACCCTGTATAGGATTTCCAAAAATCAGTTGGTCGGTTTGAACTGTTGACCTTGTAGTTCGCAGTCCATGCTGATCCACACTAGGAGTACGGGATCATACTATATATACTGATATATAAAGAGTTTCCATTTACTTGCTAACCCAGTGTTTTCTTCACCTGTAAATTCAATGTTGTCTTTTGGAGTAATTTTTTTTTTTTAACTTAAATAGATATGACAGAAATTTCTTAGTTATTAAATGTTCTTCTACAACATCACTTAATAATGTATTCCATTTTATTCATATTCCTGATATTTAGCCAATGTTCTATTAATTAATCAAAATTTCAATGTCTTATATTATTAAAAAAATTTCCGTACACATTCTGCTATATAGTTGTGTCTATCAATGGATGGCACCTAACAACAACAACAATCAATGGTAACCTGAGTCCTGGTGTGGCACTATAGGATAATACTGGACAGCAAGGTGGGGCCCTCTATACAGGGTCGCTCTCAGTAGGAACTGACTTGGCAGCACTTAACAACCTAGAATGAAAATTTCTAGATCAAAATATTTGTAAATAAGATTTTTTTGTATATGAATTACCCAGTTGCCCTATATTTTTCTAACACTTCATATTCCTTGAGAGACTGTTCTTGCATACTTTCTCCAGCCAGTATAATGGGGTGTTTTAAAAACCACTAGACTTCTGATTTCTTTGGTCCAATTCTGAAAGATTCCTTTCTGAAATCCCAAATATTTACAACTCCATTAACAACAAACATTGTCACATGACAAAAATATCACACACCAAGAAAGAACCCAGTACACTGGACAGTTCCATCTATAAATATAGCCGTAGTGTAAGAGCTGTAGAATTACAATAGTACAATTTCACTGGGACTTGGTCATGTGCATTGATATAGAAATTGGGATTTTATTCATAACTTTATGCATTGCACCCTTATTTGCTTTTTCTATTTTCAGTTACACTCTAGTGAATTTGTTTTTTCTTTAAATCTAAATATTTTTTATAAATGTGTCCTACTTATAATGTCATGGTTGCCGTAAGTAGAGTTATTATGGTAATAGCAAGAGAAATAAGCAATTAAAAATATCTAGTAGCTATTTGAATTACATTATAACATGTCTATATGTTTTAAAAGAAGCTCTGGTAGCATTGTAGCTATGAGTTGGACTGCTAACCTCAAGGTCAGCAATTTGAAACTACTGGTTGTTCCATGGGAGAAAGATAAGGCTTTCTGGTCCTGTAAAGCTTACAGTCTTGGAAACCCTATAGAGGGCCGCTATGAGTCTGAGCCGACTCCACGGCACAGTACCACCACCACCATGTATCTTAAAGTCTGATGAAACTGCAAAACATGGATAAATACCTAAGAAGTAATTTTTAGGACTCTTTCCTTGTCCAAAAAATCTGTCAACCAACATTCTGTAACAAAATATCATTTTGATGAGTAAACTATCATACCTGGAGACTGTCATCCCAGGAGATAGTGTAATGTAACAAAGATAATGTGTTTATTGACACAAGGAACATTTTTTTTATTCTACTCTTGTTACTCTACATTTGAAAGATTTAATTCATAAACTGCTACTACTGTATGAATGTTTAAAACAGTCCATGAAGAATATTTTGCTTGTTCAGATTGTCTGTGTTGTTACAACAGTCATCTATACCAAGACATATTTTTTTTTAGTTTTTTAAAAACAGTTTGATAGAAGGTTTTTATTTGAAATGTTAAATTTCTCATTATACAGTCAGGTTCTAAACTCTATGCCATTTGTTGTTGTTAGTGCCATCAAGAAGTTTCAGACTCATAGAGACCCTGTGTATGGTTTCCAAAGAGTGGCTGGTGGGTTTGAATCTCTAACCTTGTGGTTAGCAGTCTAGTGATTATCCTATAGCACCACCCAAAACTAATGATTGAATGAGAGCATTTTCGTGTACTGAACAATGCATCCTGGTAGCACAATGGGTTAAGTGTTGGGCTGCTATCGTAAACGTTGCTGTTAAACGCCCCCTGCCACACCATGAGAGAAAGATGTGACTATCTGTTCCTCTAAAGATTTACAGTCTCAGAAACCCAAAGAGTATTTCTACTGTGGCCTACAGAGTTACTAGGAGTCAAAATCAACCTAATGGAAATGTTTTTGTTTTGTTTTGTTTGTCCTGAATACTGCTCTGATTTCTAGCCTACTATAGCTGACAATATTCTGATGTTATTGATACATTTTTCATCTTTCATCCCTCTATCTGAGAATGTTCTCCTCCTAGTCATAAGGTTTTTAGTGGCTAAATATTTGAAAGTAGTCCACCTCTCCTACTTTCTAGTGTGTTTTAGTCTTGAAGCTCCGCTGAAACCTTTCCACCACAGGTGACCCTGCTGATACATAAAATACCACGGACATAGCTTCCAGCATCACGGCACCATGCAGCCACCAAAGTATGGCAAAGTGACAGACAAGTGATGGTTATCAAATCTAGTTCACCTGTATTCCAGTGAACGCATTGGGTTAACTTTCAGAGCTTTATTTACACTGATTGTTACTTTGCGAGGCCCCAGAGATGCTGAGGAGTTTTGACCACAGAAGATATATGTTTCTTTGTCACAATTTTTCTATGATTCTGTGAAATAAAAGTGCAACAGGCTTTTCGGTTTTGTGTTTCAACCTCAGAAGATTCTCAAAGCCAATACCCCATACCATCCAAATGAGCTCAGTTTAAGTTCATTTACTACTAAGTAGTGGTTGTGTTACGAATCGGGCTGTGAACCTAAAGGTCAGCGGTTCGAAACTACCAGCCGCTCCGCGGGAGAAAGATAAGGCTTTCTACTCCCGTAAGGATTTACACCCTCGGAAACCCTGTACAGGGTCGCTATGGGTCGGAACCGACTCGACGGCACTTAACAACAACAACAACAAGTGGTTGTTTAGAGTTCTTTGGTATTTGTTCTTGAATTTTGTAAGAACATTGTCAAAATTTTCATAGAATATATTCCCTTTCTAAAGAAAATGCAATTTGTGTCTACTTTTCTAGAGTAATGTAGACATATGTGATTCAATCTTTATAATGTTGTTGTAATGTGCTGTGGAGTCGGTTCTGACTCATAGCAACCCTGTACAGAGTTTCTGAGGCTGTAAATCTTTATGGGAGCAGAAAGCCTCATCTTTCTCCTGTGGAACAGCTGGTAGTTTCGAACTGCTGACCCTGAGGTTCATAGCCCAATTCGTAACCACTACGCTAACAGAGCTCATTATCATAAGCCTTGTTTAGTACAATCATTGGAGCCTTGGTGTGGTACTGTGAGTTAATGCGCTGGACTACAAAGTCATTTGAATTGCAAGGTCGGCAATTCAAGCTCACCAGCTGCTCCTTGGAAACCCTATGCAGAGTTGCTATGAGTTGAGCCGACTCAATGGCACTTAACAATAACAACAACAGTACAACCATTTAATAATTCACCCCATTGTATGAGGTATGGCTATAGAGTAACAGAACTGCTGTTTCCTTTTAAGCAAATACACCCACACAACTTAATAATTGTTGCCTTTTCTATATTGTCTTGAGCAGTGTGCATTTACTGCAGAAACACTACTATTGGTAATTTTTCTTCTACAGTTACCTTTAAAGCTAAACTATGAATTACATCATGATTAATAATTTAAGCACATAGCACTTTAGGGAAAAAGACTTGTCTGATACAAAATCCTTGGTCTCAAGAAGCTTATAGTTTAGTAATGGAGACAGTCATATGTTGAAATACAATTTTATATTAGACAATATATTATTGTGTAATAAAGTCTTTAAAGAAATAAAAGCAGCTTAGATAATTATGTTATTTCATTTCATGTTTGATGTGTATTATCAATTGATGCATATTATCAATATGGTCAACAAGCTCACAGTAGTGTGCTCAGGCCTTCTTTGTGGTTAAATAAATTCTGGTGAATCTGCTTTTAAAAATAAGTCATAATACTTTAGTCACACTTAACACATGTCACCTAATACCTGGAATATCTATGATTCAGAAATGAACATTTCATCCTCCAAAGTATTAAATCCTTCTCTGTTTCCCCTCAAAATGTTATTGCCTACATGTAGTGAGTAAATTCACAAAGGAATGATGAGAGATATTTGATTAAATGTGATGGAATGAACACAGAGTACATGCTATTCACAGTTTTACAACTGCTCTGTGAGAAATAAGATAGAATTGTTGTTGTTGTTGTTAAGTGCCGTCGAGTCGGTTTCGACCCATAGCGACTCTGAATAGGGTTTCCGAGGCTGTAAATCTTTACAGGAGCAGATCGCCTCATCTTTCTCCCGCGGAGCAGCTGGTAGTTTCGAACAGCTGACCTTCCGGTTCGCAGCCCGATTCGTAACCACTATGCTACCAGAGCATCGAAATTATATCAATTAACTCTGCATTAAAAAATTAAACTAGAAGGAATATTGGAGAAATTGATAACTTAAAACAATTCATCCTACTTTCCCCCAGTATACATTACCAGTATACATGGAAGATTTCACTAAAGAAGTATATGTATGCATTCGTGTGTATTTGCTCTAGTAGAATATTCAGTAGGAAAAAAGAATTTCTTAATGGTCACTTCCAAATAGTCCTCAGTTTTCACTCAGGTGTTACCAGTGCAATATTTGATACAGAGAAGAGAAGGAATAAAAAGAACTAACATTTACTTTTTTTTAACTTTTACAAGGCACTCTACACATGTAATGTAAATTTCAAACCATTCCTTTGGAGTAGATAGACATTCATTTTACAGTTAAGAAAAGCAGGAGTAAGAATCATCTTATCAAAATTCCATACCTGCACTTCAAATCCAGCTCACACGAATTTCACATGTACAGGCATGCAATAGCATTATTATTTAAGTGTCTGCAATATCTGTCACAGAGGTAGACTCTGTATAACCAGTAACTAATTTATATGATGGAGTCCAAGTATGGTGCTGTAGGATAAGCACTAGAATTTTAACCAAAATGTCAATTGGTCTTTGGAAACCCTATAAAGGGTCGTTATGAGTTGGAACCGACTCAACAATGCTAAACAAGAAGAACATTTTGCATAACTTTTATTTATTAGGCAATTAATGCTTAGCATTATATGTCAACAGTACTTAAAAAATTTTGGTCTTAGGATACATTTATACTTTTTAAAATTATTGAGGACCCCAGAGACCTGTTGTTTATAATAGCAAAACTTATCAAATCAATTGTTTACATGTACATAAATATTAAGTATATTAGAAATTAAAGTAGAAATTTTCATTGTATTAATTCATTTAAAATTAGTAATACTGAACCAATTGTATAATGGCTCAAGTAGTATTCTTTTAAGGAAAACAAAACCCTATATTCTCCAAAATAATATGAATACTGAGAAAAATGGGTTTGCTTTACAGTTTTGCAAATGTCTTTAATGTCTAGTTTAATGGAAGACTAGACAGATTTTCATAAGTGCTTCTGTTGTCAAAATTTTCATATTCATTTTGGATTGAGGTATATGAAAATCTAGTGTCATACAAGTACATTGCTTGAAAAGGTTGAGGTGTATAATTCACTTTTTTAGATTTTCATGATTGTATAATTTGTTTTTCAATTTCAGCAAAACTTGACAAGTGATAGTTGCTTAGAGGTAATAATAGAAACTAACGCACATCAATGGCATTTAATATACTATTACATTAAAATCTGTTGAACTGTTACTTGTAAATAATTTTTTAACCATAGATAGTTTTGTAACATTATAAATTAGTCTCTTGGAAAATACTGAATTATGCATTTCTTCCAAATGTTGACATTTTCCATTACACTATATTATCATGTAACCTTTGGAAAATTCCACTGAGAGTGGAAAAGACAAGAACTGCTTCACAAATTTTATGATAACAGTTTTGACTTTGATATCCTACCCTATAATAATTTAATGACACTGTGAGAACCACTGTTATAGGTGTTTATTTGGAAAAGAAACACTTTAAAAATAAAATATCTATTTCAGTATATATTAAATGAGACAGTAATATATGATATACCATGATTTAAAGAACTGTCTTTGAAAGCATACAGATACAGATCAGTATTAGAAAATCATTTTGCAAGCCTTGAATTTAATTTGGGATAGATGTCACTGGAGATTTTAGCTTTGCGAATTTAAGTTCTCATAGGATTTTTACTGTTGAAAATAAACGAAATAAATGAAGTACCGCTATTTGCTTTTCCATCATGTGAATTTTGAATTGTACTTGATATATTGTCTAATTTTTGCACTGGTCTACTAATTTACTTTATTTCATACTAACAGAACTATGGTGATATTTGTGAGAACTGTTTGCCACTGAATAGTTTTTCAATTTTTCTACTTATGAAATTATTTTAAAGACATTAGCATTGTTTGTATCTGTGCATGCATGTATCTGTGCATACGAGCTTTTTTATATTAATGTAATGAAACCGCTGGAATCCAAAGTTCTAAAACAGAGCAGCTGGTGGACCCGAACCATGGACTTTGTGGTTTGTAGTCCAGTAGTCCAGTGCTTTCCATATGGAGCCACTGTGCTCCCAGTTATTCACAAGCTCCCAAATATTTTCAGTTTGAAACCATCATTACCACAATACTGACTTTGGTATTTTAGAAATCCAAATGATTTTTTCTTGCTTTTATTCTCTAGTAAGCTCTGGTAGCACACTGGTTATGACTCAGTCTGCTAACCTCAAGGTCAGTAGTTCAAGACTCACAGTGGTTCCACTGGAGAAAGATAAGGCTTTCTGCTCTGGTAAAGATTTACAACTTCAGCAATCTTATTCTGGGTCACTATGAGTCAGAACCACTCCACGCCACACCACCACCATCATTCTCTACTATTAGGGTTTTGTTTATATGTTTTGTTACATTGCCATTTGCCAATTTCTTCTTATTTAACCTTTAGATGGTGAAATAAAATAAAAGTTATCACAGGTAATATGTATTAAGTAAACAGGGGGAAAAACTTATTTTACTTAATTTCTATTGTTTTGAACAGAACTTAGGAGTACTGCTTGGTTTAAAATCAGGAAAGTATGTGTCAGGGTTGTTGCCCTTCACCATACTATTCAATCTGTATACTTAGCCATCAGTCTGAGAAGCTGGATTCTGTGAAGAAGACTTTCATTCCTGAATGAATGGACGTTCAGTAACAACCTGTGAAATGCAGATGACACAATCTCACTTAATAAAAATGAAGATGACTTGAACCATGTGCTGATGATGATCAAATAATTCAGCCTTCTATATGGATTACAACTCAATGTAAAGAAAGCAAAAATCTTTACAACTGGACCAATAAACAACATCATGATAAGTGGAAATAAAATTGACGTTGTCAAGGATTTCATTTTACTTGGATTCACAATCAATGTTAGTGGAAGCAGCAGTCAAGAAATCAAATGAGGTATTTTGTTGGGCAAATCTACTACATAAGAGCTCTTTAAGTGTTAAAGAGCAAAGATGTGATTTTGAGAAGAAAAGTGCTTCTGGCTCAACTAATGGAATTATTCAATTACCACATATGCATGAGAAAGCTGTAAAATGAATAAAGACCAGAGAAGAATTGATGCATTTGAATTATGCTGTTGGTGAAGAATATTGGAAGTACCATGAACTGCCAGAACAAGGAAAACTGTCTTGGAAATACAGCCAGTATGCCCCTTAGTAGTGAGGAGGGTGAGACCTCTTTGTCTCACTTATTTTGAGCATGTAATCTTGAGGGCCCAGCTCCTGGAGAAGGACTGCATGCTTAGTAAAGAAGATGATCATCAATAACGAGGAAGACACCCAAGGTTATGGAATGGCACAGTAGCTACAAAAATGGGCTCAAACATAACAATAATTGTGAGGATGGCATTGGAACAGGCTGTGTTTCATTATGTTGTGCATAGGGTCGATATGAGTAGGAACTGACTTGATGGAACCTAACAACAACAACACAATTACTGTTCTTTAGTTATGTGACTCATTCAAGCTGATGTCAGAAATAGTTTAATACTGCTTTGTCTTAATCTGATTTCACTTTCAGGATAAGGGGAAAGTAGTAGTTAAAGCATGGGCTAAATACTTCCATTCCAAGAACATAAATAATTGAGAGTATGGATTTTTTTTTCTTCAGTTTTACCAGGATTTAAAACTATGTATATCAAAAAGATGTGATGCAAAAACACAGATATATTATTCTGATTAGAAATATATGTCGTATGTCATTCATACGCCAATGAAAAGTGTAATAAGAAAGTAATCAGTGCCCTTCATATAATGACTGTATCATAAGCTTTCAATCAAAATAAGTAATATCAGCTACAAAGTTATTCCCTATTCGGTTAGAATCAGTATGAATATGCTTGTATATAACTTCAAAAAATATAGCTATATATTAAAAATTAAGTTGTTATAAAAGCTTTAGTAATCTTAGTTATCAGTGTTGTGCAAAAGTTAATGAGAAATCTAGTACTTTCTAGTCAGCTATTTCAAAGAAATGTTGGCATGCATGTATTTATGCATATGAGCATTCTGATATTCATGTCTTCTGAGAAATGGGAAACGCCCATGTTTCAACATGTGAAAATAACCTATCTTGATTTATCTGGGGAGTATTGTTGTTCAGTGCTGTTGGGTTGGTGCTGACTAACAGCAATCCTATATAGGGCTTTTGGCTAGCAGTTCAGTGGTTGTCCTACACCACCACACCAGAATCCCACCTGGGGAGTGGTGTTGCTGGTGGTTATGTGTCGAGAAAATTCTGACTCATAACAACCCTGCATATGGTTTCCAAGGCTGTACATCTTTATGGGAGCAGAAAGCCTCATCTTTCTCCCACGGAGCCACTGGTAGTTTCGAACTGCTGACCTTGAGGTTTGTAGCCCGATTCGTAACCACTACGCTACCAGAGCTCCTTATGAGGATTGAAATTTTCCATTTTGGAATGGAGAATGAAAGTATTCAGGGTGTATATAATGACTTGTACAAATCTGTAGGAAGAACTATTTTATCTAAATTACATCATCCATTCATTCATTCATTCAACAAATATTTTAGTGCCTGTTATTTACCAACCAACATTCTAAAATATAGATAGACAAATGTGAATAAAAAATCTCTGATCTCATGGAACTTATATTCTAGTGGAATAATTCAGATAAATTTTTTGAAAAGGAATTGAATAGGATGGCAGAGATTATGAAAAACGTGGCAGATATTATATATAGGAAGGTCATGGAGAGTGTGTCTGAAAAAATGACATCAGTATAAGTAATAAAGGGGACTGATGGAGCAAATAATGCAAATATCTGATCTTAAGAACCAGATTTGTTGTTGTTATGTGCCGTGGAGTCAGTTCCGACTCATAACGACCCTGTACAGGGTTTCCGAGGCTGTAAATCTTTACGAGAGCAGAACGCCTCATCTTTCTCCCACGGAGCAGCTGGTAGTTTCGAACTGCTGACCTTGTGGTTCGCAACCCGATTCGTAGCCTCTACGCTACCAGAGCTCCTTATAATTTTACATTTAATCAAATAATTCTAATCATTGCTGTGATTTCAAGGGTCCCATTTTGAAGAAAAATAATCTAAGTAGTTCAATTAAATGACTAGGTTGAGAGTAAACATACAATTTATGGTGACTAACTCTCCATTCTATTTCTTTGGTTCTGTTTGTAGTATGCGTGACCTATGGATACTTCCTAGAAGTCACTTTGTGAACTTTTGCACCTGTGAATTAACCAGTCCCAAATACATAAGGAGCTCTGGTAGCGTAGTGGTTACGAATCTGGCTGCGAACCTTAAGGTCAGCGGTTCGAAACTACCAGCTGCTCAGCGGGAGAAAGATAAGGCTTTCTACTCCCGTAAAGATTTACACCCTTGGAAACCGCTGTACAGGGTCGCTATGGGTCGGAACCGACTCGACGGCACTTAACAACAACAACAAACACATATACAAAAATGTGGCAGTTATAATGGCCTAAGTTGGTTTTACAACTTGATGCTTGGCATGGATAAGAATTTAACTCATTTTTTCCCCCCATTATCCTTTTCCAGATATAATTCTGTTTGTTATGGATCAAACTCAATCTCATATCCCCTTCCACTTTTTTTTTGCTAATCTTAGTTCTGGAACTGCCACGCTGTTAACTAAGAACTGCAGTTGTTTACTCAGAAAGTATTTTCTTAAATCTATTTTCATACTTTTCAATGAATTAATTGATATTAAAAAAGGTCCCTCAAACCTTTTTCTTTTTCCCCCTACATATATTTATTTGTATGTATATATTTTCCCATTTGTCTTTTATATATTTTTTCAGCTGAAAACAAACCTAAGATTATTTTTTTAAACATAATCTGTTTTATGACTATTACTATATAACTTCAGGTTCTAATGCTGTGAGGCATCAGAGGGAACCATTATCATGTTGTCTAATGGTTTCAAATCATCCAAAATATGTCAGCAGATATTTATGGGAGTCTCAATCTATCATTTTGTCCTTCCTAATTTGTAAATCACCAATACTAAACAACCTAAAGATAATACAAAAGTGGTTGCAACTGTGCTATGACAGAGAACTTCCAGAGGTTTTGGCCAGATGTAGAAGAGGACATGGAATGAGGGATATCATTGCTGACATCATATGAATCTTGGATGAAAGTAAATAATACCAGAGAGATGTTTACTTGTATTTTATTGACTATGCAAAGGCTTTCAATTGTGTGGATCATGACAAACTATGAACAACAATGAGGGGAATGAGTATTTTGGAACATTTAATTGTGCTCACTCAGAACCTGTACATAGATCAAGAGACAGTTGTTCAAACAGAAAAAGAGGACACTGAATGGTTTAAAATTAGGAAAGGTGTGTACCAGGGTTGTAGTCTTTCACATATTTATTCAATCTGTGTAAGGAGCAAATAATCCAAGAAGGAGGGCTATATGAAGATAATCATGGCATCATTAGCATCCTGCAATATGCAGATAATACAACCTTGCTTTCTGAATGAAAAGAGGACTTAAAATACTAATGAAGATCAAAGACCACAGCCTTCAGCATGAGTTGTACTTCAATGAAAAGAAAACAAAAATCCTCACCACTGGAGCAATAAACAACATTCATATAAATGGAGAAAAGATTGAAAATTTCAAAGACTTCATTCTTCTTGGATCAACTATCAACATTTATGGAAGCAACAGTCAAGAAATCAAGTGATGTATTGCTGTAGGCAAATCTGCAGAAGACCTCATTAAAGTGTTGAAGAGCAAAGATGTCAGTTTGAGTCTGATCTACGCCATGATATGTTTAATAACCTCATATGCATGTGAAAGTTGGACAGTGGATAAGAAAGACTGTAGAATAATTGATTCATTTGCATTATAGTGTTGGATAGAATATTAAAAGTGGCATGGACTTCAAAAAGTACAAACCAGTCTATGTTGGAAGAAGTACAGTCAGAATGCTCCTTGGAAGTGTGGATGGCCAGACTTTGTCTCTCATACTGTGGACATATTATCAGGAAGGACCCATCCATAGAGAAGGATATCGTGTTTGGAAAAGGAAAGTGTCAGAGAAAACGAAGAAGACCCCCAATGAGATGAAATGGCACAGTGGTAGCAGCAGTGGGCTAAAAGATAGCGATGATTGTGAAGTTGTTGCAGGACTGGATAGTGTTTTGTTCTGTTGTGCATAGTGTGGCTATGAGCCAGTACAGATCAATGGCCCCTAACAACAACAACAAAAAATCTTAAATTCTATAATTTTATTAATTGATAGACTACAACTGATTTAAGTTTACTATTTCATTGCAGTACTATAGTCTACCCTCTGAGTTTCATATAACTTTCTCACATATTTACTTGGAACAGTGCTTCTTTGGGAAATTATGTTCAGCATGCTAAAATTTATATTTTCAATTAAATAATGGGAATTGGGGATATAGAAAATACAAATTTGGAGTATTTAAAACCTCATTGAATTTTGCAAAACAATTGAGCCATATTAGGAGATATTTTTTATTTTAACCTAAATTTTTAAATTACTGTTGCTTTTGTTGAAGATAGACTTTACATATTAGATTACCTAACTTTTGTATTGTGTTATGGGAACATGAACTTAAATGAAAAATAATTTGATTGCATTTTTTATTTTGGATAGGCAAAAAGTGCCTTATAGTGCAATATCAAACTTGCCTTGTATTTCAAAAAAATCCTGTATTTCATGCAATATTGAAGAATCTGATAATTTCAAATGAGTTGCTGCTACCTAAGGGATCATCTATTTATGATCTCTTGTGATCCTCAACATCTGTTGGAACAATTCTCTAAGTGAATTTCCCTTTAAGCTTCTTCCATTGGGAAGGAGTCCTGGTAGTGTAATGTTTGTATGTTGGGCTGCTAACTGAAAGGTCAGCAGTTTGAATACACCAACTGCCCCATGGGAGAAAGATAAGGCTTTCTGCTCCGGAAAGATTTAAGCCTTTGAAACCCTATACAAAGTCTCTATGAGTCAGAACTGATGGCACATCTCTACCGCCACAACTCCTCCTGGGGGTCTTCTCTGACTGTCCTTTTCTTGGTTGGCTACTATTGTGTACAGTGAGTGAAGTTTAGTCCCTGACAGTAAATAGATATTAAAGCCTTGATTCTCTATAGTATTACTTCTAAGACAAGAAGGCAATGTTTGCCTCTAGGCTAAATACTCAATTACTTGGGTTTACTTAGATAAACTTCTTACAGTCCTTTGTCACTATAAGTAGGACCAGATGGAGCTCACAGACAGGCAGTAAGAATCAGCAAAGCATTTCCTGAATCGGCAGGGAGAGATTTGTATATAGAATTAGAGAAAAATTGGAGCAGTTATGAGACATTATACCAGAGATTTCAGCAGTTATATCTTTCTTTAGAAATCAAATCTTAATACCCCCTAACCAATATTGAGTGAACTGACCACTTAAGCTACTGAAAAATTTGAGGCTTTTAACCATATTTCTCATTTGAACTTTCTAAATTATTTAAACTTAGAGAACTGAATTGCAGGGTCTTTTAAGAACAAGTAAA
The DNA here is from genome assembly GCF_000296735.1 of Chrysochloris asiatica. NCBI lineage: Eukaryota > Metazoa > Chordata > Mammalia > Afrosoricida > Chrysochloridae > Chrysochloris > Chrysochloris asiatica. The sequence goes on from NW_006408586.1 coordinate 10,379,492, forward strand.
ACTGTGTGCTTCCTCCTCTAACTACTATTTCCAGGCATTGTGAACAAGGTATTGGCCTATTCCATATAATCCTGGTGATGGTGGTTGCTGAGGTCATGTGCCATTGAGTCAGTTCTGACTCAGCAACCCTGTAATAGGGTTTCCAAGACTGTAAATCTTGGAGAGCCTCATTTTTCTCCTGAGGAACAGAAAAACCTCATCTTTCTTCAAAGGATTGGCTGTGGATTCTAATTCATGATCTTGCTGTTAGCAGCACAATATATAGCCCCTTATGCCACTCTGTGGCTCTGTGGTTTTGTTGTTAAGTGTCATAGAGTCAGCATTTACACATAGCAACTCTGTATAGGATTTCTGAGAAGCAGCTAGGTGGGTTTGAACCACTAATCTTGTGGTTAACAGTCCAGTGTTTATCCTACAGTGCAACCCCAGAGCTCTAGAGTTTAATAATTATATAATGCGTCTGCCCATAATATCTCTAGTATCCTCCTTCCTTGAACCATTTTATATATTTCCTTTAAGTTTTCTGAAAGAAATCTGTAGATATAAACCTAGAGATGAAATCCAAATAGAAATGCAGTTTAGTCCAAAATTTAGGGTCATTTTTAGGAATACAAAGTAATTAAATATCAAAAATGTAGGGACCTAAATGTTCACACAGGTTTAAGATACCAAGCTAAAAGGTTGTTGTTGTTGTTGAGTGCCGTGGAGTCGGTTCTGACTCATAGAGACCCTGCACAGGGTTTCCGAGGCTGTAAATCTTTACGGGAGCAGAAAGCCTCTTCTTTCTCCCGTGGAACCTCTGGTAGTTTCGAACTGCTGACCTTGCGGTTCACAGCCCGATTCGTAACCACTACGCTACCAGAGCTCCTTAAGCTAAAAGGTTGAAAGGTCCTAATTGTTAGAAATATTAAGCAAAACAAATATTTAAATTTTGTATCTCCCATGCCAGTCAGTTTATGAATGACAATATAGTTGCTGATAGAAATTAAGAATCTTGGCTAAAATTTAAAAGTTATAGTCAAAGCTCAGCCAATAAATCGAGACTTCTGATTCTTACTAAAAAGAGTTCATATGGAGTAAGTGCCCAAGTGTCTCTTGTACCCGTAATTACTGAGCTATATTAAGGTGAAACAGCAGCTCTAAGAGAAACTAACTCTAGGATTGGCACTGCAAACATAAGAAGCAATATTAACTTTTGTTCTTCCAGTACATAACGTTTTATTTGTGCTTTCATTTTCCTCAGAATATGGGAGTATGAAGTTAATGATTCTTGAGTCCTTTTTTTGAGCTGTGATAAATATTTTACCTGAAATTTGTCATTTAGCACCATAACAGCACTGTGAACCAAAACTGTTTAGTTCTCAAATTACATGTGAGGGAACTCAGGCATGATGGGGTTTAATAACATTCAAGTGGTAAAACTGCTCCTCTAAAGCATTGTATAATCCTCCCTTGAGAGTTATTTGAAAGCCAGAAAAGTGTTATAAAGGGATTTTAAGTCTTTGGAATGTTGAAGCCTTTCTTCTTGTATCAAAAGTATACTCATCTTTCAAGGATCAATTGCTATGTGACTTCCTCAGTCTCCCTAGTGTGAACCAATGCTCCTTCTCTGCATCTACAGCAGTATCCAATTTCACCTGGGTGTTTAATGTTAGGTACCTCTGATCAGCAAGACCTACCTTACTGGGAGCTTGCTAGAAATGCAGATTCTACGTACTGAATCAGAATCTACATTTTAACAAGATCCCTGATGAAGATTCATATACACTGTAAAATTTGTGAAACAAGTAAGTCTTTGAAATGTATAAGCCTTTCTTCTTGTATCACAAGAGTTATCTTTTCTGACTGCCTGACATTTATTTCCTAAACAGGAGGACCTGTATGATATTTATATTTGTCTTATCTAGAATGACTACCATAATACTTCCCATATGGTTGGCACTCAACACCTCTTTATTAAGTTTATTTTTCAAATGGAGAGCAACTTTCATAACAGTTACACCTTTGCATTGCCTATAATTCACGGAAGCAATGCTCTTCTCTACATTCTAAGTTCTTAGAAGGTACATAAAAGTACACTAATATGTATAAGTATATATTATGTATTAGGACATGGTCTAAGTTCTTTAAATATACTCACTTATTTACTTTCTAAACTAAAATTGATCATTTTTCTTCTTGGTAAATGCTGTCCAGTGGGTTATACTCATAACGGCCCTGCATAGCATTTGTGAGAAGTTGCTGGTGGGTTTGAACCACTAACCATGTGGTTAGTTGATTTATGTAATTGCTGTCAATGAATTGTATACCTGTAAAAGTTTAATTGGCAAAAGTTGCGTGATGGATATATTTATAATGCAGATAGATAAATAGATAGATAGATAAATAGATAGATAGATAGATAGATAGATAGATAGATAGATAGATAGATAGATGATAGATAGATAGATGATAGATAGATGATAGATAGATAGATAGATAGATAGATAGATAGATAGATAGATAGATAGTCCTTGTGTGGCACTGTAGGTTTAATGCACTGCACTACAAGATCCTATGAACTGTAAGGTTGACAGTTTAAGCTCACCAGTCACTCCTTGGAAACCCTACACAGAATTGCTGTGAGTCTGAACTGACTTGACAGCATTTAAAAACAATATAGATGTTTGTGTGTGTATGTGTATCGTAGAAGAAAGATAAGACTTTCTGCTCTGTGAAGATTTAAAGCCTCAGAAACTTTCTACAGGGTCATTATGCCAACTCATAATAATCCTGTATAAGATTTCTGATTCTGTAAAGCTTTACAGGAGCAGAAAGCCTCATTTTTCAAATATATATATAATTGTTGTTGTTGGTAAGTGCCGTCGAGTCGGTTCCAACCCATAGCAACCCTGGATAGGGTTTCCGAGGAGTGACTGGTGAGCTTGAACTGATATAGATAGATAGATAGATAGATAGATAGATAGATAGATAGATAGATAGATAGATAGAGATATAATATATAACTATAGGCTCTGGTAGCGTAGTGGTTATGAATCGGGCTGCGAACATTAAGGTCGGCGGTTCGAAACTACTAGCCGTTCCGCGGGAGAAAGATGAGGCTTTCTACTCCCGTAAAGATTTACATCCTCGGAAACCCTGTACAGGGTCGCTATGGGTCGGAACCGACTCGACGGCACACAACAACAACATATATATAGTTATTCGGAGTCCTTGAGTCAGTTCTTACTCATAGTGACCCTGTATAGGATTTCCAAGGAGTGGCTGGTGAGTTTGACCCATCAACCTTGTGGTTCAAACCAACCTTGAAGTCTAGCACATTATCCTGTAGCACTACACCAGGACTTTCTCTCTCTCTCTCTCTCTCTCTCTCTCTCTCTCTCTCTGTATACACACATATAGGTATATATAATAACTATATATATACACACACACTACTTATATGAGTCACAGGGTCAGCAGTTCAAAGCCACTAGTCGCTCATTGCCACTTAGCATGTATATATTATATATATATATATACAGAGGTTGCTTATATACTATAAAAATCTCAGGGAATTTGAATCCTTGGTTTGCGTGTTGGTTTGTATTGTTAAGTGTCGTCAAGTTAGTTCTGACCCATAGCAACTCTGTATAGGGTCTCTGAGTAACAGATGGTGGGTTTAAACCACCAACCTTTCAGTTGAAACCTATCTTGTATTTGAGTGCTTATCCTACAGCACCACTTCCCAGTTAATTGGTTAATAATGTGCTTACTGCTTCTCTTCTAACTCCTACTATTTTAGTAACATTTAAAGTTTTCTTCTTTTGAAGAATTCAAAATCCTTTTGAATCAAATATTGCTGTAAATAGTATGCCACTAACATCTTCTGTTTGTGATAAAATATATCATTGAAATATTTCAGTGAAGCTTAGTTTTTATTTCAGAACAGAACATATCTCATCAAATGTCTAGGTTTTAATATACATTATGAATATTGCTCATGTATGTCAATATGATTATATATTTAAAGGGGGGTAAGATTCCAATCCGGTGGACATCACCAGAAGCCATAGCCTACCGCAAATTCACATCAGCCAGCGACGTATGGAGTTATGGGATTGTTCTCTGGGAGGTGATGTCCTATGGAGAGAGACCATACTGGGAGATGTCCAATCAGGATGTAAGTATTTGTAGTCAATGAGTTATGGGTTCAGATTAAATGATCAAGCTGTGCAAGGAAGTGGAGCATTATGAAACCAGGTGGCTCCTAGTTTGTGACATTGAAATGGAATACTTAAAAGAGATGAAATTGTTTCCAAGTGTTACAAGGATATACATTTTTCCCTTAGAAATCTAGCAAAATGAAAAATTTTTTAATCAGAATGCAGTGAAATAGGTGTCCAAGACGATAACCAGTAGTTTTCAAGGAGTGTTTAATGGACTTTTGTTGCAAAACCATTTCTAAGTAACATAAGCAAGATATACATATCTGCCATCCATTGTAGATTTAGTTAATACATCTATGCCAATAATTTGTTTACTTAAATATATTTCCTGAAATCAGAAAAAAATCAATCTCTACATGTTGTTTTTCTTAATGTACTAAATTTACACATGAATTTGGTTACACAAAGTGATGTCTTTGGATGGAAATATATAATCTTGACTATGATATGGTGTTTTGAAAAGATTTTTATATTTATAGGTCATGTTTTCCTAATGCTTACTTGGTAAAGGAACTCTATTGTCAAATGGCAACAACACTCAAAGAGTTTTCTTTATGCTTAGCCAGAAACTGAGCATGCTCCCCAAGATACATAAAGAGGAAAGATGAGACGCTTTCAAGCATTTCTTATCCACAACATGTAAAAGTGCTTTAAGTTTATTGGGGAATAAAATTTTCTCTGCTCTTCTTTAAATAAACTCATATTAATACTACTGGGGAAATCAAAGTCATTTTTTAAAATCTCTCAGCATTACAGCATCTCTATATATCGGATCATCTCAAAGAATGGCCCCTGTATGAGCAGCTTTAGCATGATCTGGAAATTTATTTTGGAAGCGAATTTTTAGACTTTTAGTCTCAGACCTATGGACTTAGAAATTTTGGGTGTGAGGGTTTAGTGATCATTGCCTTGACAAACCTTTCAGATGACCATGCAGCAAATCAAAGTTTTAGATTACTGAGTAACATTATTCATAATTACGAATTAACTACCTGTTACCTATTAATATAGCACATAGGAATTCACCAAAGGAAGTTTTCATTTAAAAGGTCTGCAGCTGCTTTGCAGAAGAAAGATGCGGCTTTCGGCTTCTGTGGAGATTTACAGCTTCAGAAACCTGCACAGAGTCACTATGAGTCAGAACCACCTTGACAGCACTTAACAACAACAACAAGTAAACTAATGCTCTTGTTAGTGCAGTCAGGTCGGTTCCGACTCATAGTGACCCTGCATAGGGTTTCCTAGGAACAGCTGGTGAGCATACACTATCATGCAATTCAATCAGACCTTTCAGTCCATTGCATATACTGGGACTCCAGCAAAATAATTATTATCTATTAATATGTCATTGTTGTTATTCTTGTTGTTGTTGTTAAGTGCGTTGAGTCAGTTCTGACCCATACTGATCCTGTATAGAGTTTCCAGGGAGTGGCTGGTGAGTTTGAAACACTGGCCTGTGGTTCAACCTGAGCACATAGGAATTTACCAAAGGAAGAAGTTGCTGTGATTCAGAAGATACCATTTAACATGTGGTATAACTGAAATCTGTATACTGACTTCCTTTGCTTTCAGTAATATATGGTTTCCATAGGGATCTGTATGACCAGAAAATAATTTTTATAGCTCACTGAATTTCTATATCATTTACCTCTTTCTTTTGCTAGAAAGGATTTCTACAAATTCATCTTTCATTTTATTTCTCTTGATTTTCTTTAGAAAGCATATTGAGCATGAACTGTTTATTCAGACTTTTAGGCAATTTAAATGAGAGCTTGTTTTCATTCAGACTTTAAACCATTTATATTAGTGTGTCCTGCCCATGAAAAAGTAAAGGAAGCCTTAGTTCTTAAATTCCCAGAAATTTTGCTTCTCACACAGGTAATTAAAGCTGTGGACGAGGGCTACCGGCTGCCACCCCCTATGGACTGCCCAGCTGCCTTATATCAGCTGATGCTGGACTGCTGGCAGAAAGACAGAAACAACAGACCCAAGTTTGAGCAGATTGTCAGTATTCTGGACAAGCTTATCCGGAACCCCAGCAGTCTGAAGATCATCACCAGTGCAGCAGCAAGGTGACACATTAGATTTTGCAAGATGCATGCCCTTAGAAATTAATGTATTTGCTTTCTTCAATGTGCTCATTTTTGTTTTCTCATGCCTCCGATAGAATTCTTTGAGTCTTGTATCCCTCAAGACTGGAGAGATGTATTGTTTTGTTTGTTTGTTTCACCTTGCAAAAGGGATTTTCATGCAATATAATGGTAGTGATGCCATTCTGAGATGATTGTTTAACCTCAGTCCTGTCTAGAGGTGATTGTATATTCATGCTTATATAAGTCTCTGGAAAGTAGGATCCAGGGCCACTTATACTCCTTTTCTTTAAACTCTATGTTATTTAAAACAAAACAAAACAAAACAAAACAAAACAAAAAAAACAGAAGAAGCAGTTCTGGGAGTTGTAGGACTGCCAGTAAAATTCTAATTTATTTTTAATTTAAAATAAAATGCTTGTGCTGGCACACAGAATGTAATTCTCACCATTAATTAAACAAATATTTGTTTAATTCATATTGTGTACTAATTGCTTTCTTAGACAATTTGGACGATAAAATAAGATCTGTGTTCGAGCACTAGTACAGATGTTGTTGTTGAGTGCCGTCAAGTTGGTTCTAACTCACAATGACCCTATATAGGATTCCTGAGTGAGCTTGAACCACTGACCTCGTGGTTCACACCAACCTTCAGGGAGGTCCAATGTTTATCCTACAGTGCCAGACCAGTGTGATGCAAATGCACATTAGTAAAATAGTATGTAACTACCTCACAACTGAGAATCTGCAATGGTTTTGAAACATGCTTATTATTATGTTGTTGTTGTTGTTAAGTACAGTGGAGTCAGTTCCGACTCATAGTGACCCTGCACAGGGTTTCCAAGGCTGCAGATCTTTATGGGAGCAGAAAGCCTCATCCTTCTCCCATGAAATAGCTGGTAGTTTCGAACTGCCGACCTTAGTGTACCTATAAAAGAAGAAATAAAGAAAGAAAGATTAATTTTGGAAGGGGCTTTATGAGAAGTGTTAATATATTCGATATTACACTTTAGGAATAGCTATCTTGTTTAATAATTTACATTTTCATTAAACACATAAAAGAAAATGTTTTATTAGAACTTAATGATATATATATATATGTTGTTAAGTACCATGGAGTCGGTTCTGACTCATAGCGACCCTGCACAGGGATTCTGAGGCTATAAATCTTTACGGGAGCAGAAAGCCTCATCTTTCTCCTACAGAACCACTGGTAGTTTCTAACTGCCGACCTTGAGGTTAGCAGCCCAATTCGTAACCACTACACTATCAGATACATAATCATATATATATATACCATGTTACAGAGGTGGTGGTGAGATGATGGTAGTTGTATGTCATTAAATCTGTTCCGACTCATAGCAACCCTTTATAGGATTTCCAAGGCTGTAAATCTTTATGAGAGAAAGCCTCATCTTTCTCCTGTAGAGTGCCTAGTGGACTTGAACCTCTGACCTTTTGGTTAACAGTCCAACGGTTAAACCACTATACCACCAAATCTCCTTATTCTGTGTTATTGATGTTTTTAAGTGCTGTTGAGTGAGTTCCAACCCATAGCAACCCTGTATAGGGTTTCCAAAAAGGTGTTGAATCATTGACCTTATGGTTAGTCTAGTATTTATTCTACAGTGTCACAGTGGGTCTCCATGCTTTTTAGTTTTTGATCAAATTTAGCATATGTGCTAGTGCATAATTCATTCTTTAAAAATACTCCTCCTTAGAGCTAAAAAAAGATGTCAGACCTATTTGAAATGTTTCATATTATGACCACTCACTCAGTGGCTTGAGGATTAGTGAGCCAGTGATATCCTGATGGGTAGAGTAGGACTTTTTCAGTTCCAGTGACTTGAGGTGGATTTTACACTTCCATGAGGCTTTGTAGAAACACTTGTTCCTGGAAATCTATTTTCCATTTTGCTATCTTCAGTTTTCATTAATATTATCCTTCTCTTTTGTTTTACTTGCTAGAACGCATAGTAGCTAAAGCTGACATTTCAAATGATGAGGAATGCCTTGCTTTTCAAGTTAAGTTGTCTATTTAAATATCAGTGTGTGTATGTGTGTGTGATAAAGAGAAAAATTCAATTATACTATAGAATCAGTTTTAAGAGAAGTTTGTATCTTCAGTTTAGTATTCTTAAAACTTATTTAGAGCATATACATTTCTTAGAAATATAGGCAGAGAAAAAAATTTGTATTTGTAAGATTTATGCTAATAAAAACAACGTTATTTTGGTATCTATAGAGTAGAAATTACTTTATATAGCTCACTGCTATTTCTGTTCTGTGATATTTATTAATTTTGAGTTGTTAATATTTAACTACTATTTTGGAAAATCAAACTATTTTGAACTATTTTGAACCTGTATTCAATAATAAATACCTAGAAATATCTCAAAATGCATAGGTTTACTCTTGTAGATCTAAGTTAAATTTTAAAATAGTTTTATCTAGATGCATGCATTTGTGTATATAAAATACATATTGGAAATAAACTCAAATGGTGAATGTCACAGAAGCTAGAATATTCAGAAAAATTTCAGAAATGTAGAAAAAGAACTATACTTAGTGTGCACATAAATCCACAATATTAAGTGCTTTGTAGAAAGATTACATAGTGATGATTTAATGAAACGCATGTGTAAAAGATATTGTCTTTAGTTTTTATGTATTTGTCTTTACTTTTTACATATTTGCTGTTTTTGCTCAGGGAATCATCAATAATTACTACCCTCAAATTGACAGGGTATTTGCTAATCAAAACACCACAACATGACAGGGTATTTGCTAATCAAAACACCACAACATGGTGTGCCATGGAGTCGGTTCCGATTCATAGCAACCCTGTATAGGGTTTCTGAGGCTGTAAATCTTTATGAGAGCAGAAAGCCTCATTTTTCTCCCACGGAGCAGATGGTAGTTTCAAACTGCTGACCTTGAGGTTAGCAGCCCAACTCGTAATGACTACCGGAGCTCCTTATAATACAACATAGGATCCTTAATCTGAAAAGGAATGATTAATCATCTTTCTCCCATGGAATGGCTGGAGGTTTCAAATGGCTAACCTTGAGTTAGCAGCCCGACTTGTAGCCACTATGCTGCCAGAGCTCCTTATATTAAGCATACATGCTCCAATTTTTATTTAATATTTGAATAGGACAAATACAGATAAACTGAACCAAAGTTTTAGTAGGTATATATGTACAAAAAATTTATTAGAAATTATCTTTAGGGGTCACTAAGATTGAATTTAGTGATAGATCCTCCAATAAACCTACCCATAATTTATCCCATGATAGTAAATATCTGTCCTATGCCTTCATAGACAGAGATGACACAGATTCCTTTGGAAATCCACCTGACAGTTTAACAACCAAGAAGATTATAAACCTGTCTTTCTTCTGGCCATATGGTCCTCATTTTGCACCCAGATGATGTTTCTTTTGATCTTTAATAAGTAATAGTCACAGCAAAAAAATAACAAAAACAAATCTTTTCAACTCTTTCTATATCATAAAAAATGCACTCAAATAATAACTCATGAAATATGAGCTAGGGATATTTAAACCTAATTTTCTGGAGAAAATAGAAATGTCCTCACATTTTAATATTAACATATATTTGTAATTCAACTGTTACATTCTTATTGAAATACATTATTTCTCCTAATATCTATTCTTTAATATTTGGGGAAAAAAGAACATGATTTTGCAACAAAACAAGCCATTTGGAGCAAAATCTTTAAATTTTTTTCAAAAAAAAAATCAATCATCTTGTCACTAAATATAAGCATTTAAAAATTATATTTATATTTTACTTACTGTCATTGTGTCTTACAAGCAATGGGCCCATTATGATATTAACATTTTAAGATCATTAACATTAAGTTGCCGTGCAGCCATGTCTAGAGATATATTTTTTTTTTTCCTTTAGCAAATTTACTTTCCACTTTTAACAAGAATTATATGTTATTATCCTTTTGTGTAACTGATTAAATTAAGGCTGTTTTCACTTAAATTTTTCAGTAATGTACTTGATATATGGTTTACTAAGAACATAGAAATCATTAGATAAAAACTTCAAGAGAAAACAAAAACTTACTGACACTTGAACCTACCCATCTTATCTTTCTTTCCTCTACTTGAAAGGAAGAGTGGCTCCTCTTCTTGACAAAGGAAAATCCTTTCACATACACACATATTCTGGGTCTCATAATTTCCTGCCTTCTCAAAAATTTTCTTCTTTCAGCATCTTCCTCTTTTATTCTCTCCTACAGTTTCATTCTCTGTCTCTATGCATGGTCATTGTCATTAACATACACATATGTTCTTTTACATTATTTGTCAGATTTTTTCAAGTGATAAATCACTTAATAGATTTAATCTAAATCGATTTAATCTAATTCAGAATCTGTAGGGAATAAAAAGAGAATTTTGACATTTGATGAGAACTTCAAGTTGTTACTCATCAGATCATTAGGGGAGATTTGGAAGCACTGTTTGTCAGAGTTTTCTTATCAAAATATTGATGATATAATTACTATCTCCTGTTCAAAATGATTTTTGGGTTACCATTGGTAGACTATTTAAGTCATATGTTTCACTGTGTTATGGAATATTTCAATTTTACCTAAGAAGATCTATTGGTGAGGAGGTTAGTGTTGATATAAGTGCTCTAGGAGTCCTGGTGTTGTTCACAGCACAGCTAAGTGCAAGCCCAGTGTTTCAAACCGATTAGCCACTCCTTAAAAACCCAATAAAAGGTTCCTATGAGTTGGATCATTGAGAAGTATTAGTATTCCTGAACACTTAATTGTGCTCATGAGTAATCTGTACATGGACCAAGAGGCAGTTATTTGAACAGAACATGGGAACACTGAATGGTAAAAAAATAAAGAACGGAGTGTGACAGGGTTGTGTTCTTTCACCATACTTATTCATCCTGTATGCTGAGCAAATAATCTGAGAAGCTGGGTTCTATGAAGAAAATTGTGGCATTAGGATTGGAGGAAGACTCAATAATAACCTGTGATATACAGATGATACAACCTTGCTTGCTGAAAGTGAAGAGGACTTAAAATATTTAGTGATGAAGATGAAAGAGCACAACCCTCAGTATGGATTGCATCTCAACATAAAGAAAACAAAAATCCTCACCATTGGACCAATAAGCAACATTCTTATCAATGGATAAAAGATTGAAGTTGTCAAGGACTTCATTCTTCTTGGATCAACCATCAACACTCATTGAAGCAGCAGTCAAGAAATCAAATGACGGGTTGGAGACCTGGATGGCCAGCAGTATGGCAAGACCTGGGGACTCCTGTGCCCACAGTCAGTGACATAGACACAGAGAACTAGAGTGGAGAGTGAAGCATCCAGGTGATAAGAAGTGAGGGCATATGCATAAGAACACCCACACTTGTAGATAATACCCACTTGAACTGACTTCAATGGCTGGATGATCAGAACTCAACTAGAAGAAGAAAAAGAGGAAAAAAAGAGTAATCTGCTACAATTTGATGAACTTGACCTATATTTTATGGATGTAGTAGCTCAAAAGAGGGAAAAAATCTTTACAGTGAGGATCATTCCCACCCCTTCAATACACAGGGTAGACAAGGATGGGCAACTTGGACATTGGCTACCCAAAATGGGGGCTACAAAGGCAAGAAGTGACTGGCTTACAGGCTTTCAAGAGGGAGCCTAGACCCAGAGGACTCACAGGAAGGTAGAATCTCCACTGAGTAGTATCCAATCTGTCTGGGTGGGACTGATGAAAGGAGATGGGAATAGCACTCATGTTGCTCAATAGTGAATAATTGTTATCAGGAATGACTGTGAGGGTTGGGAATGTAAATGTAGACATTTTGTAGCAAAACGATGGGAGTGGTTGACTTTGCTGTCCAGGAGTAGAGGTCCCCAGGACCAGCAAGGGAGAAGAGCAGAGTGTGGGACTCTACCCAGAGAAACAGTGATCCCAGAGATAGAGGCAGAGACGATGACATGGAGAGATGGAGTGGCTAGGGACACTAGACCCAGAGAGGGAGAGAGGCTGTGTGCTGCGACTGGGGGACAGGCTTGCAGGGTATATACCCTTTGGTTGGTTGATGATGCATTCAGGGGACTGTAACCATGGCAATGAGATGATATATGATAGGATGAATGTAAATCTAATGTTCACCCGTGTAAACTATCACATAATTCACAATAAAACATTTAAAAAAAAGACATAATCCTTGTCATACAACTGAGGAGGAACATATTGGACATTATAAAATAACCTACTTTGGAAGACAATAAAAGTTAAAAATAAAAAGTAACTTGAAACCTCCCTTCAAAAAAGAAAATAAAGTTTTTGTTTTGTTTTGTTTTTTAATGTAGAATAAGAAAAAAAAAAAAAAAAACCAAAGACATCAAATTATGTATTGCATTAGGCAAGTCTTCTGCATTAGACCTTTTTAAAGTGTTGAAGAGCAAAGATGTCATCTTGAGGACTAAGGTGTGCCTGACCCAAGCCATGGTATTTGCAACAACCTCATATGCATTAGAAAGTTGGACAGTGAATGAGGAAGACCATAGAAGAATTGATGCTTTTGAGTTATGGTATTGTAGGAGAATATTGAAAAGTGCCATAGGCTGCCCAAAGAACCAACAGATCTGTGTTGGGAGAAATGTAGCCAGAATGTTCCTTCAAGGCTAGGATGGCCAAATTCGTTTCTCATACTTCAGACATATTGTCAGGAGGGAGCATTTGCTGGAGAAGGACATCATGTTTGGTAAGGTGGAGGGTCAGAGAAAAAGAGAAAGACCCCAGCAAGATGGATTGACAAAGTGGCAGCATTAATGGGCTCAAGTGTGTCAACAATTGTGATGTTGGCCCAGGACTGGGCAGTGTTTCATTTTGTTGTACATAGGGTCACTATGAGTCAGTACTGACTCTATGGCACCTAACAACAACAACAACAACAACAATGAGTTGGAACTGACTTGATGGCACTTAATCACAATACCATCAACAGGTAAGAGCCCAAACTAAGTTCCACTAAGTAGCAAAAAAAAAGAAAGTGAACTCACAAAGTTTGACTGAAGAGTATATTATAGAACATCATGAGGGTAATGAGATATGCAGAGTTATGGAGAAAATGCTACAGAGTATATCCTGGAAGGCTAAGAAAACAGTGCTTTCATTAACAACAATTAGAAAGAACTTGAGGAAGAACAAGTCTGAGGAGAGAGATGAACATTCAGATACAATGAGTGAGTCCAATAAGAAGGCAGAAGTTCACATCTTAACATTCAGACAGAGATTAAAGCTAGGCATGTGATTTAGAGAATTCTATGTATGAAAATGACTAGAGAATCTAGTCAGAAACGGGTTTAGCAGATACAAACCTCGATTTAGTAATGCCAGTTTTCACAGTATAGCCTCTATTTTTGTAAATGTATTTAATTTCTAGTTAAAATCTTAATATCCCACTGGATTATCAAGAGACTTTAATGTATGAATTGTAAAGAGTATTGTTTCATGTAGTTTGCATGAGATAATCCTCAGGCCAATCTGTGCTGTTGTTGTTAATTGCTGTCAAGTTGGTTCTGACCCATAGTGGCCCTGTATAGGTCTTCTGAAGGAGCAGCTGGTGAGTCTGAGCCACTGAGTTTGCAGTTCAAACCGACCTTGTGGTCGAGTACTTATCCTACAGTGTCATACCAGGACTCTTTAAAACTTTGTAATTTTTAGGTTCTCTTTGCTATTTTGGTTCAAACCTGAGGTGAGGGCCCAGAATTCGTTTTGAAGCCTCATACTGCCTCATTCAATCAGAACTTAAGTCAGTATTCAAATGTCTGCAAGAGTAAAAAAGTTAATGAGATTGAAAAAATGCCTTAGTCATATGTAATAGAACAGGATGGTATCTTGTGAGTATGTTAAGATCTTTGTTAAGGACTGAGGAGCCAATCAATGCCATCAGGTAATTTCTGGTGAATGTCAGTCCTCTAAATAATAAATATAAATTACATCATCCAAAATAATGGATTAATTACATTAACCAAAATACATATCATCTCAGTTCACATGTTCATACCTAGAGAAGAAGAAGACTGTCTCTATTCTTACTCTTGGTAAATAACATCAATCACAGACCAAAAGAATTATGTGATACCATAGATGGAAACAAGGAACAATAATCAGAGGTAGAATGACACTCAAAACACGCAGAAAACCACAGAGCAAGTAATTTCAACAACAAAAAAAGATAGAATAAGCCAAATTATCAAAAATTGCAAAGGCACTTAACAACAACAAATATGTACAAGAGCAGAAAGCCACATCGTTCGCCCATGGAGTGTGACTGGTGGGTTTGAACCACCGATTTTGTGGTTAGCAGACAAGTGTTTATCCTACAATACCACCACGAGATGGGTTTTGTTGTTGTTACCCCAGTCATCAGATTCTTCAGTGATAAATTGAAGTAAGTTGAAATTCTTCAATTTACTGCCCTCTTCAGTAAATTGATGTCATCAAAATTCTTAGCATAATGTATTAAAGATTCTTTTCAATACACTTAAAGTGAGGTTAGTGTTTTATTTTTATTTTTTTTATTGTGAATTGAATGAAGGTTTACAGACAAGATAATCAGTTTTACAATCAATGAATCATATGCTTTGTTTCATATCAACGAATGCAATCTCATCCTTGCAATGTTTGTCCCGCTTCCTCCCTGTGATTTCCCATATGCAAATATCCTCTTTAAAACTCATATATTTGTGAAATATATATGTATATATCCCACTCTTCCTCTCCTACCTATTTACCCTGTGTCTCTGTCCATGTATCTACACATGGAACAGTGTTATTCCAAGGTTGTATGTTGTTGTTTGTTGTCAGGTGCCATCGAGTCGGAACCGACTCATAGCGACTCCATGCACAGCAGAACGAAACAATGTTCGATCCTGGGCCAACCTCACCACCGCTGCCACCCCCGAGTCCATCAATGATGCCACCTGGCCGATCCATCTCGTTGTATATATATGACTATTTACCTCTATCTCCTTTAGTCCCAGCATACCCCCTTGTGTCTTTACCTATCTTCATCAATCTTCTGCCAACCTTGCTCTTCTTGTATATTGCCCTCCCATGACCTGAGTTAATATGTGCCTACTCTCTAGCCAGTGAATTATACTCCCTTCCCTTCCACCTCTGGTGACCATCAAAGAATATTTCTCTTAATATGGAAACCTTTCCTTAAGATTTTACAATAGTGGTCTCATACAATATTTTTCCTTTTGTGATTGACTTATTTCACTTAGTGTAATGTCCTCTAGATTCATCCATGTTATAAGGTGATGTGAAGATTTATCATTATTCTTCATCGATGCTTAGTATTCCATTGATTGTATGTACCAAAATTTGTTTATCTGTTCTTTCATGAAAGGGCATTTAGACTGTTTCCATCTTTTTAATATAGTGAATATTGATGCAATATTTTGTTGTTGTTTTGATTTTCATTCTCTAATGGCTAATGATCATGAACATTTCTTCATATGCTTGTTGGCTGCTTCAATATATTCCTTAGAGAAGTGTCTGTTCATTTCCTGTGCCCATTTTAAAATTTATTTTTGGACTTTCTCTTGTAGTTTTCTATAAATTTTAGGGAGTAGTCCCTTGTTAGATATGCCATTGCAAAAAATTGTTTCCGATTCTGTTGAGTCTCTTTTTTTCCTTTTGGCAATATCTTTCAATGCACATAAGCATATATCTAATTTTTAGGAGGTGTCCCAACCATCTGTTTTGTCTTCTGCTGATTGTGTGTTTTTAGTAATGTTTGATCATATATTTATGCCATGAGTAAAGCCCCTAAGTTTGTCCCTTATTTTTTCATTGATGATCTTTATAGTTCTAGATTTTACATTTAGGTCTTCCATCTACATTTTTTGGTTTTGTATATGGTATGAGATATAGGTCTTATTTCATTCTGATGCTAATGGATTTTCAGTTTTGCCTGTTCCATTTGTTGAAGATACTAACTTTCCCCATTTAATGTGTTTTGGCACTTTGTCAAAAAACCAGCTGACTGTATTTGTATGGATTTATTTCTGGAATCTTTATTATTTGCCATTGTTCTGGGGATCTTTCTTTGTACCAGTACTAGGCTATTTTGATCATTGTGGCTGTGTAGTAAATTTTGAGATCAGGAAGTGAAAGGCCTCCAACTTTGTTCTTCTTAATCAGTGCTTTGCTTATCCAGGGTCTATTTTCTTTCCATATAATGTTAGTTATGATAGGTTTTATCTCTGTAAAGAATGATTTTGGAATCTGGATTGGGACTACATTTCATCTGTAGATTGCTTTGGGTAGTATTGACAATTTTACAGTGTCAAGTCTTCCTAGATCATGGTATTTTATTCCATTTTTGTAAGTCTCTTTTAGCATCTTGTAGTACTGTTTTGGATTTTTTCTTTGTATAGGTCTAATCTTTTTCTAGCTAGATTTATTCATAAATATTTAATCTTTGGGGCAGCTATTGTAAATGGTATTGTTTTCCAAATTTCCTTTTTGGAGCTGTCTTTATTAGTGTAGGAATCCAACTGATTTTTGTATATTGATCTTGTATCCTGTCACTTTTCTGAATATTTCAATGAATTCCAATGATTGCCTTGCTGAATATTTGGGATTTTCTATGTATAGGATCAATCATCTGCAAACAAAGAAAGTTTTACTTCTTCTTTGCAAATTTGGATGCCTTTAATTTTCCTTTCTTGCTTTATACCTCTGGCTAAGATTTCCAACAAAATATTAAATAGGAGTGGTGATAAAGGGCATCCTTGTCTGGTTCCTGCTTACAAAGGAAATGCTTTCAGTTTCTCTCCATTGAGGGTAATATTGACTGTTGGATATAAACTCTTAATTATGTTGAAGAATTTCCTTTCAATTTCTACTCTATTGAGTGTTTTCATCAGGAGTGAATGAAATGCCTTTTCTACATCTGTTCTTTTCATGTTCTTTGTTTATATGGTGGATATTGTTGATTGTTTTTCTAAGGTTGAATCATCTTGCATGCCTGGATTAAAAAACACTTAGTTATAGTGTTGTGGTTTTTTTTTTTTTGTTGTTG
The DNA here is from genome assembly GCF_000296735.1 of Chrysochloris asiatica. Classification (NCBI taxonomy): domain Eukaryota; kingdom Metazoa; phylum Chordata; class Mammalia; order Afrosoricida; family Chrysochloridae; genus Chrysochloris; species Chrysochloris asiatica. The sequence continues at coordinate 10,396,903 of NW_006408586.1, forward strand.
TTGTTGTTGTTGTTTTAATAGGTTGTTGAGTTCTGGTGGCTAGAAAATTGTTGAGAATTTTTGCATCTTTGTAAGGGATATTAATCTTTAACTTTCTTTTTTAGTAATGTATTTGGCCCGAGTCCTGGTGTGGCACTGCTGGATAAGCATAGGGCTACAAGGTCAGTTTGAACCACAAGATCGGCAACTCAAACTCACCAGCTGCTCCTCAGACACCCTATATCGGGTCACTATTAGTCAGAATCAACTTGATAGGACATAATAACAATAACATGAACAAGAACAACAGCAATCTTTGCCTGGTATTGGTATGACGCTTGCATCAAAAATGTATTTGGGAGTTTTTCATCCAATTCTGTGTTTAGGAATAGTTTGATTAAAACTGCTGTCAGCTCTTCGCTGAATAATTGGTGGAATTCACCAGATAAGCCATCTAGTCCTGGACCAATTTTTGTTGGGAATTTTTAAATTATCTGATCAATTAGTTCTTTTGTCATAAGTCTTTTCAAGGTTTCTACTACACTCTGTTAGTTTAGGAAGGTCATGTGTTCATTTATTCTAACTTTTCAAATTTATTGAAATACAGTTCATAGTTTTCTATAATTATCCTTTTTATTTCCATTGGTTCTGTTGTGATGTCAAACATATCATTTCCTATGTGTCTTATCTGCATCTTCTCCTTTACTTTTGTTAGCTTTTCCAAAGTTTTGACAACTCTATTAATCCTTTCAAAGACACAACACCTTGTCTTATTGATACTTTCTATGGTTTTTCTGTTTTCCAATTAATTTGTTTCTGCTCTAATCTTTATTATTTCTCTTCTTCTGGTGATTCTAAGCTTGCTTTGCTGGTCTTTTACTAATTGTTGGAGATGTTGCATTAATGTGCTGATTTTAATTATTTCTTCTTTTTGGATGTATGCATTTATTGCTATAAACTATCCTCTAAGCACTGCTTTTACTGTTTACCAAAATATTTAATGCTACCTGAGATAGGATAATATTGATATGTCCACAAGTAAGACCAGTTAATACCACTAATATTCAAATTTATGCACCAAAAATTAAACCCAGTGATTATGAAATTGAAGAATTCTACCAACTTCTTCATTCTGAAATTGATCAAACATGCAATCAAGATGTAAAGATAATTACAGGTGATTGGAATGCAAAGATTAGAAACAAAGACGAAGGATCAATATTTGGAAAATATGGCCTTGGTGATAGAAAAGATGCTGGAGATCACGTTAGAATTTTGTAAGACCAATGACTTCTTCATTGTAAATACCTTTTTTAAACATCATAAAACATGACTATATACATGGACCTCACCAGATGGCATACGCAGAAATAAAATTGACTAAATCTGTGGGAAGATTCAGTAAAAAAATACCTCCATATCATCAACCAAAACATGGCAAGAGGGAGATTACTGGAACAGAACACCAATTGTTCCTAGTAAATTCAGCTGAAGTTGAAGAAAATAAAACAAGTTCATGATAGTCAAAATATGACCTTGAATATATCCTACCTGAATTTAGAGATCATCTCAAAAACAGATTTGATATATTAGACCCTAAATACTGACTACCAGAATAGTTGTGGGTTGACATCAAGAACATCATACAGGAAGAAAGCAAAAGTTCATTAAGAAGATAAGAAAGAAGGAAAAGACTAAAATGGATGTCATAAGAGACACTGAATCTTGCTCTCCAGCATAGAGATGCTAAAGCAAATGGAAGAAGTGAGAGGAGGTACAAGAGCTGAATAGAAAATTTCAAAGGTCAAATGGAGAAGATAAAGTGAAATATTATAATGAAATGAGCAAAGATCTAGAGTAAGAAAACCAAAAGGGAAGAACACGTTCAGCATTTCTCAAGCTGAGGGAACGGAAGGAAAAATTCAAGCTTCGACTTGCGGTATTGAAGGATTCTATGGGCAAAATAGTGAATAATGCAGAAAGCATCAAAAGAAGATGGAAAGAATACAAATAGTCACTGCACCAAAAAGAAATGGTCCATGTTCAGCCATTTCAGGAGGTAGCATATGATCTAGAGCCAATGAATCTGAAGAAAGAAGTCCAAGGTACACTAAAGTCTTTAGCAAAGAACAAAGTACCAGAAAACGATGGAATACATATTGAAACCTTTCAACAAACTGATGCAAGAGCAGAGGCACTCACTCTTCCAGTCTTCTGTCTTTGTGCCCATTCCAAAGAGGGGTGATCCAATGGAATGTGGAAATCATTGGACAATATCATTGATATCCCATGTGAGTAAAGTTTGCAAAGATAATACAAAAATGGCTGCAACCATATATTGAAAGAGAATGTCCAGAAGTTCAAGCTGAATTTAGAAGAGGACGTGAAACTAGACATATCATTGCTAACGTCAGATGGATCTTCGCTGAAAGCAGAGATTACCAGAAAGACATTTACCTGTACTTTATAGTCTATGCAAAGGCTTTCAATTGTGTGGGTCATGACAAACTATGGACAACAATGTGAAGAATGAGTATTCCAGAACACTCATATGTACTCACGAAGCACCTGTCCATAGACCAAGAGGGAGTTGTTTGAACAGAACAAGGGAACACCAAATGGTTTAAAATTAGGAAGAGTCTGTGCCAGGATTGTATTCTTTCACCATACTTATTCATCTGTATGCTGATCAGATACTCTAAGAAACTGGATTATATGAAAATAAACAAAACAAAAAACCTTGGTATCAGGATTGGGGGAAGACTCATTAACATCCTGCAATATGCAGATGATACAACCTTGCTTGATAAAAGTGAAGAGGAGTTAAAATATTTACTGATGAAGATCAAAGACCACCGCCTTCTGTGTGGGTTGCATCTCAAAGTAAGAAAAAAAAAAAAAAATTGCCAGTATACCAATAAACAACACCCATATAAATGGAGCTCTGGTAGTGTAGTGGTTATGAATTGGGCTGCGAACCACAAGGTCAGCAGTTCAAAACTACCATCTGTTCTACGGGAGAAAAATGAGGCTTTCTGCTTCTGTAAAGATTTAAAACCTCATAAACCCTGTACAGGGTCGCTATGAGTTGGAACCGACTCCACGGCACATAACCACCACCATATAAATGGAGAAGAGATTGAAGTTTTCAAAGCTTCATTTTGCTCAGAATAATCATCAATACTCATGGAAATAACAGTGAAGAAATCAAACGACATTTTTCTTTGGCAAATCTGCTGCACAAGACTTCTTTAAAGTGTTGAAGAGCAAAGATGTCAGTTTGAGGACTAAGGTGTGCCTCTACCAAGCTGTGGTATTTTTGTTAGAAAATGTGCATTTAAAAGTTGGACAGTGAATACGGAAGACCATAGAATAACTGATGCATTTAAGTTATGGTGTTGGAGGAAGATATGAAAGTACAATGGACTGCCGAAAGAACAAATAGATCTGTGTGGAAAGAAGTACAGTCAAAGTGTTCCTTGGAGGCCAGGATGGCCAGACTTCATCTCTCATGCTTTGAACATATTATCAGGAGGAATCAATCACTGGAGAAGGATAATATCATGTTTGGTAAACTGGAGGGTTGGAGAAAAAAAGGAAGACCCCCAGTAAGATGGATTGGCACAGTGACAGCAGCCATGGGCTCAGGAGTAGAAAAGATAATGAGGTTGGCCAGGACCAGGTAGTAGTTTATTGTGTTGTGCATAGGGTCTCTATATGTTGATACTGACTCAATGGCATCTAACAACAAAAGCTTTTAATGTATTGCTTTTTCATTTCATTTGAGTCAACAAATACTTTTATTTCATATTTTATTTTTTCTATTATCCAGTAGCTTTCCAGTAGGGTGTTAATCAATTTCTGTGAATTTGATTTCGTTTTCTTAATCTTCCTATTGTTGATTTTTAATTGTATAGCATTGTGCTCTGAAAAAAATGGTTTGGAGCATTTCAATGTTCTTAAGTTCATTGAGGCTTGTTTTGTGACTTGACATATGGTCCATTCTGGAGATTGTGCCATGTGCACTGGGAAAAAAAAACCCTGTAGTGTATTGTTATTGGGTTGAGTGCTCTGTATGTATCTACGAGGTCAAGTTTATGTTCGTGTTACTTACTTCTTCTGTGTTCTATTGATCTTCTTTGTCATTGTTCTGTCCTTTATCTAAAGTAGTATATTAAAATTTCCTATTATTATTGTGGAGTTGTCTATTCCTTTCTTCAATTCTATTAGAGATTGGTTTATGTTTGTTAAGGCTTTTTAATTGGGAGCATAAATATTTATTATGGTTATGTCCTCTTGTTCATTTTTTTTATTCTGTTAGCATGTTTTTTGTTCTTTTCCCAGTCCTTTGATTTTTAATCTGTTTTTGTTTTTATTTACAAGATATATCACTGGTAGATAGCACATTGAAGGATCCTGTTTTCTTATCTTTTCTTCTACTTGACTTGTGCATTTAATTGATTGTTGTTTAGTATAATAATTGACAGGTATAAAGTGACTGCAGTTATTTTGCTGTGTGTTATTTTGTGGTGCTGCTGTTTTCTTTGTTCCACATATATTTCTGGGTTGAGTTTGTTTTGTTTGTGAGGGTTTTTTTTTTCTGTCGATTTCTTCACTCTTGTTATTTTAATATTTGCAAAACTTCATAGTTTTTCTTTTTCTTTATTTCATGTGAAGGTGTGTTAATTTTCTTTGAGGTTAACCTGTTTTTTATTAATTACTTACCAATTGTGAAAGTTTGTTCTATCTTGAAACCTGCTTGACACCCTCACCATTTGTAATTCTGTAACTAAACTTTTCCCGTTTTTTTTTTTTGCCTTGATTACAAATTGATATGTCTGATTCCCTATTTTCAGTCTTGTAAATTTGTATACTTTGGGTACTTCTATATCTGGATTGAACGTGGGTGGTGTTGTCTGCTGTTGTTGGATCTCAATCTAAAAGACTTCTTTTAGTGTTTTTTTTTAAATTACATTGGTCTGGTTACTATAAATTCCTTCAATTTTTGTTTATCTGGAAATGTTGTAATTTCACCCTAGTTTGTGAAGCACAGTTTTGCTGGGCATATTATTTTTAGTTGGCATTTTTTTTTTTTTTTTCTTTCAGAGTTTTGCGTGTGTCTACCGATTGCCTTCTTGCTTTGCATGGTTTCTGCAAGAAAGTAGAGCTTAATCTTATTGATTCTCCTTTTTAGGTTACATTTCGCTTTTCATGAGCTGCTTTTAAGATTCGTTCCTTGTTTTAGATTTCGGAGAGCTGGATTACGATATGTCTTGGTGATTTTATTGTTGGGTCTATCCTGTGTGAGGTTTGTTCAGTTTCTTGAATGGTTATCACCTTGGCTTTCATTTGTTGTTGCTGTTAGGTACCATCAATTCAGTACTGACTCATAGCAACCCTATGTACTAGAGAACGAAACACTACCCGATCCTGGGCCAACCTCACAATTATTGCCACAGCTGAACCCTTGATATTGCCACTTGCCAATCCATTTCATTGGGGGTCTTCTTCCTTTTCTTTCACCCTCCACCTTACCAAACATGATAACCTTCTCCAGCGACTGGTCCCTCCTGACAATACGTCCAAAGTATGAAAGACGAAGTTTGGCCATCCTGGCCTCTAGAAGCAATCTGGCTGCACTTCTTCTAATACAGACCTATTGGTTCTTTTGGCAGCCCGTGGCACTTTCAATATTCTCTTCCAACACCATAACTCAAAGGCAACAATTCTTCCACAATCTACCTTATTCACTGTCAAACTTTTGTGTGCATATGAGGTTGTTAAAAATACCATGGTTTGGGTCAGGTGCACCTTGGTCCTTAAGCTGATGTCTTTGCTCCTCAACACTTTTAAAAAGGCCTTGTGCAGAACATTTGCCTAATGCAATATGTCTTTTGATTTCTTGACTGCTGCTTCCATGAGTGTTGAAAGTTGATCCAAGGAGATTGAAGTCCTTGACAACTTCAATCTATTCTCCACTGATAGAAATGTTGTTTATTGGTCCAGTGGTGACGATTTTTGTTTTCTTTACATTGAGATGCAATCCATACCAAAGGCTATGGTCTTTGATCTTCATCTGTAAATATTCTAAGTCCTCTTCACTTTCAGAAAGCAAAGTTGTATCATCTGCATATCACAGGTTGTTAATGATTCTTCCTCAAATCCTGATGCCACATTTTGCTTCATGTAACCCAGCTTCTCAGATTACTTGCTCAGCATACAGATTGAATAAGTATGGTGAAGAAATCTATCCTTGTCAAACACCTTTCTTAATTTTAAATCATCCAGTGTTCCCATGTTCTGTTCGAACAACTGTCTCTTGGTCAAGGTACAGATTCCTCATGAGCACAATCAAGTATTCCAGAATACTCATATTTCGCAATGTTGTCCATAGCTTGATCCACACAATTGAAAACCTATGCATAGTCAATAAAGCACAGGTAAACATTGTTCTGATATTCTCTGCTTTCAGCCAAGATCCTTTGGACATCAGCAATGATATCCCTCATTCCATGGCCTCTTCTGAATGCAGCTTGAACCTCTGGAAGTTCTCTGCCAATGTATGCTTGCAGCCGTTTCTGTATTACTTTAGTAAAACTTTACTCGCATGGGATATCAAAGATATTGTCTGATGATTTCTGTATTATGTTGGGTCACCTCTCTTTGGAATGGGCACAGTTATGGATCTCTTCCAATCAGTTGGCCAGATAGTTGTCTTCCAAATTTCTTGGCATAAATGAGTGAGTGCCTCCTCTGCTGCCTCACTTTCTTGAAAGATTTCAATTTTTATTCCATCAACTCCTGGTGCCTTGTTCTTTGCCAATTCCTTCAATTAACCTTGGACTTCCTCCTTCAATTTAATTGTCTCTTGATCATATGCTACCTCTTGAAAACTGTTGAACATCAACCATTTCCTTTTGTGACTCTGTGTGGTCCTTCCATCTTCTTTTGATGCTTTCTGCATCATTCAATAATTTGCCCAGAGTATGAGCTCTGGTAGTGTAGTGGTTACAAAACTGCAAGGTCAGCAGTTTGAAACTACCAGCTGCTCCGCAGGAGAAAGATGAGCCTTTCTGCTCCTGTAAAGATTTACAGCCTCAGAAACCCTGTTCAGGGTTGCTATGGGTCGGAACCGACTTGATGGCACTTAACAACAACAACATGCTTTAATAACAAAAATCGAAGTTCAAATTTTTTCTTCAGTTTCCCCAGCTTGAGAAATGCTGAGCATGTTCTTCCTTTTTGGTTTTCTGATTCCAGATCGTTGCACATTTTGTTGTAATATTTGGCTTTATCTTCTCAAACTGATCTTTGAAATATTCTGTTCATCTCTTGTACCTCCTTATTTCTTCCATTTGCTTTAGCATCTCTATGATGGAGAGCTACTTTCAATGTCTCTCTGCAATCCATTTTGACCGTTTTCTTCTTTCTTGTCTTCTAAATGACTTTTTGCTTTCTTCACGTATGATGTTCTTGATGTCATCCCACAACTTTTCTGGTCTTTCATCTTTAGTGTTCAATGTATCAAATTTGTTCTTCAGATGATCTCTAAATTCAAGTGGGATCTATTCAAGGTCATATTTTGGCTCTTGTGTGCTTGTTTACATTTTTCTTAAGCTTCACTTTGAGTTTGCTTTTGAACAATTGATGGTCTGTTCCACAATCTGCCCCTGGCCTTGTTTTGACTGATGATATGGAAATCTTTAGAGGAGCAGAAAGCCTCATCTTTATCCCACAGAAGAACTGATCATTTTGAATTGCTGACCCTGAGATTAGCAGCCAGATTCATAGTCACTACCAGAGCTCCTTCATCTTTCTAGATATTAGGGAAATTTCCTTCCATTGCCTTCTCAACTTTGTTGTGTATGCTTTTGTTTGTCTCTTTCTGTTCTAGAATTTTAATTACCCATAAGCTATTCCTCTTCATATTGCCCCAAATGCATCTTAGGCTTTCTTCAGATGTTTTCATTAGCTTTTTTCTGATCGTTTTTCTAGTGTATTAGTATTGAGAGATTGATCTTCAAGTTTTCTCATAAGGCTTTCATTGATTCTAATCTACTCCTTTGTCATTTCAATGTATTGTCCATTTCTGAAATCTTAGTATTAATCTTCTAGATTTCTTTTTGCAGTTTTTATATTATCATTAATCCTTTATCCATATTGTTTAGTTGTTCCTGTAGTGGTTTCCTGAATTCTTCCTTGTTTCACTCTTGCTGTATTTTTGTTTTAGTCTTTTATCCCATGGATGTAACTGAATATCATTTCTTTTGAATTCTTTTTTCAGGTAGTTCCAATGTTTTTATTCCTGAAACATCTTTTCTAGTTCTGCCTCTTAGTCATTCATTTGAAACACTATCTTGTTTCTTCATGTGAGCAGAAATTATCAGCTGCTTTTGAGACATTGTAATGTTGTTATATTAAATTGGGGATTGTATGTTGATGTATTCTTATGCATGCACCAACAGCCTCCTGGTAGTAGTGATCAGAAGAGGAGCCTTTGCACCATTCCCTGATCACTGTTCATGCAGTTCAGTTTAAGATGGATTAGGCTGATGTTAGTTGTTGTTGATTCAATGTATAATATCTGGTATTAACTTTTGCCCAATGGGTGGAATAGAATAGGATAAGGTTGTGGCTGAGCTATATGGATACAATAGCTATCTCCTATTAAATGAGGCAAGAAGAGAAAGTACACACAAAAGAGAGAAGGGAATCAAACACAAATCAGCAAACAGTGGGAAAAATAAAACAGTAAAGACAAAAAAGAAAAAAGCAGGCGACAGCTAGCAAAAGGACATAAAAACCTAAGAGAGAAAAAAGGGAGTAGAAAATAAAATAATAAAAAGAAAAAGAAAGAATGAAGATCTAAATAAAATTATGAAAAGAAACAAATAAAAGCAAAAGAGATCAGAGAGTAGTAACAACAACAACAACAACAAAAGAGGGATTAAAAAATGAAGAAGAAAGATGGAATGAAGCAGCAGTGGTGGGAAAAGAGAAACAGGAAAAAAAAAAAAGAAGAACAAATAAAAGGTGAGATAGAAAGCAATGAAAACAAGAGATTCAGTGAGGGACACAGAATAAGGAAGCAAAAACAATTGGAGGAAAAAGCAGGCAATTGCCAGACCTAGAGAGGAGAGATTTCTGGAATCTCATGCCAGCCATGTACCTCATGTTGTAGTGGGTAAGGGATGAATGGTAACACTCAACCTTAGATGGAGTTCCTGTAGGGCTAGGTGTTGACTATTCTGTGCACACTATCTGAAAGTAGTTCATGCAGACACTAAAACAGCTGGGGTATCAATGTATTTCTATCTCAGAGGGGAATTAAGGGTGAGAGTTCTCTCTAGTTTAGGGCAGACCAGAAGAAGCTCTGCAGATCTGGCATAGGTCACATCTGATTCTGGGTGCCAGTGTTTGTGCTGCTATCTCCTCACATACTAGGATGTGACTTCAACAGGCTAGAGACCTTGATCTTGTGGTTCAAACTGACCTTGCAGTCCAGTGCTTACCTTGCAATGCCATACCAGGGCTATTTTTCTGCAATACCAAACTTTTTTTGTCTCTGAAGCTACTCACCAAAGCTGAAGATGGCTGTGCCCATCTGGTGGCTGGCTCATATCACAAATCTCTCATTATTTTGCCATGTCTGCTCAGCTCCCTCTCCTACTGAGCATTCAATTCAAATCTCTGTCCCTTCATCTAAAGTTCAGAGTTCCAGAACTGTCATCTGTATCTGTTTCATTTGGTTATCCATATCTTTGTTGGAGAGGGTTCATACAGCTTTTCTTTCTAGCCCTCCATCTTGCTGCCTCTCCCTAGAGTGAGTTTCTTAAGATTCAGTTATACTTACTTTAATGTATCAATTGATAATTTTGAGGCGATTTGGTTTTGTATTTGTTTTTGCAGGATAAAGAGAAGCAGAGATAAATGATACTCATTTTTTCTCCATTAATGGTACTAAATGAGTATTAATAAAAAAGTGGATGGCTCAACATGTACAGTATAGTTATTTTTGATAATAGATTTTCTTTTGAGTAGTATTATGCCACTCAAGATAAATCTATTGCCCTTAAAATTACTTGGTATATCCCTCAAAATCACTGTGCTTCATATTGTGAATTTGACAAATTAACTTTCGTTAGAAATAGAATTAATTAAAAACAATCTTATAGAGAACAAACAAGATGGTGCAGAGGGTGGAAGTGCAGTGAGGGCTCCATCAGCAACAACACAGAATACCAGACCAACCAGGCTCAGGGGATGGGCCCTGAACTCTGAACCACATATAAAAGAATAATTTAAAAGGTTGGAAGACTTATAGCTAGGGTAATTTGTAGTAGAAGCAAGAAATTCAGTGCTTTCTAATTCAAGACACTCAGCTGCTCCCAAGCTCAGCCAACTTGGGTGAGACCAAGTTGGGGAAGGATCAGAGCAGCCACACATTCCTGATAGAACCACAGAGATAAAGTTGTGGACATTCTTGTTTTTTTTTTTGGCATCTGTTCATTGATCTCTTGCTGTCTCCATTGAATAGAGGGGGTGTCTGAGTGAGTGGACACCCCACCCCCACCCCCAAAGTGTTCTACTATGCATGCACACAGATCTCAAAATTTAAAGTGACAGTTTCCACTTAAAACCAAACTGCAGTGCAAAATGGACACAGAATGCCCTACAATATCACTAGGACAAAGGCCTGAGCAGGACAGGCAGACGAAAAAGGAAATAGGCTGAAAGTTAAATCCTGACTTATGTCACTATGACCAACAGTGGGTGGCATCTTGAAATTTCACAGGAAGACTAGTGAAAAGGGAAGGCCATCTCCTGATCACATCTACCTGGGGGCAACCAGAAAGCATAAAAATACCAAAATATACACCCATCTAAGTATTAAGGCCACAGATAACTCCTAATATTCCCCCCAAAACAGAAGCTGATGACCACCATATCAGCACATGTTCAGAAACGAGATAAAGTGACTGAGGCAAATGAGATGGAAGTAGACCTACACTCCATACTGGAAGATGCGCAGGCTTTGGAAATGCCTGAGAAGGAATTCAGAAAAATGATTATAAAATGTATCATAACACTGTACAATGAAGTTGAGGAAAAATAAGGAAGAAGTCAGGAAAGTGCTACCAGAACAATCAAAATAGATACAGCATTGGAAACAATTCAAAACCTACAGAAAGAGGTTCACATGATTAATAATAGAATATCAGAAATGGACAATACACTGAAAGGTACAACGAGTAGAATTGAAGAGACAGAAGCCAGAATGAGTGAGCTAGAAGATAAATCTCTCAAAACTATTAAGATAGAAGAGCCATCACAAAAAAGGATTTAAAAAAATCTGAAGAAAGCCTAAGATTCATGTTGGACAACATGAAGAGGAATAACTTAAGAATTATCAGCATTCTGGAACAGGAAGAATTACACAAGTCCAGAGAGGAGATAGTTGAAGAGCTTCTGGAAGAAAAATTTCCTAACATCCTGAAAAGCAAAAAAGATAAGCATTCAAGAAGCTCAACGAACACCAGGAATGATAGACCCTAAAAGACAATCACCAAGACATATAATAATCAAGCTCTCCAAAATCAAAGATAAGGACAGAATCCTGAAAGCAGCTAGGGAAAAGAGAAGAGTAACATACAAAGGCAAGCAAATCAGATTTAGCTCGGAATCTCTCAACAGAAACCATGCAGGCAAGAAGGCAATGGGGAGACATATATAAAACCCTGAAAGAAAAAAATCTGCCAACCAAGAATCCTCTACCCAGCAAAGCTGTCAATCAAATATGATGCAATCAAAACATTCCAGGATAAACAGAAGCTAAGGGATTCTGTCAAAGCCAATTCTGCTATGAAAAACATCCTAAAGGGAGTTCTGTGGACTGAAAACCAACAAGAACAGACAACAACCGGAGAATGATGTACATGGCAGCATCACCCTGAACTCAATTAACAAATGGAACAGTCAAGAACATAATAAAATTACAGGAACAGAGGATCTGGGAGGTCAGTTTTTTATTAAAACAATTACAATGTGAAAGAAGGTAAACACAGAGGAACAGAGATCCAGGTGGCAGGAAGGTCAGGTTGATTACAGGATAAAATGTTGTTGTTGTTGTCAGGTACCATTGAGTCGGAACCGACTTATAGCGACCCCATGCACAGCAGAATGAAACAATGTCCAATCCTGGGCCAACCTCACTACCGCCGCCACACTTGATGCCATCAATGATGTCACCTGGATGATCCATCTCATTGGGGGTCTTCCTCTTTTTCTCTGACCCTCCACCTTACCTAGCATGACATCCTTCTCCAGCAACTGTTCTCTCCAGACAATGTGTCCAAAGTATGAGAGACGAAGCTTAGCCATCTTGGCCTCCAAGGAGCACTCTGGCTACACTTCTTCCAAAACAGATCTATTGGTTCTTTTGGCAGTCCATGGCACTTTCAGTATTGTCCTCCAACACCACAACTCAAAGGCATCAATTCTTCTTCGATCTTCCTTATTCACTGTCCAGCTTTCTCATCCATATGAGGTTATTGATAATACCATGGCTTGGGTCAGGCGCAACTTAGTCCTCAAGCTGACATCTCTGCTCTTCAATATTTTAAAAAGTTCCTATGCAGCATATTTGCCCAATGCAATATGTCATCTGATCTCTTGACTGCTGCTTCCGCAAGTGTTGACAGTTGATCCAAGAAGAATGAAGTCCTTGACAACCTCAATCTCTTCTCCATTGATAAAAATGCTGTTTATTGGTCCAGTGGTGAGGATTTTTGTTTTCTTTACATTGAGTTGTAATCCATACGTAAGGCTGTGCTCTTTGATCTTCATCAGTAAATATTTTAAGTCCTCTTCACTTTCAGCAAGCAAGGTTGTCTTAAATGGAGGGAGAGTTAATGGAATATAAAGTAACCACAATAGTGGGGTTGGGTTGGGATGTTTAGTTCGGGTGTTGGGGAGGGCAATACAAGAAGGGGGAGGAGGCAGAAGAACAAGATAGACAGGTTTGCATGGCCTAAGTGGGACAGATGTAAAGAGTGATGTGTGCTCAACCTTGGAACAACAGTGCTCTTTGATACAGGGATCTAGGCATAGCTTGAAGAGGGGAAATAACACTAAAATGCTTGACTGTCTTATGAATATTGGTTTGCCTTGCCTACTATTGTAAAATATACACTTGAGTGGGATAGAAAGGAATGTTGGGATACATGATTACAGAAAACTTGTAAGTTTGTCTTCAGCCAATAACTGATTGGATTATCTAAAAGGGGTTCTTGATCTTGCCCAGAGAAATAAGCCTCTTGCAAAGCCTTTGCAGAGTAGAGGACCTAAAGTGGAATCGTGAGTACTATCCAGAACCTTATAAGGTGGGACATTACCACTAACAAGGACAAGCAGGCCAGCCTGGAACAGCTAGAGTGAAAGAAGATACATTTTCAAAGAAAGAGCATCAAGAAAAACCCAAAGCAAAAATGTCCACATGACTAGCTACTACAAGAATAAGCAAAAGCTGTTCCCCAGGAAGCCATCAAGGCAAGTGATCAAGTTCCTTTAGGACAAACTTTCCTCTAAGACTGAAACTCAAAGGGAACACAAAAACAGTCATGTAAGCTTGCTGGCAGCCACATTGGTCTACTGGTGAGTGGAAGAGAGGGAAAGGCAGCAATGAAGAATAGGCTGAGTTCAACCACAGTCCATTGACTCCCATTGACCTGGAGATGAGAGAAAAAAGAGGAAGGGCTTGTTGGTACAAAGTGTGGTGAGACCTGAGGACACTTTAACCCATGGACAAGGACATAACCACAGAGAGCTAGAGCTGAGAGTGAAGCATTCAGCTGATATGAACTGAGGGGAGATGCACAAGAACACCCATACTTGCAGACAGTACCCATTTGACCTAGCCTCAATGGCTTGATAATCAGAACTGGACTAGATGAAGATTTAAATAAATATATGTTTTTGATAAAGGAAACAAGGGTAAATAGCTACAATTTGATGAACCTGACCTATACTCATGGAGGTAATAACTCTAAATACCAACAGAGAGGGAAGGGGTTGTTACATCAAGTATCAATGCTATCCCCTCTGTACACAAGGTAGATAGGGACGGGCAACTTAGACATTGGCTACCTAAAATGAGAGGACGATAAAGGCACGAAGTGACTGGCTTACAAGGTTTCCAGAGGGAGTTTAGTTTAAGAGTGTGAGGGGGAAGAAAATGACCCCACTGAATAGTTTTCATCTTGTCTAGATGGGTCTGGTTAAAAAACATGGGGATAAGATTCATGATTCAATAATGAATAATTGTTATTATGAGTAATTGTGACTGTCAAAATTGTAAAGGTAGAAGTTTTGTAACAAAAACAGGTTGTGGTTAATCTTACAGTCCAGAAACAGAGGACCTTAGGACCATCAAGGGAGAAGAGCACAAGCAGAATGTGGGACCTTATCTAGAAAAGCAGAGACACCAGAGATGGAGACAGAGATGGAGTCAGGGAGAGGGGGAGCATCTGAGGACTCTAGATTCATGGGAAGAGAGGGGCTAAGAGCTGCTGGCCAGGAGACAGACTTGCAGAATGTGCCCTTTGGAGTTGTAAATTATCATCTATGCCTGAGTGTTGTTGGTTTTTTTTTGTTTGTTTGTTTGTTTGTTTTTAAAGCTGAAGTGGATAGAGAGAAATACTGTTTGCTGATGGTTGTTGTTGTTGTTAAGTGCCGTCGAGTTGATTCTGGCCCATAGTGACCCTGTGTAGGGTTTCCAAGGAGCAGCTGGTGAGCTTGAACCACTGAGCTTGTAGTTCAAACGGCTTTGAAGTCTGAATCATTAACCTACAGCGCCACACCAGGACTACATGGAGGGAATTATAATATCTAAACTATCTAGAATAAGCAAATACACTGAGCTGAGAGGGAGGGGAAGGAGAAGAGATATTGTTTAAGATGAACTGAGTTCCTTGAAGGGTGGTGAAAAAAATAGAAACTGATAATGGTGATAGTTGTATAGCATAGTGAATATAATGTCATTACATTATATGCATAAAAATGGTTGAATTGGTCAATGTTTTGTTATATATATTTTGCAATACATTGTTTAAATAAAAAATGAATTATTTTGAAAGCATAAAAGAAAAAATAAGCCTACATGGTACAAAAAATATATTACTATGCTTACATGATAATTGCTGCTACCAAGTGTCATCAAGTCATTTTTGACTCATAGCAACCCTGTATAGGATTTCCAAGTCTGTAAACTTTGCGAGAGCAGAGAACCTCATTTTTCTTCCATGGGGTTGCTTGTGGGCTCGAACTGCCACCTTTGTGGTTTGCAGTTCAGTTCTTATCCTGTGGAGCCACAGCACTCTCAGATAATAATAGAGGTAAGTATAATTGATCATTTTTCTTTAAGCAATTATCCTGAAAAATAATTTTTTATTTTATCACTGTTAATATTTTTCTTATATAAACACACAAAATTTATTAAATTTTGAAACTCTTCACAAAAGATTAAATAGGGTAATTTTGCCACTCTAACATATAATGTTTTATAAGAAAAATGCATGTGAAATCATAGGAAAAGTACATAGATAATATATGAAATTTCCAATATTATTGATACTTATTTCTAAACTCAATAGTAATTCAATAAATGTATGTTGAACACTATTTTTGATATATGAAACATTAAATTATCTGTTAAGGAAAATGGAATCATAAAGGATAACTTAGTATTCATTCTTAGGGATTCATAATTTGAACATAATATTGAAATAAGGTCATTCTCAGAAGTTACTTTTGGAACCTGCATTTGTTTACTGACATTTGTTCCCCTGTAAGTTTACCATGAGTTGGAAAAGGCTTGATGACAATGTGTTTGGTATCTGTTTTCTTGGTGCTAATTTGTATGAATTCCAATATCAGTTAAAATATGGTTGATAGGCAGAAAATAAATGTGTACTTCAATAGAAAGAAACCATGTAAAGGAATATTTCACAAACCTAAATACAGGGAAGGAGAAAGAAAGGGAGGAAAGTTATTTTTTGCTTCCCCCCGAGCAAACATGTAATTTCCATGATTTCTTTTTAATGACTGTGGTCTGTGGCCAGTAGGTACTGATTTATGAAAAGCTGTAAAAGATCAGGTGGACCTCCGCAGGACATCGTTTACAGCTGCATGGATTGAAACCTATCTAATTTGTCTAGTAAAAGTGTGAGCTCACAGTGTACATCACCCAGCCTATAAATTTCCCCTTCAGACCTGAGGTCTGGGGCTGGGTCAAAAACAAAACAAAACAAAACAAAAAAAACCTGTGAGCCCAGATTCCCTCAGTGCGCATGAAGAAACATCACAGGCTCCTCACAGTGAGAGACAAATTCCTATCCATTGATAAACTCTCCAGATGTCCTCTCAGAGGAGGAAGGGAACCAATATTTATTTGAAATCCCAGGAGAAATCCTGGAAGTGGAAAAATGATACTTTGCAGGACTGGTTATTTTGAGGTCACTGACATTAAAATTAGGTCTTTTTTTTTTTTTTTTTTTTTTTGTCTTGATTGTACTTTGATCCAAGTAATAAACATAAAAACTCAGTTGGGGTCACTCTAATCCCTAATCCGCATGTCCTGTTCTATTTCAACTTGCTTATGCTAGTTTTCTTTAATTTTTTTTTAATATGGCTTTATTTTGAGTTAGAAAATACAAGCCATTATGAACTGAAAACAAACAAAAAAAAGCTGAATTTTACTATTAGACACACTTCATAAATATTCTGAATAAATATCCTGGGATTTGGTCCTTCATACTCACAAACCCATAAATAATAATAAAAGCATTGCTATTCATAGGACAAAAAGTTCACATCAGGTGCTGTGCTACAGCTACTGTAGACATCTAGGCTGTGCTGTGTGTACATGTACGTATACCTTTACAAATTTTACTATCATATTATCCTTCTCTTTGGTTTTATTCATTTTTCTTGTAAATTTTGTCACACATGATTTGATACTATTTCTACTGATTTTAGTTTCTGGTTCAATGATTTACCCAACTGATCTAATATAATATCCAATGCTCAACAGTATCAATGACTATCTGATTTACCCAAGATTGTTGTTGTTGTTGTTAAGTGCCATCGAGTCAGTTCCGACTTACAGTGACCCATATAGGGTTTCCATGGAGTGACTGATGACCTTGAACTGCTGACCTTGCATTTCAAACTGACATTGTAGTCCAGCACATTAACCCACAGTGCCATACCAGGACGTCTTACCCAAACTAGTCATTCTAAAACTCTGGATTGTGTTGGAGCCTGAATTGTATACTTGTGTATCAGTATCTGTAATTTCTATAATGCTTGAGAAAAAAACATATTTAAGAAATTTTAAATTATGCAAGAAACTTTTTTGTTTTGTCATCATTTCTGAATGAGTAATTTAAATAATTAAAAA
>NW_006408586.1:10414439-10433351 GCF_000296735.1 Chrysochloris asiatica
ATATCTAATTTATAAAATGTTATATTTATACTATAGAATATTCTAGATAGGTTGAAGTAAAGAATATGATTGGTTTATAAATTAATGTACTGCCTCCTTTCGTGTTCTATTTTAATTTTTTAAAAACTTCTGAGAGTTAAAAGGAAACCATAGCTCATAAATGCACATTATAAAACTCTAAAATTCTCATTTATATTTCAAACACTTGAGGTAAAAAGGAGTGAAATTGTTTATTAGAAAAAAGGTTGAAATAAATTCTTCACTCTCATCTGTCCCTTACTTCACAAATGATCATGGTAAGGAGGGAATTAATTTTTGCTGTATATCTTTCACAGAGTGAAAAAAAGAGAGAGAGAGAGAGATGAAAGATGACATATTGTCATTTTTCTCCCAAAGCTTAGCATTAACATTATATACATTATCAAGTTTTTGAAATTTGATAATTTTCACTAAGTCAATAAAATAAAATAGTGTACATTTTTCTTATGTGCTCTTAACAACAACATACTGTTCTGGGGCATAATATAGATTTGCTAGAACCTGGTGTGGCACTGTAGGATCAGCACCAGATGGCAAACCACAAGGTCAGCAGTTCAAACCCATTAAACTACTCCTTGGAAAACATATATAGAGTTGCTATGAATCTTAATTGACTTGATGGCACTTAATGACAACAATGAATCTTAAACTCACAGTTAATCATGGGCCTTGTATGTTAGAGAGTGAATTGGAGAGACCTCAGAAGTAATAGTACCAACCTCCCAAATTAAAATTAGGTCTTTTTTTTTTGGTCTTGATTGTACTTTGATCCAAGCAATAAACATAAAAACTCAGTTGGGGTCACTCTAATCTCTAATCCGCATGTCCTGTTCTATTTCAACTTGCTTATGCTAGTTTTCTTTAATTTTTTTTAATATGGCTTTATTTTGAGTTAGAAAATACAAGCCATTATGAGTTGAAAACAAACAAAAAAAAGTTGAATTTTACTATTAGACACACTTCATAAATATTCTGAATAAATGTCCTGGGATTTGGTCCTTCATACTTTTAAAGTGAAGAGGTGGTGGTGGTGGTGGTGGTGGTGGTGTGCCGTGGAGTCAGTTCCAACTCATAATAACCCTGCATAGGGTTTCCGAGGCTGTAAATCTTTATTGGAGCAGAAAGCCTCATCTTTCTGAAGTGAAATTATCAGTAGTTTCGAACTGCTGACTGTGAAGTTAACAGCTTTACTCATAACCACTACACTACCAGAGCTCCTTGAAGTGAAGAGGTAGAGTTTGCAAATGTATGGCTTCTTCATTTAAAGTATGAGCTCTACCATATATCCTAGTAGACATCCAAAAGTTGTTATTCGTACATAAAGTGCAATAAATACTAAACCAAACACTTCAGTATTGCCCATTATGACTTATAGTGCCTTTTATTAACGCTTGAACTTTTCCTTTGAGTTTCTGAGAATAAATATTTATGGGCACAGGAAGTCTCATCTTTCTACTGCAGAGCAGCTGGTGGATTTGAAATGCTGAACTTGTTATTAGCAGCCCAATGCTTAATCCACTGCTGTACCAGGAATACTCATAAAACTCCATAAAGTTTAATAATGTCTGGATAGTTTGTTTCATTCTCATTATACTTTTTCTAATAGTATTATTGGTATTAGAATCTAATAGTGTCAACTTAGTTTCTAAAATAAGAATAAATGCATTTCAATATCTTTTTCATTTGTTTTGGTATCTTCTGACAATTCTAAATCTTGCATTTAAATTCCTGATGTTGTGGAGTTCATTTAGGCATATTAATTCATTTTAAGAATATAGGGAAACATGATGTTCTAGTTTTAAAATACCTAATGGTATGGGTTATTGAAATAATTCTGAAAAGTTTCAAGAAATGAAGATACAAATAAACTCCTACTATAATATAACAAGGAGTCCTCCTGTGGCGCTAAGGATAAGCACTGTACTGGTTCAGTCAATGGTTCAAACCCACTAACCACTCCTTGGAAACCCTATATAGGGTCGCCATGAGTCAGAACTGACTGCACAGCACACAATACACAATAGTAACAACAATGAACAAAACATGAAACATTATATGTTCATGTAATATAACATTTTCATGTAACAAACATTTGTTACAACAATGTAACAAAACATGAATGATAAATCTCAAAGAGTAAAAATATGAAAGTGTTTTCCAAATCATAAAAAAGGTTAGATTATGATAAATACAATTTTGATGTGAAGAGGATGCTTTATTTCAATAACTAAACAAAAATTATGGAAGGCAGAATATCATATCCTTTTAGGAGCATTGGCTATTGAATTAATGTTAGCATATAAAAGGTATGAGTATTCCTAGGCAGTCCCTGATAATGCTTCCTTTACTGGGTTGTTGCCTTATTATGTGCATAATTGTTAAGTGCCTTCAAGTTGGTTCCAATTCATAGCAAACCCAGTGTAGTGTTTGAGAGGAGCAGCTGGTGGGTTTAAACTGCTGACCTTGCAGTTTGAAATACAGTGTTTATCCTGCAGTACCATACCAGGAGTCCATATTGTTGTTGTTGTTGTTGTTATGTGCCGTGGAGCCGGTTCCGACCCATAGCGACCCTGTACAGGGTTTCAGAGTATGTAAATCTTTACGGGAACAGAACGCCTCATCTTTCTCCCACGGAACAGCTGGTAGTTGAACTGCTGACCTTGTGGTTCACAGTCCGATTCGTAACCACTACACTACCAGGAGTCCATATACATATACATAATTGTTCTTGTAGTTTAGTGCCTTGTAGTCGGTTAAGACTCACAGGGACCATGTTTATGGTTTACAAATAGCATCTGGTGGATTTGATCTCCTGACCTTGCACTTCAAACTGACCTTGCTGTTCAGTGGGAACTAAGATTGCGTCACTGTGGGTTAACACACTGGACTACAAAGTCATTTGAACTGTAAGGTCGGCAGATCAAGTTCACCATCTGCTCCTTGAAAAGCCTATACAGTGTTGCTGTGGGTCGGAACTAACTCAATGGCACTTAACAACAACAATAGCAGCACCACACCAGGATTCTATGTACATAATGTTGTTGTTGTTAAGTGCCATTAAGTTGGTTCTGACCCATAGCGACCCTGTATAGGGTTTCCGAGGAGTGGCTGGTGAGCTTGAACTGCCGACCTTGCAGTTCAAATGGCTTTGCAGTCTGGAGCATTAACCACAGCACCCCACCAGGACTCCATAATATATAACTAAAATTCTCACCTTTTTTTTTTTTTCCAAAAGATAAAAAAGTTAATTATTTACCCAGCATTTTGTATAAACTTAAATGTACTATATTAAAAACTTTAACCATGCCTCTACTACCTTATCCACATCTACTACTACCTTATATCAGAATAATGAATAGCTAACAGGTAGCACTTCTTATGTGTCAGTAGTATTCATGTGTTCATTTATTCTTTATAATATCTTTGTGAGATCTGCATCATTGTTATCATCCTCATTTAACAAACGAAAAATCAGACAGGATGAGTTAATCATTCAATGTCATATAGTTCATATGCAGTACAGCCAAGATTAAACCCAGGCTTTATAGTTCTAGTATCTGTACACTTAATTAACAGTTATACTACATAATGTATAAACATCAAAGTAGCAACATCATGGGTCCCAAATAACTTATGAGAAAATAGGAAAAATGAATTATATATGAAGTTTCACCTACCTAATATGTTGTTGTTAGGTGCCATCAAATCAGTTCCAATTCATAGCGACCCTGCATAGTATTTACAAAGAACAGCTCATGAGTTTGAGCAACTGACTTTGTAGTTATCAGTCCAGTGTTTATCGACTTGGACATAAAAAATAATTTGTGTCTTAATTTCTGAGTTTCACAGATGGTTTACTCTTAACTACTCATCTAAATGTTGGTAATTTGAACCAATCCATCAGCAGCATTGAAGAAAGTTCTGCTGAGCGGTTTCCATGAAGACTGACACCAAGAAAACCCTATGGAGCAGTTCCACTCTTTAACACACAGAGTCGTCATGAGTTGGATTTTACTGCATGGCAATGTGTTGGATTTTTGGTTCAGTTAATACCAACTCTGCTTTCTTTTTCCTGAGGGAACTCAGATTATAATTTAAGCTTTCTAACTTTTCCTTCCATATCTACTAAAGGGCAGTGTCAGGCTGCTAGCTTCAAGGTCAGCAATCCATAGCTACCAGCCGTTTGGTGGGTGAAAGACGACCTGCCCTAGTGAAGATTTACAGCCTCAGAAACCCTGAACAGGCTCACTATGAGTCAGAACAGACTCCACGGCACACCACCACAACCACCATCAATTGTGTAGGAGAGTTCTGGTGTGGTGCTGTGGGTTAATGCCCTGGACTGCAATGTTGGGTTGAACTGTTAAGGTCTGCCGTTCAAGCTCACCATTGGCTCCTGGGAAACCCTATACAGGGTCGCTATGGGTCAGAACTGACTTGATGACATGTAACAACAGCGTCAGTTAACTAATGGTGTGAGGATTATGTCTATTCTGACATACCCCATTTGAACAGAGTAGAATGGCATACCATACAATTTTCAAGGCTGTGAACTTTCAGAAGTAGATCTCCGTTTTCTTTCAAGGCACTTCTGAGTGGGTTTCAGATATCAACTTTTAGATTAGAAATGGAGTACTTAACTTTGTGCCACCCAGGGACTACTGGGTATGAGGATTTAAGGCCCTTCTTATCTGTGAAATACACTTTGCTTGGTGCTTGGTACATTTGAAGTGCTCCTGAGTGTTCAATATAATCGTTGTTGTTGCTGCTAAGGAGTTCTGGTATTGCACTGTAGAATAAGTACCAAACTGCTATCCATAAGGTCAGCAGTTCAAATCTACTAGCTACACCTCAGAAAGCCTATACACGGTCCTTCTGCATCTGAACCAATTTGAAGGCACTTAAAAAAAACAGTTGTTATTAATCATCTGAAAACAAGAGTCTTATTAAGTACTTTATGTTGAATCTCCTTTTCTTAGGAGAAAATAGATTTAAAAAACCCCCAAAAAACAGAACCATCAATGATCCACCTAGAAACTGGTTCCAATTCTTTGAGCCAAAGGGAAAATAAAATGATCACTAATTGGACTGCTAACTAAAAGATCTATGGTTCAAACCTACCAACCACTCCTTGGAAACCCTATACAGGTTTATGAGTTGGAACTGATTTGGCACCACTTAATGACAACAGTGAGCTGAAAAGCAACAAAACCCCAAAGACTGCTTCGTTTGACTCTTCAGAGATTCAAAAGTGGTCTCAACTTTTACATTTCATCTATTCTTTTGAATAAGCAGATCTTGTTGGTGGTCTGAAGTTTATGATCAGGTCAATAGGTTTTTAAAACAATTCTGTTGTTGTTGTTGTTAAGTGCCATCGAGTCGGTTCCGACCCATAGCGACCCTGTACAGGGTTTCCGAGGGTGTAAATCTTTACGGGAGTAGAAAGCCTCATCTTTCTCCCGCAGAGCGGCTGGTAGTTTCGAACTGCTGACCTTAAGGTTCGCAGCCCAATTCGTAACCACTACGCTACCAGAGCTCCTTAAAACAATTCTAGAAGGCCCTTTTTAATGCTGGTTGAATTGTGCAACACTTATCAGTGTATATGTGGCGCTGTGGGTTTATGTGCCAGACCGCAAAGCCGTTTGAACTGCAAAGTCGGCAGTTCAAGGTCACCAGCTGCTCCTCGGAAACCCTATAGAGGGTTGCTATGGGTGGGAACCGACTCGACAGCACTTAACAACAACAACAACATACCTATAAATGGAGTCCTGATGTGGTACTGCAGGATAACATGCTTGACCACAAGGTCAAGTTTGAGCCACAAGGTCAGTGGTTCAAACCCACCAGCCATTCCTCAGAAACCCTATATAGAGTTACTGTGAGTCGGCACCACCTTGATGACATTTAACAACAACATTGATCAATCAATCGATCTATCTTATGTCATAAACTCCATTTGATGTTGTCAGCTATGCAAAATTTTCATTGTTCCTAATCTACATATTTCTGCCTTTTTAAATTTTTATTTGTACTGATATTTTGATATTATTTAAATCTGTGCTAACATATCCTACTATAAGTATAGTTTAGATTGTTAAAACCATTTTTCAGACAGCAACCTGTTAAATAGCTACAAATGAACTTCCAATAGGCAGTATTTAATTTTGGGAAATGAATCCATCTCCAAAACATGCAGCAAAGTATTGGATATGTCATGTCTGCTATAAGTATAGTTCAATTACTACCATCTTTGCTAATGGTTAGACAAATTAAATTATAATAAAATACATATGAATGTATTTGTACTTTTCAGTGGCAGTATTTCTCTGATTTTAAAAGCAGTTGTGAGTGGAGCAGTAGAGAGTACTCAGACAAGGTGATTACACAGTATTCCTCCAAACTTCCTGCTTGAACAGAGGAAGGCTTCCTGGCAGATAAATTCCACAAATAAATAGGGACACCACATGAAGCCTGGACGTTCCTGCTGTGTTGGTGTCAAATTTTGACACACAGCCACTTTGCTGACTCCTTATCTCTATCCCTTTGATGTTTTCATTTTGTGCAGGCCATCAAACCTTCTTCTGGACCAAAGCAATGTCGACATCACTACCTTTCGCACTACAAGTGACTGGCTTAATGGTGTTCGGACAGCACAGTGCAAAGACATCTTCACGGGCGTGGAGTACAGTTCTTGTGACACCATAGCCAAGATTTCCACAGAGTAAGTAAAGATTTTATTAAGATTGAATGATTCTAAACTTTCTAACAAATTTAAACATTTTGGATAAATATGTTTTAAAATGTTTAATTGGACCTCTGATGTATTTATTGTCTCCTCTAATCACTGTTCTGGAGTCTTGATGTGGTACGGTGGGTTAATGGGCTGGAATGCAAAATTTGTCTGAACCCCAAAGTTGGTGGTTCAGACTTACCAGTCCCTCCTCAGAAACCTTATACAGGGTTACTATGGGTCAGAAGCCATTCGACGGCACTTAACAACAACAGCAGTTGCTGTTTTGGACCCTGGGTTTCTTTGTGAATCATACCTTGTATCATGATGTGTCTTCCTCCCTCCTTGACTCTATGCCCTTCTGCAGATAGATCAGCATATACCTACACCCACAGATCCAAGACACTAATTTAAAAATAACTAGAGATAGAGTCCTAAAGTCCTGGTGTAGCGATGCAGGAAAATGCACTGCATTACAGGGTTTGAACCACATATCCGTGGTTTGAACCACTGACTCAACCATACTTAACAACAGAAATAGAATAATGATTATTGTCTGCCTTAGTCTTTATTCACAAGGAACAATAGTTATGAACTGGAAAGTACAGAGCTAGAAGCCATATTCTTCATCTGTCTGTGGATGAGAGTACATTCGACTTCACTTTTGACGTGACAACAGCACTTTTGCACAGTGACTTTTTCTTCATTCACATACAGAGAAAATTAGCATATTCTATTGGGACACTGTTTCTGTTTTCTCCACCATTTTATTTTTTAATCTTATAGATAGGAAAAAATGGAAGAAACAGAAAAAAGTCAGGGAGTCATAAAAATACAATATAGAACTTAAAGAAAGAAGAAAAAAAGAAAGAGTGAAACTCTATTGAAATTTGTTCTGTTTTCACCCTCAAAACTCATGATCTGACTTTGGTATAGCATGGGTACAAGTGAGGAAATGTTCTTCCTTTTAAAGATAGAGCTATAATATATAAAAAAACAAACAAAACAAAATTCTATCGTAAGTACATCCTCAGAAAGCAGGGAGAGCTATAAACCTAAAAGGTATATGTTAGCAACCAATCATGGACAGGGTGCAAGCAAAACCAGGTATAATTTCATCCCATTGTGCATGGGGTCACCATGAGTTGTGGTTGACTCTGAGATAAGTAACAGCAACTCAAAGTGAAGAGTCAGTTACATGGGGAGAGTGGTAAGCCTGATGTCATGATACTTATCTATTTGCCTTTCTAGTGAAGGGGAAAGCAGCTAAAAATAAAAGAGGACCCCAAGCAAGATACAAATTGTCCATACAGAAGCTAACAGCTCCTTGAATGACAACAAGGAGGAAATCTTCAAGTTATCTGGAGCTTCACTCTTAGTCCACATGATTAACATGCAACATGGTCTTGACTGTTGTGCTGTTGTTAAGTACCATCAAATTATTCTGATTATAGAAACCTTGTATGAGGTTTCCAAGGAGAAGCTGGTTAGCATCACTTGTGGTGAGCAGCCAAGTGCTTATCCTCCAGCACTACACTATGTTAATTAAGTGGCACATGCTAAAATAATCTGTAAATTACTTCCTAAAGACTAACCTATTACCTATTAAACACCTTTACTACTTGGATTCTCATTCCTTAAGGAATTAGACAATATCTCAGCAGTTGAACTAAGTTTTTCATATCTTTCTTTATGATTGCTATAAATAAACACAGGAATGATTGTGAGGATGGCACAGATGTCTCAGTGTTCCCTTCTGTCATCCATAGAGTTGACAACTAGATGTCACCTAACAACAGCAACATAAAGAAAAAACTTCTGTGTGTATTGGTGTGTGTTTTATTTATCAATTTGTCTGAACCTCCTTGATAATTGATACTTTACTTCCCTGGAAAATATGTTTTGGACAATTAATTATTATTTTAGTAAATGTACATTGAACAGGGTGCTGTTATTAAACAGAGTACAAAGCAGACAACTATGCCTGCTCATATGGAGTTTACCTTCTAGTGGCACAAGATAAAGAATAGAGAAAATCATTTAGAGAGGAAGGCAATAATTAGGATGGTGATAAGTGCTTCGGAAAAGCACAGAACAAGGAAGGGGATAGGAAATGCAGATATGTATTTGCATTTTACCATATTAAAAAGGTAGGTCAGGGAAAGTCTCATAAGGGAGTGGTATTCGATGAAAGACTTGAATGAGTTGAAGTTATGGCATAGTTAATAGAAGCAAGAATAGTTAATTTTGCACATATTTCTCTAAGTCATTTTTACCTATTTGATAGTCCTTTTGGAATTATAGTCACTTGTATGATACCTGGTTTCTGATTTTGAACAATCTGAAAATTAATATCCATGATAAATAAAGATATATAGTTCTCATGTTTTCTTTCTTTGAAAGAATACTGATAAACTTTATTCTTTAAAGAGATTGTTCCAATTATGTATGACTGCTTAACAGACTGCCCCAAAACTTAGAAGCTAAAACCACAATTTACTACTCATTACAACATTGTGGTTTAAGACTTTAAGCTGGGGTAAACGATTGTTCAACTCTAGTGTTGTTGTTAACTGAAGCTCACAGGTGGGCTGATCTGGTATGGAGGGTTCACGATAACTTCATTCATATAGCCTTTCCAAACCATGGTCTCAGGGTAGTCAAATGTCCTATATGACAGTTCCAGTATCTTAGAGCGTTTCAAGAGATAAAAAATTAAAGTTAACAGATTCTTGAGTGAAAAATAAAAAAAACTATGTCAAATGTAGACTTGAGAGCAGAAACTAAATCAGTGTCACATCTGACTCAGTTTAAGCAGGGCAAACTCCAGAACTGCTGATCGTTTCCTGAGTTGGCCCTGCCGGAACTGACTGGAGATTCAAAGGGAGGGGATAAAGCCCTGCAAAAAATCAGTAACCATTTGTATGCTTCTGCAGAATGCCATTGTTGTTGTGAAGTGCCTTCCAGTTGTTTCCAACTCATAACAACTATGTATAGGGTTACCAAAAAGTAACTGTTGAGTTTGAACTTCCAACCTTGCCGTTCAAATGGATCTTTTGGTCCAGTTCTCATCCTACAGCATCAAACCAGGACTCCACAGAATAAAGTTGTATTGATCAGAATATAATACTTTATAATGCAAATATCAGAAAATTGTATCCAACACACTGGCTATATGAGTGTGAAAATATTATTAGTTGGGAACCTTCTATTGATATCATCTGTAACGTACTATAATTCTCAGCAGATATTTTCTCTTTTTGTACAGTGACATGAAAAAAGTTGGCGTCACTGTGGTTGGACCACAGAAGAAGATCATCAGTAGCATTAAAGCTCTAGAAACACAATCAAAGAATGGTCCGGTTCCAGTGTAAAGTGCTCCTTCGCGCTGAAGATGGTGGCTGTGGAGGATGCAACATCACAGATGATAATGTTGGTGATCCTGGTGAAAGTTCCAGACCCATTAGACACTCAGATAATGAGTACAAATGCCTTAAAATGAAATAGAAAAACTCTTTATTTTCCCCTATCATTTAGTGGATGTGTGGGTGGGAGTATGTTGTTTTGTATTTGCTTATTATGCTAGAGAATGGATTAAATAACAAATTCTTCAGTGTGAAATGGAGAACTAACATAGAGCCATTGATCACAAACTACCATAAAAACAAAACAAATGGAAGAACAAAAGTGTGGCTTTTTTTAGTAATAGCCACAAAAGAAAAGACTTGCAATATTTTTATACACAAAAGAAATCTGCAACAGGTATTTTCTTTCTTTTAAAGCAAACAAAACAGAGGGATTCGTACCTCAAGCTATCTGGCCATATTTACTACCTTTTCATTGTATTATTCTCTTATATTTGTTAAAAGTATATAGAGATGAAGTAGTTGTTTTAAGTACTACACATTTTTAAATTGTTAGCTTCCTTAAGTATTACCATGTAAAAATGTGTCTTTTATTTTTTTTAAAGCAAATGCTTATTTATTTTGTTTTGTTTTGTTTTATATTTATGCCTTGATGATTTAATTTGGATTTGCTACAGCCAAGTGCCAAAGGCTTTCTCAAATTGTCAGTACTAGGAAACATGATTAGCTAAACATAGAGAATGATGGCTTTGTTTCCAGATTTTTTGACCCATCTACTCATATGCATCCATAGGAAAAAACCACCCCCTTTCCCTGTTCATATACTAACCAAATCTTTCAGAGTCAGAATTATTTCATCCATTTTTTCTCTCTCTTCATTAAGTACATACAGTATGCTCCTAAATAAGTGTAATATGCCAGCTTGTATGCAATGGATTCTCAACCAGATGACATACCTGCTCTGTTCTGGTGCTTAACAAACCATCAGCCCCCTCCATTTTTGAAGGATCCATTGAGAGTTCCTGATGAGAGAATTGCTACATTGGAATACTATTTATATTGTAGCTTGACCAATACACCAATGCATGAATGAAGAATCACTTGCTGCCTGGCTTTAAAAGACAGAGTATCTTTGTTTTAATATGCTAAAGTGTTTATAGGAAATGAAGGTAACTGAACTATTTACATACATCACTGGGGCTTGGGGTCAACTAATTAAACATTGTGGTCATCAGTATCAGGTACTATTATCTTTAAGAGTCTTCCACTGAAATGGTAATTTTGCTGTAAGATTTATGCTTATAAGCATTGAATATTTTTACATGTATTGAGAATACCAACTTAAAATATCCAGTCATCTGGAAAATAATAAGAGTATTTAGGCAGTGAAGAAATCTCTCACATCAGGAATTTATACTTACTATTTCATAGAAACCAATTCTGAACATATATAGTAATATTTGTAAGAATTCATCTGGTGAAGAAATATTTACTAACATATTCTAAAGCAGTGTATTAACTGGATCTCATGGGCTAATCTTTCAGACTACAAAATCATATGAACAGCAAGGTCAGTGGTTCAAAATCACCAACTGCTCCTTGGAAATCCTATACAGGTTCGCTATGGGTCAGAATCGACTCCATGACACTTTAACAACAACAACATACTCTTTCTAATGCTAATATAGTGATCATTTCATGGGTTCAGGAAATGCATATGACACAAGAATAAAATGGATAAAACAATGTTATAACCTATATTTTTTTATGCAAAAGAGAACACTGATGAAATACTCTCCACAATCACAGTTTGAAATTCACAAATCCTAATCTGTTGCCATGAGTTGCCCACTCCATGGCACTTGAAAACAACAAAATCTGTTGCAAATTTACTCAAGTGTAAGTGTACTGATGCTTAAATTGTCTCCCTTCAGGTATGAAATTGTTTCTCATATTCTGGAAATATTTCTTTTAGTCAAATCAACCGACTAGAATCCTCTGCTGGATAAACAGCAGCATAAACTTAAAATAAAAGATATATGGTATTATAAAATTAACCACAGAATTTACTTAAACCTGATAGCAAGTGGTAATTTTTTTATTTTGTGTTGTCATTAGTTAAATTGACATTTAAACCTGACTGTGACCTCATTTTCTCCCAGACCTGTGTTTACTATTTCAGGTACTATTTTAAGCATGCTTAACAACATCTGTACATTTCATAAACTCACTGAAGTTGAGGATTTGTTGAATCTATTTCATTTATTTTGGCTGTTTTTCTTCTGAATGTAGAGGTTGCATACATAATATATTACTTTCCATACTTCAATACTTTTCTACCAGACCACTTATAAATTTACTTTACACAGTTTTTACCCTGTACATATGTAAACATAACAATGTATGATTCTAAACTGTGGAGTAGAGGTACTAGAATGCTTGTGGCCATCTCTTTGTACAGGAATTGCATTGACTTCCAATAAACATGAAACCACAACTCCTTCATGATAATAGGTACCATATTATCTGTTTTATATTTCAAGTTTAATTTACATATATTATTTATTTCTGTTAACTTACCCAGTGTATCCAGTATTAAGCAACAATTAAGTCATGTATAAATGTGATATCATTAGCAATATGTATTTACTTTAAACTTGTATTTTCAAAACATTATTCATTTAGTTTATGTTGTGCAATTGTAGATGGCCTCTTACTAATGTAAAATGATTTGTAGTGGAAACATTTATATTTTTATAATAAACATAATGAAAATATTTTTTACAGATTGGAATACAGAAGTGCTCTTTTAAAATTTTTAAAGTTATTATGAAAATATGTGTTTATTTAAGTACAAAAAATAATGAAATTTATATGTCACTAAAATGCTTATGGTTTAGTTTTG
This sequence comes from Chrysochloris asiatica, assembly GCF_000296735.1. NCBI lineage: Eukaryota > Metazoa > Chordata > Mammalia > Afrosoricida > Chrysochloridae > Chrysochloris > Chrysochloris asiatica. Next base: position 10,427,479 of record NW_006408586.1, read on the forward strand.
TGTATTTTTTACCCTCTAATAGTAAGAAGGGGCCCATGTTATGCATTTCACATTTTTTTACAATACAAATCTCATTGTCAATAAGCTAGAAAAATACCAGTATGCTTAATGTACACATCTGTAATGAACAATTATTTTTTGTTTATCAGAAACAACAACAGCAATAAAAAACCAGAAAATTCACTTAAGTAAAAAAGAATTGAGACTGAAAAGTCTGTAGATGACTTTCCTAGATGAGAGATCAGGAGTCCAAACTATGTCATCAAGACTAAGTCTGTCATTCACTTCTCTCTACTTTTTTCATGGCTAGCTTGATTTGCAATATATATATTTTTACAAGATGGAAACATTGCTCTCATTTATATAATTCTGCATAGTAATTCCTCTAAAAGAGTTACTGTCTCTCAGTTGTTCCAACAGGAATATTGGTACTTTAATTGGGTTATAAGCCCATTATGAATCTCTTTGTAGGAATGGATTACTCAAATTGGCAAGAATTCAGTCATGTGATTTTTCCTACACATAGTATATGGGGTCAAGTGGAATTGATAGACTACAGAGATTAAGGGGGAGCAGAATGAATCAAAATACTGCTTATTACTAAAGAGGGAAGGATACTAGACAAGTCAAATAAAAGAAATACAGATGAAAAGCCAACAACCAAGGCTACAGGTAAAACTCTAAGAAATACCTTATATTTTGTAAAATTGTTTTTGTTAAGTGCCATTGAATTGGTTCCTATACATAGCGACCCTATATAGGGTTTCTGAGAAGTGGATGGTAAGTTTGAACAGTCAGCCTTGTGGTTCAAAAAACCTTTCAGGCCATTGGCCACAACAGGACTTCATATTGTAAAGCAAGATCTTATTTATTTGAGGTCTACTTACAAACAATTAATACACATGGAAGAAAAGGAAAATTTAGCATAATATAAGACTAAATAAGTTTAGTGATCAAAATGCCCATAGAGGTGGAGTGACTCAAGAAAATCCACAAAACAGGTCAAATTTGAGATTGTCTTTATGATAGTAGAATTTGATCATGTTGAGTAGACCACAGGGTATATTTTTAGAGAAGATAGCAGCAAAATAAAGGGAAAAAGGCAATATAACAGTTATTATTTCAATGTAAATGTGTTTAGCACCATCATCAGAATGCCATTTTGTTATCACCATTTATAGGTCATCTCATTAAATTTGTACAACAATTCTGTAAATACATTTTTTCCACTTTTAATAGATAAAGTTCAGAATGGCCAAGTCACCTGTCCCTGGTCACCCTGTTTTTCAAACTGGACTCTTTTTACTCTGTGGTTTGTTCTTTTATTCTCTTGATAATATTTTTACCCTAATAACTAAAATGCTCTGTGCACACTGACAGTGGTAATTAGCAAAAATTATTTTAAGGAAAAATGGTAGTTTAAATAGACAGTACAATCTTGGAAATCTATTTTGGAGTTCTAGGCATGCCTTTTATAAACAACATAAAAGTCGACTCTACACATGGACCTTAACAGATGGAATGCACAGAAATTAAATTGACTACATCTGTGGAAAGAGACGGTGGAAAAGTTCCGTATCATCAGCCAAAACAAGGTCCGGGGAAGACTGTGGAACAGACCATCTATTTCTCATATGCAAATTCAGACTGAAGCTAAAGAAAATTAAAACAAGTCCATTTAGCCAAAATACAACTTTGAATATATCTCACCTAAATTTAGAGCTCATCCGAAGCACATATTTGATGAACTAGACGCTAAAATCTGAAGCAGACACTAAAGACCAAAGACCAGAAGTGTTGTGGGATGACATCAAGTACATCATATAGGAAGAAAGCAAAAGGTCACTTAGAAAAAAGAAAGAAAGGAAAACACCAAAATGTATATCAGACTCTTCTGATATACATTTCTCTGAAACTTGCTCTTTAGCATAGAGATGTTAAAGCAAACAAAAGAAATGAGGAGGTAAAATAACTGAATAGATCATTTTAAAGGGGAGCTTAAGAAGACAAAGTCAAATATTATAATGAACTGTGCAAAGATTTAGAGTTAGAAAACAAAGAAGTGCACTCACCATTTCTCAAACTGAGGAAACTGAAAAAAAAATTCAAGCCTCAACTTGCAATATTGGAGGATTCTATGAGTAAATGCATTCCAAAGAGAGGATGACATTGAAGAATTCTACCAATTTCTAAAGTCTGAAATTGATCAAGCATGCAATGAAGATGTGTTCATAATTACTGGCAATTGGAATGCAGAAGTTTGGAAACAAATAGGATGGATCAGTCGTTGGAAAATACGGCCTTGGTGATTGAAACGATGCTGGAGATCACATGATTTTTACAAGATCAATGAATTCTTCATTACAAGTATCTTTTCTAAACAGCTTAAGAGACAACTATACACTAGGACCTCACCAGATGGAATACACAGAAATCAAATTGATTATGTCTGCGGAAAGAGACAGTGGAAAAGTTCCAAATCATCTGGCAGACTCTGGAACAGACCATCAATTGCTCATATGTAAATTCAAGCTGAAGCTGAAGAGAATGAAAACAAGTCCATGAGTGCCAAACTATGACCTTGAATATATCCCACCTGAATTTAGAGATTGTCAGAAGAACAGATTTGATACATTAGACACTAAAGACCGAAGATCAGAGTTGTGGGGAGACATCAAGAACATCATACAGGAAGAAAGTAAAAGGTCATTAAGAAGAAAAGCAAGAAGGAGAAGACCAAAATGCACATCAGAAGAGACTGAAATTTGCTCTCCAGAATAGAGATGCTAAAGCAAATGGAAAAAGTGAGAGGAGATACAAGAGCTGAACAAAAAATTTCAAAGGTCAGCTCGAGAAGACAAAGTCAAATATTTTAACAAAATGTGCAAAGACCTACAGTTAAAAAATCAAAAGGGAAGAACACACTCAACATTCCTCAAGCTGAGGGAACTGAAGAAAAAATTCAAACCTCAATTGCAGTATTGAAGGATTCTAAGGAGCTCTGGTAGCGTAGTGGTTACGAATCGGGCTGTGAACCTCAGGGTCAGCAATTTGAAACTACCAACTGTTCCACAGAAGAAAGATAAGGCTTTCTACTCCTGTAAAGATTTATAGCCTTGGAAACCCTGTATAAGGTCACTATGAGTCAGAACCGATTCCTCGGCACGTAACATGGACAAAATATTGAATGATGAGGAAAGCATCAAAAGAAGCTGGAAGGAATAATCAGAGTCATTATACCAAAGAGAAATGGTCTATGTTCAATCATTTCAAGAGGTAGTATATGATCTAGAGCCAATGATCCTGAAGAAAGAAGTCCAAGGTGCATTGAAGTCATTGGCAAAGAACAAGTCACCAGGAATTGATGGAATACAAATTGAATTCTGTCAACAAAGTGATGCGGTACTCGAGGCACTCACTCATCTATGCCAAGAAATGTGGAAGAAAACTACTTGGCCAACTGACTGGAGGAGAGCTGTATTGGTGCCCATTCAAAAGAGAGGTGACTCAAGTAAATATGGAAACCAATGGAAAATATCATTGATATCTCATGCAAGTAAAATTTTATTAGAGGTAATACAGAAATGGCTGCAACCATACATTGACAGAGAACTTTCAGAGGTTCAAGCTAGATTCAGAAGAGGATGTTGAATGGAGGGATGTCATTGCTCACAGCAGATGGATTTTGGCTGAAAGTAGAAAATACCAGAAAGATATTTACTTATGCTTTATTGACTATGCAAAGGCTTTTGATTGTGGAATGTGACAAACTTCGGACAACATTGCCAACTATGAGAATTCTGGACAATTAATTGTTCTCATGTGGAAACTGTACACAGATCAAGAGGCAGTTGTTCAAATAGGGAACACCAAATGGGTTAAAATTAGGAAAAGTGTGTATCAAGGTTGTAGTCTTTCACTATATTTATTCATTCTGTATGTTGAGGAAATAACCAGAGAACCTGGATTATATGGAAAAAAAAAACACACACACAAAAAAAACCATGCTATCAGGATTGGAGATAGGCTCATTAACAGTCTGCGATATGTAGATGATACAGCCTTGTTTAATGAAAGCCAAGAAGGCTTAAAATACTTATTGATGAAGATCAAAGACTACAGCCTTCAGTATCAGTTGCAGCTCAATATAAAGAAAATAAAAATCCTCACCACTGGACCAATAAAAAACATCCATATCAATAGAAAAGAAATTAAAGTTGTCAATGGCTTCATTTTGCTTGGATCAACACTCATGGAAGCAGCAGTCAAGAAATCAAACTTCATATTGCATTGGAAAAATCTGCTGCACAAGACCTCTTTAAAGTGTTGAAGAGTAAAGATGTCAGTTTGAGAACTAAGGTGTGCCGGAACCAAGTCATGGTATTTTCAATTACTTCATATGCATGCAAAAGTCAGATCATGAATAAGGAAGACTGCAGAAGAATTGAAACATTTGAATTATGGTGTTGGATAAGAATATTGAAAGTGCCATGAACTGCCAAAAGAACAAATAGATCTGTGTTGTTAGATGTATAGCCAGAGTGCTCTTTGAAAGCCAGGATGGCCACACTTTGTCTTTCATAATTTGGACATAGTATCAGGAGGGACCGATCACTGGAGAAGGATATAATGTTTAGTAAAGTGGAGGGTCAGAGAAAAAGAGGAAGTCCCCCAGTGAGATGCATTGGCAGAGTGGCAGCATCAATGGCCTCAAGAGTAGCAACAATTGTGAGGCTGGCCCAGAACCAGCTAGTGTTTCATTCTGTTGTGCACTGGGTCTCTATGAGTCGGTACTGACTTGATGACACCTAACAACAAGTACACTGGAGGGAGAATGAGAAATGTCTTTAATGAATTTTATGAGCTATGTTTGGAAGTGGAACATATCACTTCTGATAGTATTCAATTGTTATAACTCAGTCATTTCAAGTTATCTAAAAGAAATGTTGGGATATGTAGTCTAATTACATGACAACATAGAAGACAGTTTTGGGAATACATATCATTGTCCCTGTAGCAAATCATTTTATTCACGTATACTCATATATGATATGTAAGGTATTTGTCAGTTTCTCATACTTTGTCCACTTGTGTGTTGCTGTGATACTGGAAGTTATGCCACCAGTTTTTCAAATGCTAGCAGAGTTAAACCGAGTGGAGATGTTTCAGTGAAGCTTCCAAACTAAGACTAGAAAAAAGCCCTGGTGAATTACTTCTGAAGAGTAGCCAATGAAAAGCTTAATGAATCCCCTTTCTAAGACTAAAACTCAAAGGGAACATATGAGCAGGCATGTAAGCTTTCTGACAACCACATTGGTCTACTGGTGAGTAGAAGAGGGGGAAAGCAGCAATGAAGAAATGGGCTGAGTTCAACTACGTTCCAGTGACTCCTGTTGACCTAGAGATGAGAGAGAGACTGATTGGTGCAAAGTGTGGTGAGACCTGGGGACACCTAAACCCATGGACAAGGACATAGCCACAGAGGGCTAGAGCTGAGAGTGAAGCCTCCAGCTGATATGAAGTGAGTGGAGATGCACAAGAACACCCAAACTTGCAGATAATACCCATTTGACCTAGCCACGATAGCTTGATGATCAGAACTCAACTAGAGGAATATTAATTTAAAAAATGTTTTTTTTGGATAAAGGAAATTAGGGTAATTTCCTACAATTTGATGAACGTGACCTATACTCATGGAGGTTGTTGTTGTTGTTGTTGTTGTTAAGTGCCATCGAATCGGTTCCGACACATAGCGACCCTGTACAGGGTTTCCGACGGTGTAAATCTTTACGGGAGTAGAAAGCCTCATCTTTCTCCCGTGGAGCGGCTGGTAGTTTCGAACCACTGACCTTAAGGTTCGCAGCCCGATTCGT
>NW_006408586.1:10433936-10442646 GCF_000296735.1 Chrysochloris asiatica
AAAGAGGAAGACCCCCAATGAGATGGATCAGCCAGGTGGCATCATTGATGGCATCAAGTGTGGCAGTGGTGGTGGGGTTGGCCCAGGATCGGACATTGTTTCATTATGCTGTGCATAGGGTCGCTATGAGTCGGTTCCAACTCCATGGCACCTGACAATAACAATTGTTATCATTCATGACCATTTGTGACAATTGTAAAGGTAGAAGTTTAGTAACAAAAACAGGAGAGCAGTTAATCTTACAGTCTAGAAACAGAGGACCCTAGGACTGTCAAGGGAAAAGAGCACACGTGGAATCTGGTACTTTATCAGAGAGGCAGAGATAACAGAGATGGAGGCAGAGATGGGGGCATGGAGAGAGGGAGCAGCCGAGGGCTCTCGATTCACGGGAAGAGAGGGACAAAGAACTAGCAGTCAGGAGGCAGCCATGCAGAATGTGTCCTTTGGTGGTGTAAATTATATATGCCTGAGTGTTTAAAAAAAAAAAAAAAAGAGCTAAAATGAATAGAGAGAAATACTGATAACAGATGGTGCATGGCGGGGGATTATAATCACTGTAAAAAAAAAAAAAAAAAAAGATAATAGGCAGAATGCTCCTTAAAGGGAACATTCTCTTGTACTTTGGACATGTTGTCAGGAGGGACCAGTCCCTAGGGAAAGATAAATGGAAAAGAAAGACCCCAAACAAGATGGATTGACACAGTGGCAGCAAAAATGGGCTCAAAGCTAAAAAAAATTTGAGTATATAAAAAAAGAAAAAGAAACCTTATGAATTACAACAAACATTATCTGACTCACTTTCTTTATATACATAATTCATAAGATCAGTCACTGGAGGAGGAAATCATATTTGGCAAAGACAAGTATCAATGAGCAAGAGGAAAAACCTTTGATGTAATGATTTGGCCCTGAAGACTCAAATGTACTGGCAATGGTGAAGATGATACAGGTCCCAGAAATGGTTTGTATATATAGGGTCACTAAGAGTTAGAATAGATTCCACAGTAGCTATCTACCTACCTAGCTACTTAGCTATCTGGCAATCATCTATTTACCTATCTACCTATCATCTATCATTATCTATCTAAGAGGTTGTTGTTGTTAATGAGAGATGATTACAAACCATAATGACCTTGTATAAGGTTTCTGAAGAGCAGCTGGTGGCCTTGAACCACCAACCTTGGGGTCCAAACTGACTTTGAAATTCAGTGTATTAACTCACAGCGCCAAACCAGAAAAATTTAAAACCTTCTTGAAACATCAGTCACCTTTTCCCTCCATCATTTATCTATTTCCTCTTATTATTTAAACTACTTAACTCTATTAATGGTATCTGTAGCAACTGTGTGGTTCATTACTTAGATTTCCTTTCATGATATACATTTTGTGAAGAGAGCAGTTTACTGACAGGCTCGAACTGCTATACTTCTAGAATCTACAGCAGGTTTTTTTTCCCAACCCATGTTCTACCAGATTAATGCCAGTCAGTGACTGAAATGGTAGCATTACTAGAAATAGGACATTTATTCTCAAATAGGAGAGTCTATTAATAATCAGTCTTCATTCTAGTACTCCCATCGTCCCATCAGAAATCTTTACAAAGCTACAATGTAATCTGAGGTTCTTCCTATACAAGCTTACTAACTTTACTGTCTCTACTATAAAAAGTATTGTTGTTGTTAGTTGCCATCGAGTCAGCACTGACTCATTAGGATCCTATTCACAACAGAATAAACCATTGCTCAATCCTGCACCAACTTCACAATTGTTGCTAAACCTGAGACCACTGTGCTAATCCATTTTGATGGGGGTCTGAAAATATGTCTAAAGTATTATACATAAAGTCTGGCCATCATGGCCTCCAAGGAGCATTCTGGTTTTACTTCGTCCAACACAGATGTTTGTTCTTTTGGTGGGCCATGATGATTTTAATATTCTCCTCCAACACCATCACTAAAAGGCATCAATTCTTCTATGGTCTTCCTTATTCACTGTCCAACTGCCACATGCATATTTGTTGTTGTTGTTAAGTGCCGTCGAGTCGATTCCGACCCATAGCGACCCTGTACAGGGTTTCCGAGGGTGTAAATCTTTACGGGAGTAGAAAGCCTCATCTTTCTCCCGCGGAGCGGCTGGTAGTTTTGAACCGCTGACCTTAAGGTTCACAACCCGATTCGAAAATACCATGGCTTGGCTCACCTTAGTCCTCAAATAGACATCTTTGCTCTTCAACACTTTGAAGAGGTCTTGTGCAGCAGGTTTGCCTAATGCAACATGGCATTTGATTTCTTGACTGTTGCTTCCATGAGTGTTGACGGTTGATTTGAGCAAAAAAAGGAAGTCTTTGAAAATGTCAGTCTTTTCCCCCTTTATACAGATGCTGTTTATTGGTTCAGTGGTGAGGATTTTTTTTTTTTTTTCTTTACATTATGATGCAACACATATCAAAAGCTGTGGTCTTTGATCTTTATCAGTAAATGTTTTAAGTCCTCTTGCTTTCAGCAAGCAAGGTTGTATCATCTGCATATCACAGGTTGTTATTAAGTCTTTCTTAAATCCTGGTGGCATGTTTTTCTTCATATAATCCTGCTTCTCTGATTATTTGCTCAGGCTCAGCATAAAGATTGAATAAGTATGGTGAAAGAGAACAACCCTGGTTCACAGCTTTTTTAATTTTAACACATTCGGTGTTCCCTTGTTCTATTTGAACAACTTTCCCTTGAATTATGTACAGGCTCCTCATGAACACAATTAAGTGTTCTGAAATACTTACTCTCCTCAATGTTGTCCATGTCTTGTCATGATCCACATAATCGAAAGCCTTCACATAGCCAATGAAACACAGATAAACATCTTTCTGGAGTTCTCTGCTTTCAGCCAAGCTCTATCTGATGTCCATAATGATATCCCTCATTCCAAGTCCTCTTCTGAATCCAGCTTGAACCTCTGAAAGTTCTCTGTCAATGTATGGTTGCTGCCATTTTTGTATTATTTTAGCAAGATTTTACTTGCATGTGCTATTTTTGAAACTGTTCAATGATTTCTGTACTCTGTTGCTTCACTTCTCTTTGAAATGGGCAAAAATATTGATCTCTTCCGGTCAGTTGGGAATGTAGTTGTGTTCCACATTTCTTGGAATAGATGAGTGAATGCCTCAAGTGCTACATCAGTTTGTTAAAAGATTTCAATTTGTGTTCCATCAGTTCTTGGTGCCTTGTTCTTTGCCAATGCTGTCAATGCACCTTGGATTTCTTCCTTCAGTATCAAAGTTATTAGACCTATATTTTAATCTGAAGGTTCCCATACTTTCTCTTATTTCCTCCATTTTATCTTTATAGGCATTTCCTCTAATCAATATCTTATACATCTAACTCCTTTTTGGTGTCTGCATCCCAAAGTTCCTACTTTTACATGTTAACTCAAATTTTGAGTAACATAGAACCCCAAATACCTTATACTCCTACTGTCCCATCTGCTTCTGCCTAGTGCCTAGTGCCTAGTGGGTCACTCAAACTGTGTAGCACATTATGAATTTCCACTCCTATCTCTTTTCTCTATCATCACAACCTCCATTAGGCTCTTACTGTTTGCCTCGAATACTGAATGAATCTCCTAACAAATGTCTCTGTCTTCAGTACAGCTATCTCTACCACACTCTCCAATATGCAGCCAGGTAATAAATTACCGATAATCATAACTAATGTGTTGTGTGGTGCTCATTTCACCACATCTAGTGGAGTCATGGTGTGACACTATAGGATAAGCACTCCACCACTGGGTCAGTTTGAACAGCAAGGTCTGCAGTTCAAACTCACTAGCCACAACTCAGAAACCCTATACAGGGTTGTTACGAGTTGGAACTGACTTGACAGCCTTTAAAAACAATAGCAACAACATATTCTTTCCAGGATGACTTAAACACTCATATGTCTCAGAGACTTGGCAATTTATACATAAATAAGTCATGCAAGTAGAGAGAATACTTCTTTCTTGAGAGATGGTTTCTCAGGAACAACACAATTTTCTAGTGAATTTCTAGTATTTTTAATATAATTCTTAATTTGTATTTTTGTGAGAATTTTTATATAAAATTGCATTATTTTTCAGTATGATAACCCATCTAATAGCACTGATAAAATGAATTCAGCCTACAATGACCAATTTTATAATTTCCAGTGTAGTACTTAACAACAGTGTACAGAATACATTTTAATATTGGAATATAAACCTGCATTGAATAAAATTTTCTCTTGCTTTTCCTGTTTGCCAGCTATGTCTTCACATTCTACTTAACAGCTTACTGAATTATTGGCAGTTTTATAGCTCCCTGAATATACTCCTTTTTTGTTTTGTCTTGTTTTCTATTGCACATCAGAGCCTTTGCTCTTTCGGTTCCTCTAAGATCATTTTGCTAATGTCTATTCATTCTGTAGGGATGCTGATATTCTGAGTTATCTTTTTTCTTTCTTTTTAGTTTTCCTTTGCTTTTTTAAAAAAAGGAATTCTGTGTGTAACCCTATGTTATAAAATGCTTACTGTCTGTTGTTTATGCCCCATTCCCATTCTTAGGTGCTAGTTCATGGAACAGAGAGTGTCTTAGAAACGACTATGGCCCATTGCCCTTTTCAACGTTTGGAACATAATAAGAATTTAAGATATTTTAGTTGGAATGATGCATTAACAATTTTCTTACAATGAATATTGGATCCCTGATATTTTTGTCCTTAAGAGGAAAAGTAAAAATTTCCTTTAGGTCAATAAAACTAGTTAATGTTCTACTTGTATATCTTGGATCATTGACCATACTGATTCTTTCTAGAACTGGTTCATTTTCACAGAATTTTGTGGACTTATTTCATTGGTCTCAATGCTTCCATTTTTTCTTAGTGCAGTTAAGTCGTTTAAGTAGACCCTTGAACCAGAGCTTAGCTATAAAAATTTAACAAGGTAAATGCCCAACTTTTCTGATCCTTTCTACTCTTGTACTATGTACAAATAATGTCAACATGTCTACTAAAATCTACCCTCCTTATAGGACATCTGGGATACACATTCTATTGACCCAGAGGATTTAGATACAACTTGGAAAAATAAGTGGTAGAGTTAAATACATAATAAAACGAAGATTTGGGAGATTTACAGAAGCCTTCACCTTGAAATTCTGTGAGAAAACCAGTTACAAGTTGGTGAAGAATTGTAATAACTAAGTTATATTTTCCTTTCTTTTTTGAACAAAATTTTACTTAAAATAGAAGTCACTAGTGTGTATACAATGTAGTAATGATGACACACAAAAAGAGATTCCTAGATATTTTTATTACATTGTATACATGTAAATTTTATATTTAGCTCTTTCAAAAAATAATAATAGCTAATGTCAAGTGAGGACTTCTGATGTGGTGCTGTGTCTCAGCACTGGACTGCAAATCACAAGGTCGGCAGTTCACACTCACCAGATGCTCCTTGGAAACTTTGTACAGGTTTGTTATGGGTCAAAACCAATTCAACGGCATTTAAAATTAACAAGTGTCAACTGAACATTTTCCATGTGCCAGGCTCTTAATATATATTGTATTATATAATGTTCTCAACTTTCCATTGAAATGAGCATGATTTTATTCACTTTGTAGACTTAGAGTGGTTACCAATCACACAAAGTCAATGTCTTGGACTTAGTTCTCTAGAGAAGACAATCCATTGAAGTGTGTACATAAATATATAGAGAAAGATTTATTCATGGAAATAGCTCATACACACAAAGTGTCTGATAAGTCCCAAATCTGTGTGTCAGGAATCAGGATGCAGACTTCTCTTGATTCATATATTTTTAGGGGTTGATAAAACCAAAATATAAGGTTGTGGGAGCTGGACAAATCTAGAAACCACAAATTTGCAGGTCAGGTAGCAGGCTGCTGGCTCACATCTCAAAAACTGGAGGTCAGAGAATGATGAGACAGATACAGGATCAAGAGATGTCGAGTTCTGCTAGAACATCTTTACATGCTGAATTCAGACCACACCCCCAGGGAAACTCCCATTTGTATTGATTGGCTTATCTTATCAGGTAACAAAAGGATGACTATCAAACTACTGAGAATCATGACCTAGCTAAGTTGACACATAACCTTAACCATAAAAGTCTACTCCTTGTCAACTTAGCACCTATACGCATCTCCTTAAAATATGTATAATATTTAAATAAAGACAATTATAAAGTCTACTTGCTTTTAATATGATACAAGTAGCACACACATAGGATCCCTGTTGTGGCCTGAAGAACAATGCACTGGACCTTAAGCTCAGTTTGAGCCACAAGGTCAGGAGTTCAAACCCACCAGGTTCTCCTGGGAAACCCTACGCAGGGTCTCTATGAGTTGGAACTGACTCGACCAGCACCTAACATCACATATACAAGTGAAAATGCTGTAGCCCTGTTCATATCTCATGTTTTATAATAATATAATAAAGGATGGAATAAAACAAAGATATTTGAGATATATAATTATACAAACATAAATATGTGTATAATAAAACAAGGAAGAAATACTCATAACAATTGAAGTCTTCATTTGTGCAACTAGTCGCTTTGTCCTAGCTGGTATGTAGAACAACTTTCTTCTGGCATCTATTATATATTGCCTTTGCCCTCAGCAGATCACGTTCTTCACCTGATTGGGTGGCCTAAACCTTCATTCCTGAACAGTCTGAGCTATTAGAACTCGCGTTTGAATTGAGCGTCTGTCATTTTCCATAAACTTTAATCACAGAGCACAGTGGAACTCATAGATGTCTTAAGGGATCTTTCGTATTTCAGACATACCATATTTACCTCCATTTGTAGATGTTGTTAGGTATTGTCAAGTCAGTTTTGACTCATAGTGATTCTATGAACAACAGAATGGAATACTGCCTTTTCCTGAGCCATTTTCAGTTGTTACATTTGACCTCATTGCTGCTGTTACTGTGTCAATACATCTCATTGGCGGTCTGCCTCTTTTTTACTGATCCTCCATTTTACAAAGCATGATGTCTTTCTTCAGGGACTGGTCTCTCCTGATAGCGTGTCGGAAGTATGAGAAATGAAGTCTGGCCATTATGGCTTCTAAGCAGTATTCTGGCTATACTTCTTTCAAGACATATTTATTTGTTCTTCTGCTAGTCCATGGTACTTTTAGTACTCTTCTCCAACACCATAATTTAAATGTATTGATTCTTCTACAGTGTTCTTTATTTGTTGCCCAACTTTCACATGCATATGAGGTGATTGAAACAACCATTCCAGGAAATTACATTAACTTCCTTCTCTGTCTGCTGATCAAGAGGCAAGAGGAGCCCAAAATTGGATGGGAAGCATTTTTAATTTCCAGTCCAATATAATCAGTGTTATGTATCTTGCTGGAAGCATCTATCCCTTTGGAATTAAGACCTCTAGACCTCAGCGCACAGGGTCGTGAAGATAGAAAACAAGAATGTTGCTAGTGAGTTACTAGGTGAGTGACACCACTCCAATTTCTATCCCTTGATTCCTGCACCCATCAGTTCTCACTATGGAAGAAACATCACAGTAGATTGGATTCTGGTTTAGAGCTTTGCTAAGGATATTGCTCCGTACCTACAAGGTACCGCCACCTAGCTGTTGCCATAATTGTGTTTTCAGAAGCCATTCCACTGTTGTATCAAGACAACAGCTTCTGGATGATGGGGACCATAATAAGCCAATGCATTCCATTGTTGTTAGGTGCCATCAAGTTGGTACTGACTCATAGCAATCCTATGTACAACAGAACAAAACACCCCCTGTCCTGGGCCAATCTCACAATTGTTGCCAATCTTGAACCCATTAATACTTTGCCAATCCATCCCAATGGGGGTCTTCCTCTTTTTCTCTGACCCTCCTTCTAACCAAATACGATATCCTTCTCCAGCGACTAGTCCTGCCTGACAATACATCCAAAGTATAGGAGATGAAGTTTGGCCATCCTGGCCTCCACGGTGCACCTGGCTGCACTTCTTCCAACACAGATCTGTTGGTTCTTATGGCAGCCCATGACACTTTCAATATTCTCCTCCAACACAATAACTCAATTTTACGGTCTTTCTTATTCACTGTTCAACTTTTGAATGCATATGAGGTTATTGAAAATACTATGGCTTGGGTCAGGTGCACCTTAGTCCTCAAGCTGACATCTTTGTTCTTCAACACTTTAAAAAGATCTTGTTTAGAAAATTGTCTAATGCAATATGTCATTTGATTTCTTGATTGCTGCTTCCATGAGTGTTGAAAGTTGACCCAAGAAGAATGAAGTCCTTGACAACTTCAATCTTTTCTCTGTTGATAAGAGTGTTGTTTATTGGTCCAGTGGTGAGGACTTTTGTTTTCTTTACATTGAGGACCAATCCATACTGAAGGCTATGTATGGTCTTTGATCTTCATCAGTAAGTATTTTAAGTCCTATTCACTGTCAGTAAGCAAGGCTGTATCATCTGCATATCATGCAGTTTGTTAATGAGTCTTCCTCAAATCCTGATGGCACGTTTTTCTTCATATAACCCAGCTTCTCAAATTATTTGCTCAGCATACAGGTTGAATAAATATGGTTAAAGAATACTGCCCAGTTGCACACCTTTCTTAATTTTAAACCATTCAGTGTTCCCATGTTCTGTTCAAACAACTGCCTCTTGGTCCATGTACAGATTCCTCATGAGCACA
>NW_006408586.1:10444212-10455022 GCF_000296735.1 Chrysochloris asiatica
CAGCTTTCACATGCATATGAGGTTATTGAAAATGCCATGGCTTGGGTCAGGCACACCTTGGTCTTCAAGCTGACATCTTTGTTCTTCAACACTTTAAAAAAGGTCTTATGCAGAATATTTGCTTAATGCAATATGTAGTTTGATTTCTTGACTGCTGCTTCCGTGAGTGTTGATGGTTGATCCAAGAAGAATAAAGTTCTTGGCAACTTCAATCTTTGCTCGTTGGTAAGAATGTTGTTTATTGTTACAATAGTGAGGATTTTTGTTTTCTTTACATTGAGATGCAATCTATACTGAAGGCTGTGGTCTTTCATCTTCATCAGTAAATATTTTAAGTCTTTTTCACTTTCAGCAAGCAAGGTTGTCTCATCTGCATATCACAGGTTGTTAATGAGTTTTCCTTCAATCCTGATGCCACATTTTTCTTCATAGTACCCAGCTTCTTGTATTATTTGCTCAGCATACAGGTTAAATAATTGTGGTGAAAGAATACAACCGTGTTGCACACCTTTCTTAATTTTAAACCATTCAGTGTTTCCATATTCTATTCAAACAACTCCCTCTTGGTCCAGGTACAGATTACTCATGAGCACAATTAAGTATTCCGGAATACTCATACTTCACAATGCTGTTCATAGCTTGTCATGATCCACACAATCGAAAGCCTTTGTGTAGTCAGTAAAGCACAGGTAAACATCTTTCTGATATTCTCTAATGTCTAAGATAACAATATTTATGTGTTTTATTTCATTTTTAACAATTTCCAATTTTCCTAGATTTATACTTCCTACATTCCTTGTTCCAATTTTTAATGGATGTTTACAGCTGTTTCTCTCTCATTTTGAGTTGTGCCCCATCAGCAAATGAAGGTTCTGAGGGCTTTACTGCCATGGGCTTTACTCCATTCACGTCATCACAGTCAACTCTATTTTGAGGAGGCAGCATTTGCCCAGTCACATTTTAAGTGCCTTACAGCCTGAGAGACTCATTTTCTGGAACTATATCTAACAGTGTTTCTCAGCTATTCATAAGGTTTTCAGTGAATAACTATTTTGAAATAGTGTGTCTCTCCTTCTTCCTAGTTTGTCTTCATCTGGAAGCTCATCTGAAACCTGTCCACTGTGGGTGACTCTGCTGATATTTAAAATACTCATGTCATAGCTTCCCGAATCATAGAAACTCATAAGCCACCACAGTACATGTGCTGCGAAAGGAGTACTTGATGTGAGGCAGTGTCGTGTGGGATTTCAATGCTGTGTGAGACAGTGAGTAGGGTGGTGTGTATGCCATCTTACTGTGTATACCAGTCAGCCTTTTTCCCAACAACTTCATCATTGTCCAATAGGCTCATGAATGAAGTGGCTATTGGGACAAGAATAAAAGTTATGCATTGACACAGTAACATGGAATTCCACTCTCCAAGGGAACAGCCACTATGAGTGACCAATCTGCCATCAGCAGAGAGCAACACTGAGTCTTCAATATGGCACCATTCCTAGGGATGATCAGCAACTTGGTGGCAGGTTGATTATATTGCTCTATCATCATGGAAAAGGCAGTATTTTGCTTTCACTCAAATATATACATAATCAGGATATGGATTTGCCTTCCCTAATGGTTTGTCAAAAGCTATCATCCATGGATTTACCAAAATTCACCCTACAATTTAGTTCTGCTAAAACCACTCTCAGTATCAAATGTCTTAGGTTGGGTTCTCTAAAGGAGCAAAATCTGTGAATTAGCTAGCTAGCTAGATTTGTATCAAGGAAATATTCACATAGTTACAGAGACTGCCAAGTCCTAAATGTGTGGTTATGCCATCAGACTGAAGGCCTCTCTTGACTTACTTTACTTGATTGTAGGGGATGATGAATACAAATTCAGAAAGTCAGGCTGAAGGATGCTGGCCCACCAGATATCATATGCTGAAGAATTTCAAAATCTGTAAGTCTGCTGGTTCATGTCCCAAGAATTAGAGTTCAGATGATGCATAAGTTGCAGTATAAAGAGATAGTGAGATTTTCCAGAACAACCGTATATATTGGTTGAAGACCAACCGCCTGTGAGACTTCCCTTTTAACTTGTTGACTATGATCAGATCCACAAAATGAAGGATGAAAACAGGTACCAAATTACTTGTCTTTCAGTTTGTTGTATTATAGTGACTTGTGTGCTTCTGTGATGCTAGAAGCAACACTACCAATATTTGAAATATCAGCATGGTTACCCATGATGGAGAGGTCTTAATGGGGCTTCTAAACTAATAGGCTAGGAAGGAGAGGCATACTACTTCTGAAAGGTTAGCCACAAAGAATTTTGTGAACAGCAGAGGAATACTATCTTTATAGAGTAGGGACATATAATTTAGGAAAATAAGCCTCTTATGTTGGAAGGCCCTCAGAATATGACTAGGAGAGAGCTGGCACATCAAAGTAGAGTTGACCTTACTGGAGTGGATGGAGCAAAGATTTTGGAACCTTCATTAATGGATAGGGCACAATTCAAAACGAGAAGAAATAGCTGAAAACATCCATTAAAACTCGCAAAGTGTGATATATGAAGTATTAATCTTGGAAAATTGGAACTCATAATAAAATAAATGGAATGCTTAAAGAAAGATGTGTATCATCAGCTTTAGTGAGCTGAAATGGACAAGTAAAAAAGAGGAAGATGCTCAATGGCATGCTCAATGAAATGGATTAACACAGTGTCAGCAAAAGTGGGTTCAAACATAACAATTATGAGGGTGGCACAGGACCAGGTACTTTTGAATTCTGTTATGTGTAGTGTTGCTATGAGTAGGAGCAAACTTGATGGTACCTAAAACAACAACAACAATCAAACCACTGAGAACCGTGACCCAGTCAAGCTCACACATAATCTTGAAGCATCACCATCATACAGCATAGAAGTGAAAGTCCTGATGTCAAAGTAAATTCGAAGATGCTTGCACTAAGTGTTTACAGTCTGTGACTTGCCAGAATAATAATGAGGAGAAAATCTGAAACACAATTATGACATGTGTTCTGGAAGTAAAATCTTAAACTATTTGCCAGCTTTTCAGTATGTATGAATGTTACCTAATGATTATGTGAGTATAGACGTATCTCTGTACAATCCTTTGTTACTACCATGGTAGAGGAAGGACCATGCAGTTATCCTTAATTTTATTTCTGTGAACTCCATTTCAATAGCATGAGATTTGTCTGACATATGGTGAACCCTTTAAGCAAACATGCTCCCTTGGACATTCAACAAATAATCTAATTTGGAAACACCAAATACCACAAGAAAAAGTAGTACTCTTTTACTATTTTTTGACAGATTTCCACGTCAATGATTTATGGAAGTGTTTTAAGTTTGGGATTCTCATCTGAAGCCAAGAAAAAAGCCCTTAAAATTTTGAAGCCTATCACCCTCAATGATGGAAGCCAAAACCTTGGAATGTTTGCTAAATCAAGGATGAGAGAACACAGAATGTCATGTACTATGAAGAACTTACTGACTTTCATGTGGTTCTCATTTATTCTACTATATGGCAAATAGAAAGCCTTGGGAGGAAGCCAACACAAATTGTTACAGATAACACTATCTGATTTTAACCACCACAGGTACGCTTCATATAATAAATATCTATTTCATATTAGTAATACAAAAATGGAAAAGAACTCTAGTCAGAATTCATCTGGATATGCTCCTTCAAAGAATACTCAATTTGCCATTATCATTATATATCTTGAGCTTGAGCTCCCTGAATACTCATTTTTTCACATGCTTTTTTCTCTCTCTCCATATGTGTGTTATGTCTGTGTGTAAATACACAGACACTTTGTATGATTACACAGACATAACACACACACGTAAGTAAAAATGTATTGCTTTAGTGTTACAGTTCATCCATGCAAGAGTTTATTTCAAATCAAACAAAACATTTAAATATGTCCATGATCTGTGGATGACTGCTGACAAGGTCTATCAGTAATACATTTGTTTTAGTCTCATTAAGGTGCCTTCAAAATAAAACAAATTCCCTCAGAACCCAATCAAAGCAGCAGGTTCTGAGGGAATTTTCTGACAGAAATAACAGTTCAGAATGTTGTGGTTGTTTTTAGGTGTCCTGGAGTTGGTTCCAATTTATAGCAACCCTATGTGCAACAGAAGGAAACACTAACTGGTCCTGCACCGTGCTCACAATTGTTATTATGCTGGAACGTATTGTTGCTGCCACTGTGTCAATCCATCTCCCTGTGAGGTGTAGTGGGTTACCAGCTGGGCTGCAAACTGTAATCAACCAGCTTCTCCCTGAGTTGGACTGCTGCATGGGAGAAAAATGAAGCTTTCTGCTCTCATAAAGATTTATAGCCTCAGAAACTCTGTACAAGGTAGCTAAGAGTCAGAACCAACTCCACGGAACATAATCACCACCATCAAACTTTGCTAAGTATGTTGTCTTTCTCTAGGTACTGGTTCATCCTGTTAACATGTCCAAAGTACCAGGGTTGATATCTTATTATCTTTGCTTCTAAGGAGTAATCTTCCAAAAACAGATTTCTTCTAGCATTCCCTGGTATTTTCAGTATTTTTCTCCAATACCATAATTCAAATGCTTCAATTCTTCTACTGTTTTACTTATTCATTGTCCAAATTTTATGTACATATTATTGTTGTTATTATTAAATGCCATCAAGCAACTGGTGGGTTTGAACTACCAGCCTTGTGGTTTGCAGTCTAGTACTGATCGTACAGCACCACACAGGAGTATAAGTGATTGAGAATACCATGGTTTGGGTTGGATAACCCTCAAACTGGCAACTTTGCTCATTAACAATTTAAAGAGGTCTTTTGCAGCAGATTTGCCCAGGGCAATATGTCTTTTGATTTCCTGACTGATGCTTTTATGAGTGTTGATTGTTTATCCAAGCAAAATGAAGTTTTTGACAACTTCAATATTTTCTCAGTTTATCATAATGTTATTTGTTGGTCTAATTGTGAAGATTTTTGTTTCTTTGCTTTGAGGTGTAATCCGTAATGAAGCAGTAGTATTTGGTCTTCATCAGTATTCACTTTCAGCTAACAAGGTTGTATCACCTGCATAGTTGTTAACTAGTCTTCTTCCAATCTGAGAACACATTTTTCTTCATGTAATCCAGCTTCTCAGATTATATGGTCAGACTACTAATTAAATAAGTATAGTGAAAGGATACAACTCTGGCACACAACTTTCTAAATTTTAGACCATTTGGTGTTCTTTTTTTTAATCTAATGACTGCCTCTGAGTCTATTTATTGATTTCCCATGAGCACAATTAATTATTTAGAAATAACCATTCTTCACAATGTTATATACACAGTCGAATGCTTTTGCATTGTCAATAAAGCACATTTAAACATCTTTCTGATATTTTCTGCTTCCAGTCAAGATCCAGCTGATGTCAGCCATAGTATCCCTAGTTTCAAGTCCATTTCTTATTCTAGCTTGAATTTCTGGAAGCTTCCTCTATTATTCATCCATTTTAAAATTATCTTCAGCAAATGTTTGCTGCATGTAACATTAATGATATTGTTCAATTATTTCTGCATCCTGCTGGGTCACCACTCATTGGAATGGGTACAAATATGGATTTCTTCCATCTTTAGCCTGGTAGCTGTTTACACATTTCTTGGCATAGACAATTGGAAGTATCAGTTTGTGAAGATTTCAATTTGTATTCCACCAAATCCTGGTGTGTGTGTGTGTGTGTGTGTTTTGTCAATGCCTTCAGTGCAGCTTGGGCTTCTTCATTCAATACTATGGTTTCATGATCATATGTGCTACCTCTTGAAATGGTTGAATATTGATTGATTTTTTGAAGACTGTCTCTGTATATTCTTTCCATCTTCTTTTGATGCTTTCTTCACCATTCAATATTTCACCATGAAACTCTTCAATATTACAATTAAGTCAGCATTCAGATTTGTTCTTCAGTTCTTTCAGCTTGAGATACACAGAAAATGGTTAAGATGATTATTATTTTTTTTGGTGGGGGGATTCCAGATATGTAATTATTATAGATTATGTTAATAGACAGTTAAATCATGTAAGCTTGTTATCAAGTTTTAAGAAAATTGAAAACTATATTGGTGAAAACAAGACCAGGAAATTTGCACAATGGAAAATTTCCCCCCTCACTATAATGTACTTGCTATTTTTTCCAGAATAGCAAGTTCTGTACTAAGATGCTGAGAAAGTTTACCTCATTCATCGTACAACCTTGGTCTTGCCCCTTCAAACTTCTTTTTGTTTCCCAAACTCAAAGACCTTTTAAAAGGAACACCATCGGAATTCCCCAAGGATACCAGAACTGCCATTTTGATGTGGTGTAAACCAAAAAGCAAATAATTCATTGTGGAAGGGTTAGCATGATGGAAAACCATCTTCCAAAGTATGTGTACCTACCTGGAGGACATATTGAATTTTGATATTTTTGTCTAATGAAATTTTTATAATTTGATTGCAATACTTTTAACCTGCCCTGTATGTGTGTGTATACTACATTCTCTATTAAGAATGTTACAGTAATATTCTAAGATAATAATATCTGCTTATAAATAAAGTAAATCAAGTTGTTGATATTATCAAAGACGTTTTGACTAATACAAAAACATTTCTTTGTTTAATTGACTATACAGTTCAGTTTTATATATAATTTGAGGATGGGTGATTTTAACATAAGAATTATTATAATATTTATCTTAATATAAAGGTGTAATTATCAAAAGCCTTATAGAGTATCTAGCACACAATTGATATGTAGATACACAATATTTGTTGAATGGTTGTTTAATGCATTACTGGAGGAAGAGCAATATTACTTTTTCAATTAACTTGGAATAGATCCTATGAATAATGTACAATTATGTTCCACTTAGGAACTTAAACATCTAGCGACAGTTTTTAAAACGAAAGTCTAATTTAATACATGACATGTCTCAAGACCTGGTCCACAGAATAACTTGTAATTAGTTGTTGAGAAATACACATTTCTAATGCAACATTACGAAGGTTCACAGAAGAATCCTACTTTATATTTTACTGCAGTGAGGAAAGGGGAATAAATAAATAAATTTAAAAATGAACTCCATTGCCGTTGAGTCAATTACAACTTATAGTAGGCTAGAGTAGAACTGTCACAGGGTGTTTACAAATCTGTTACCTGTACAGAAGTAGACTACTTCATCTTTATACTATGATGGATTTGAACGACTGACATTTTAGCAGCCAGCCAGTCATTTAGCCTCTGTTACACCAAGGTTCCTTATAAATGACTTACAAATATTTATAGAATTAGAAAATGCCAAAGTATAAGATTAAAATTCTTTGAAAATTATTTTCCTTAGAAAACCATATGTTTATGAAATGTATCAGGACATATTACAAAAAAGTGTCTTTGCTTGTTTGCTTTTTAAAATGAATAGTCCATTTACTATGGTTCTATAACATCACTCAGTGACTTAAAATAACATGTCACTTATCCATTGTGTTTTCTGTGATAAGGAATTTACACATGGCAAATCACAAACACCTTCTCTCTCCCTTTTTTTTTTTTTTTGTTGGAACCTAAAATGAAGGAATCTAAGCCAGGAGATTGGAATCATCTGAAGGCTCATCTCCTCACTTATCTGGTAATTGATATTGCTAGACTAACAAGTTCAGCAGTACAAACCCTCCGATCACTCCTTGGGAACCCTATACAGGGTCACTATGAGTTGGAACTGACTTGACAGCACTTAACAACAGCAACAACATCAGGAGGAACACTCTCAAATGTCCTTGGGACATGGGCTTCTTCACAACACAGTGGCTGGTTCCAAGTACAAGCATCCCATGAAAGACAGAGAGATCTAAGCAGAGATGTTAAGACTTTCTATGACCTAAACCCAGAAGGAATGAATCATCAAATGGTGGTTGACACTGTTGTAACTATAGTCTCAGATTCAAGCGGAAAGAACGTAGACCCCATGTCTGCATTGAAGAACATGTGAAGTGGTGCATCAATTTTTGGAAAAATGAAACTACTAAATACTAAAAAATATGTACTTCTAAGTGGGTTTCATGAAGAAAGGCACATCACCAACCAGAAATCCCTAAAAATAGATTTTTCCAAGATCACAATAGTGTAAGAGTTCTGGCAACATCCAGGGAGAAAGGAAAAAATGTGTCTCCGGAAGAATTTCTCTGATTAGAAAGATTTGTGGGCATATTTCATCATGTGATATCCTAGCCCCATTGACTTTATTTCACTGCTATTTGGTTTCTGGTACGTGAACCATTATTTATGCATTGACTACTCTGCCTATTGTTGAAGTTGTTAGATGCCATGGAGTCACTTCCAACTCATAGTAATCCTATGCACAGCAGAACAAAACATTGCCCAATACTGTCCCATCTTCACAATTGTTATATTTGAGCCCATTACTGCAGCTACTGTGCCTATACATCTCAATGAAGGTCTTCCTCTTTTTTACTAACCCTCAACTTTATAAGGAGGAGTTCTGGGGTAGTGCTGTGGATTAATGCACTGAGACTGCAAGTCAGTTTGAATCACAAGGTCAGTCGGTGGTTCAAGTTCACCAGTTGCTCCTCAGAAACCCTACAGAATCGCTAGGGGTTGGAACTGACCTGACGGTACTTAACAACAACAATAACTACTTTATAAGCAGCCCTGGTAGTGTAGTGGTTATGCATTGGGCTGCTAACTGAAAAAGGTCAGCTGTTCCAAACCACCAGTCGCACACAGAAGAAATGAGACTTTCTGCTCCTGTAAGTATTTACAGCCTTAGACACCCTGTACAGGATCACTGTGAGTCAGAACCAACTCCATGGCACAGAACCACCACCACCACCTACTTCATAAACATAATGAACTTTTCTAGGAACTGGTACCTCCTGAATACACCTCCTATGTGTGTGAGATAACATTGCCCCATCCTCACTTATAAGAAACATTCTGATTGTACTTCTTCCAAAGCAGATGTTTGCTCTTCTAGCAGTCCATAGTTCTTTAAATATTCATAACCAACATCATAATTTAAGGTTGTTCATTGTTCACTGATCTTTCTTATTCATTGTTGAATTTACACATGCATAAGTGATTAAAAATACCAAGGCTTGGGTCAGGCACACCTTAGGCTTCAAAGTGGCATCTTTGCTCTTGAACACGTTAAAGAGGTGCTGTGCAGCGGATTCCTCCAGTGCAATACATTTTTTATTTCTTGTCTGTTGTTTTTATGAGCATTGATTGTGGATCCAAGTATAATGGAATCCTTGATAACTTTAATCTTTTTTTTTTCTGCGTATCATGATGTTTATTGGTCTAGTTGTGAGGGGTTTTGTTTCCATTAAATTGAATCATAATCCACACGGAAGGCTGTACTTTTTGATATTCAACAGTAAGTGTATCAAATCTTCTTTATTTTCAGCAAGCTAGGTTTCTGCATATCACTGGTTGTTAAGGAGCCAATTCTGAGTCCATGTTCTTTTTCATATAGTCAAACTTCTCAGTAAATAAATTGAAGAATTTTATGAGGAAGAGCATGGTGTCAGGACTAGAGGAAGACTCATTAACAACCTCAAATATGAAGATGATACAACCTTTGCTTTTTCTTCCCTTTTCATTTTCTAACTCCTGATATTTGTCTTTTTCATTATAAAACTTTATTTTGTCTTCATGAGTTTCCCTTTGAATTTTTCTGTTCAGCTTTTGAACTTCATCATTTCTTCAATTTGTTTTTGCTGCTTCATGTTCAATAGCAAGTTTTAGGGTCTCTTCTGGCACACACTTTGTTCTTTTATTTCATTTCTATCTTTTAAATGACCATTTGTCTTATTCATGTATGCAGTTCTTAATGTCATCCCACATCTCCTCTGGTCTTTAGTGTTTAATGCATCAAATCTGTCCTTGAGATGACTTCTAAATTCAGATGAGATATACTGAAGGTTTTATTTTGGTTTTCATGTACTTGTTTTCACTTTTTTGAGACTCCACCTGGACTTACATGTGAGCAATTGATGGTTTGTTCCACAGTTGCTCCCTGGCCTTGTTTTGGTTGATGATATGGAGCTTCTCCATCATCTCTTGGCACAGATGTACTCAATTTCATTCCTACATATTCCATATAGTGAGGTCCACATATATAGTTTCTGTTTATATTGTTGAAGAAAGGTATTTGCACTGAATAAATCATTGGTCTTGCAAAGATCTGTCATATTATCTCTGACAACATTTCTACCAAAAGGATCATATTTTCCAATTACTTCCTTTATTTTCCAATTTTCACATTCTAATCACCAGTAAATTTCAGACTCAGCATGTTGGTAGAATTCTTTAACTTCATCACCACTGGCTTTAGTGAGCAGTGCATAAATTTCAATAATGGTTGATTAGCTGGTATTGCCTGCAGTTATACATTACATACAGCATTGTACTTCAAAACAGAACTTGAAAGCCTCTTTTTTGACAATTAATGCAACGTCATTCCTCTTCAATTTTTTGTTCATGGCTTAGTAGGCCACGTTCTTGTTATTTTTGTAGGTGTCTTCAATTTGATTCCAACTTATACTGACCTTCTGCACAACGAAACTAAGCACTGCCCAGTCCAGCTCCATCCTCACAATCATTTTTATGCTTGAGCCCAATGTTGCTGTGACTGTGCCAATCTATCTTGTGCCAATCTATCCTTCACTTTGTTTTTATTGTTAGGTGCCATCTAGCGGCACCGACTCACAGAGACCTTATGCACAGCAGAATGAAACAATGTCCGATCCTGGGCCA
>NW_006408586.1:10455122-10455737 GCF_000296735.1 Chrysochloris asiatica
CTTTTTGCTTTCTTCCTGTATGATGTTCTTGATGTTATCCCACAACTCTCCTGGTCCTTCGTATTTAGTGTTTAATGTATCAAATATGTTTTTCAAATGATCTTTAAATTTAGGTGGCATATATTCAAGGTCATATTTTGGCTCTTATAGACTTGTTTTTATTTTCTTATGCTTCAATCTGAATTCGCATATGAGCAATTGATGGTCTGTTCCACAATCTGCCCCTGGCCATCAGCTCACTGTTGTTGCTGTTGTTGTTGTTAGGTGCCATCGAGTCGGTACCGACTCATAGCGACCTTATCACAGCAGAATGAAACACTACCTGATCCTTGGCCAACCTCACTACTGTTGCCACGCTTGAGTCAATTGATGCTGCCATTTGGCCAATCCATCTTGTTGGGGTCTTCCTCTTTTTCTCTGACCCTCTGCCCTACCAAACATGATATCCTTCTCCAGTAACTGTTTCCTCCTGACACTATGTCTAAAGTATGAGAGATGAAGTTTGGCCATCTTTGCCTCCAAGGAGCACTCTGGCATCACTTCTTCCAAAACGGATCTATTGGTTCTTTTGGCAGCCCATGGCACTTTCAATATTCTCCTCCAACACCATAACTC
>NW_006408586.1:10461767-10468773 GCF_000296735.1 Chrysochloris asiatica
GCCTTTGCATAGTCAATAAAGCACAGGTAAACATCTTTCTGATATTCTCTGCTTTCAGCCAAGATCCATTGGACATCAGCAATGATATCTCTTGTTCCAAGGACTCGTCTTAATCTGGCTTGAACCTCTGGAAGTTCTCTGCCAATGTATGATTGTAGCTGTTTTTGTATTACCTTTAGCAAAACTTTATTCACTTGAGATATCAAAGAGATTATACGATGATTTCCGCATTCCATTGGGACACCTCTCTTTGGAATGGACATAAATATGGATCTCTTCCAATTAGTTGGCCAGAAAGTTGTCCTCCAAATTTCTTGGCAGAGATGAGTGATTGCCTCCTGTGTAACCTCACTTTCTTGAAAGATTCCAGTTTTTATTCCATCAATTCCTGGTGTCTTGTTCTTTGCCAATTCCTTCAGTGCACCTTGGGCTTCCTCCTTCAGTATCATTGGCTCTTGATCATACAGTACCTCTTGAAATGGTTAAACATTAACCATTTCATTTTGGTACAGTGACTCTGTGTATTCCTTCTATCTTCTCTTGATGCTTCCTGCATCATTCAATACTTTGACCAGAGAATCTTTCAAAAATGAAAGTTGAGGCTTGAATTTTTACTTCAGTTTCCCCAGCTTGAGAAATGCTGAGCGTGTTCTTCCTTTTTGGTTTTCTGAATCCAGATCTTTGCACATTTTGTTGAAATATTTGTCTTTATCTTCTCGAACTGATCTTTGAAAATTTCTGTTCAGCTCTTGGACCTCCTCATTTCTTCCATTTGCACTATCATGTCTACATAATCACATGTTTATGCAGGATAGCAAGTTAGGGAGACACAAATCAAAACACACATGAGATGTCATCCGACACCAGCAATAACAGAAGAGACCAAAAAGGAGAAGACAGTAAATGCTGGTGAGGATGTGGTAAGACTGGGACACTCCTGCATTGCTAGTCAGATTACAATATGGTCTAACCTCTCGGGAAAGCAATATGGCCCTTCCTCAGAAGGTTGGTAATAGAAATACCTTATGATCCAGCAATTTATCTACTTGGTATTCACCCACAAGAAACAAGAGCCATAACACCAGTAGTTACATGCACACCAATGTTCATAGCAGCACTAGTTACAATATTAAAAAGATGGAGACAGCTTAAATGCCCATCAGTTGAAGAATAAATAAACAGACTGTGGTACATACGCACAATCGAATACTATGCTACCTTGAAGAACAACAAGGAAGCTGCAAGTTACCACATAACATTGATGTATCTTGAGGGCATTATGTTGATTGAAATTAGTCAGTCACAAAAGAAGAAATACTGCATAAGACAACTACTATAAAAGACTAAGAAAAATAACCCATACAAAAGGCAGTGGGGGGACTCTTTGCTGGTTACCGGAATGTTAGGGTTGAGGTGAGGGGAGGGAGGGAAAGGTGGAACACAGGATATGGAATAGACACAGGATAGTTTGGGTGCTAGGGAGGGGTTCAATACACAAGAAGGGAGAAGAAAATGGAAGAACAAGGCAGATGGGAAAGCAATTAGGCAGGTTTGCATGGGCTAAGTGGGACAGAGGTAAATAATGATGTATGCACAACCTTGGAACTACAGGGCTCTGGGATGCAGGGATTGAGACATGGTTGGGATTGGGAAAAGGGGGAAAATAATGTTAAGATGTTTGGCTGACTTTTGAATCTTGTGGTATTAACTTATCTTCCTTGTAGGCATATGGATATTATTCTATCACAGACAGTGTTTCTTCAAAACAGATCTTGCTATGTTCTTTTTGGATGGTGAATGCGACGGCATTCCTGTTTAATTCAGATTCAAATGGCCAATACCAGTCCATTTCATCTCACTAATGCCTAGGCTATTCATGTTTATGTGTTCCATTCAATTTTTGGCAATTTCCAATTTTCCTTGATTCATATTTTGTACATTCTATGTTCTGATTATTAATGGATATTTACAGCCATTTCTCTTCATTTTGCCTCATGCCCCATCAGCAAATGTAGGTTCTGAAGTCTTTACTCCATTCACACCATCACGGTCAACTCTGCTTTGAGAAGGAGCTCTTTCCCAGTCATATCTTCAGTGCCTTCCAACTTGCATTGTTCATTTACCAGCACTATATCTGACAATATTCTTGTGCTCTTAATCATGTTTCAATATTTAATATTCTGGTATTGACATTGTTCTACTCTACTCATAAGGTTTTCAATGACTATTTGGAAGTAGTCTTTCTCTCCTTCTTGCTAGTCCTTCATTGACTAGAAGCTCAGCTGAAACCTGTCCACCGTGGCTGATCCTCTTGTTGTTTAAAATGCCAATAGCATAGCTTCAAGAATCACAGCAACATGTAAAACACCAAAGTACAGCAAACTGACAGACGAGTTTATACAGATAGATAGATTCAGATCTATCTATATCTTTGTCTTTATAAGGTTGCTGTTAGGTGTTGTCCAGTTGTTTCCAACTCATAGCAACCCTGTATAGGGATTCCAAGGAGTGGCTGGTGAAGTTGAACTGCCGAAGTTGAGGTTTGAATTGACCATGCCGTCTAGTACATTTTCCAACAGCATCACACCAGGACTCAACTGTCAAATACAGTGCCAGAAAATGAGCCCCTCAGGTTGGGTGGCAATCAAAATTAAGAGTTGCCTCCTCAAAATAGATTTGACTGTGATGATGTGGAGTAAATCTTTAGGCCTTCATTTGCTGATGGGGTAAAACTCAAAATTAGAAGAAACAGCTGTAAACATCCATTAATAATCAAAACATGCAATGTACAAAGTATGAATCTAGATAAATTGGAAGTTGTCAAAAATGAAATGGAATGCACAAACATAGATATCTTATTTATTATTGAACTGAATTGAACTATCTTTTATCACTTTGAATCTGACAACCACATGGTTTTCTAAGCTGGGAATGACAAATTGAAAAGAAATGGTGCCACATTCATCATCAAAAAGAACATATCAAGATGTGTCTTGAAGTGCAACACTGTCTGTGATAGAAAAATATCCATATGCATAAAGGACAACCAGTTATTACCACTATTATTCAAATTCATGTATCAACCACTCATGCTAATGATGATGAAATTGAAGAATTCTACTAACTTCTTCAGCCTGAAATGGACCAACCAGGTAATCAAGTATATTGATAATTACTGGTGATTGGAATGCAAAGGTTGAAACAAAGAGTTGTTTCATCAGCACTTGTAAATATATAGCCTTCCTGATAGAAATAAGGCTGGAGGTAGCATGACAGAATTTTGCAAGACCAAGGACTTATTCATTGAAAATACCTTTTTACATAACATAAAAATGACTGTACACATGGACCTCACCAGATAGAAAACACAGAAATCAAATTGACTACATCTGTGTAAAGACACTGTGGAAAAGCGCCATATCATCAGTCAAAACAAGACTGGGGGAGACTGTAGAACAGACCATTAATTGTTCATATGCAAGTTCAGACTGAAGCTGAAGAAAATGAAAACAAGTCTATGAGAGTTAAAATATGACCTTGAGCATATCCCACCTGAATTTAGAGATTATCTGAAGAACAGATTTGATTAATTAGACATTAATGATCAAACACCAGAAGAGTTGTGGGCTGACATCAAGAATGTCATACAAGAAGAAAGTAAGAGGTCATTTAGAATACAAAAAAGAAGAAAAAGACTAAAATGGATATCAGAAGTGACTCTGAAACTTGCTAACCAGCATAGAGATGCTAAAGCCAATGGAAAAAAATGAGGTGGTAAAAGAGTTGAATAGAATATTTCAAAGGGTAGTTCAAGAAGACAAAGTCAAATATGAAGAAATGTACAAAGATTTGGAGTTAGAAAACCAAAAAGGAAGACAATGCTCAGCACTTCTCAAGCTGAGAGAACTGAAGAAGAAATTCAAACTTGAATTGCATTATTGAAGGATTCTATGAGCAAAATACTGACTATGCAGAAAGAGTCAAAAGAAGATAGAAGGAATACACAGAGACACTGTACCAAAAAGAAATGGTCAATAGTCAACCGTCTGTAGAGATAGCATATCATCAACATCTGTGATACCTAAGGAAGAAGTCCAGGATTCACTGAAGACATTGGCAAACAACAAGGCACTGGGTATTGATGGAATAAAAATTGAAATATTTCAACAAACTTATGCAGCACAGGAGACACTCATTCATCTATGCCAAGAAATCTGGATAACCACAACCTGGCCAACTGACTGGAAGAGATCCATATCTATGTCCATTCAACAGAAAAGTGACTCAACAGAATGCAGAACTCATCGAACAATATCTTTAACATCACAATCAAGTAAAATTTTGCTAAAGGTAATTTGAAAATTGCTGCAAAATACACTGAATAGAAACTGCAAGAGGTTCAAGGCAAACTCAGATGAGGACATGGAACAAGGGATGTAATGGCTAATATCAACTGGATCTTGGCTGAAAACAGAGGTATGACTCTACAAAGGCTTTCAATTCTGTGGATCATGATAAACTATGGGCAACATTGCAGATCCTGAGTATTCCAGAAATTGTGCTCAAATGGAACCTGTATATAGATCCAGAGGCAGTTTTTCGAACAAGGAAATTGCTTAAAATTGAGAAAGTTGTGTGACAGGGTTGCATTCATTCACCATACCATTCAATCTGCATGCTAAGCAAATAATTTTGAAACTGGATTATATGAAGCAAAATGTGACATCAGGGTTACAGGAAGAGTCATTAACAACCTGTGATAGGCAAATAATGCAACTTTGTTTGCTGAAAGTGAGTAGGACTTAAAATACTTATTGATGAATATCAAAGACCACAGTCTTCAATAAGGGTTGCACCTCAATATAAAGAAAACAAAAATCCTTACCACTGGACCAATAAATAACATCAAGATAACTGGAAAATAATTGAAGTTGTCGAATACTTCATTTTGCTTGGATCACCCATCAACCGTCATGAAAGCAGCAGTCAAGAAACCAAAACTGTATTGCATTCAGTAAATCTATTGCACAAGACCTGTTTAAAGTGCTAAAGAGCAAAGATGCCCGGTTTTGTTTTGTTTTTAACACTTTAAAGTGTTCAAGAGCAAAGATGACAGTTTTGTGCCTTTTCCAAACCATGGAAATCTCTATAAGCTAATGTGTATGTAAAAGATGAATAAGACACACCATAGAAGAATTGATGCATTTGAGTTACGGTATTGGAGGACAATATTAAAAGTATGACCACCAAAAGAAGAAACAAATCTGTGTTGGAAGAAGCATATACAGAATGCTCCTTAGAGCCAGGATGGCCAGACTTTGTGTCTCATACTTTGGACATATTATCAGTAAGGACTAGTCCCTCAAGATGTACATCATGCTTGATAAAGTGGAGGGTCAGTGAAAAATAGGAAGACCCCCTAACTAGATGGATTGGTACAGTGGCAGCAGTAATGGGCTCAAGTGTAGCAGCGACTGTGAGGTAAGTTCATGACTGGGCAGTGTTTATTTCTGTTGTGCATACGGCCACTATGAGTTGGTAATGACTCCACGGCACCTAACAACAACATGCTTTACAGGATATGATTGTGAGGTATTTCTCCCATGGAATGGTTGATTAATTGAAACTGTCAAATTTTTTTTGTTGTTGTTTTTGTATTTTTAAGTTTTTATTGTGAAAAAGTTTACAGAGCAGATTATCAGTTTTACATTCAACAAATCATTTATTTTATTTCATTACAATGATTATAATCCTTTCCATGTACTATCAGTTAATAGTATTTCTCTCTATTCATTTTAGCTCTTTTTTTTAAAAAAAAACACTCACGCATATATATTAATTTACACCACCAAAGGGCACTTTCTGAAAATCTGCCACCTGGCTGCCA
Organism: Chrysochloris asiatica; assembly: GCF_000296735.1. NCBI lineage: Eukaryota > Metazoa > Chordata > Mammalia > Afrosoricida > Chrysochloridae > Chrysochloris > Chrysochloris asiatica. Next base: position 10,467,655 of record NW_006408586.1, read on the forward strand.
TCTCTTAGTCCCTCTCTTTCCATGAATCTATAGTCCTCAGCTGCTCCCTTTCTCCATGTCCCCATCTCTGCCTCCATCTCTGGTGTGGCTGCTTCTCTGGATAAGGTCTTGCATTCTGCTTGTGCTCTTCTCCCTTGATGTTCATACAGTCCTCTGTTTCTGCACTGTAAGATTAACTACTCCCGCATTTTGTTACAAAACTTCTAGCTTTACAATTGTGACAGTTGTGAAAACAACTGATCACTACTGAATCATAAGAATTTATCCCCATCTCTTTTTACCAGACCCATCTAGACAAGAAGAAGACTCTTCAGTGGGAACTCTATCTTCCTCCACACACTCGTAAATGAAACTTCCTCTTGAAACCTTGTAAGCCAGTCCTGTGTGCCTTTACTGTACCCTCATTTTAAGTAGTCAATATCTAAGTTGCCTGTCCCTATCTGCCCTGTATACAGAGGGGATACTTGATGTGAAGACTCTTTTCCTCTCTGTTGGTATTTTGAGCTACTACCTCCATGAATATAGGTCAAGTTCACCAAATTGTAGCAATTTACCCTTGTTTCCTTTATCAAAACTTATTTCCTTTTTCATCTTCCTCTAGTCAAGTTCTGATTATTAAGACATCAAGGTTAGATCAAATGGGTACTAGCTACAAGTTTGAGTATTCTTGTGCATCTCCCCTCATTTCATATCAGCTGGATGTTTCACTCTCAGTTCTAAGCCACTGTGGCTATGTACTTGTCCATGGGCTCAGGTGTCCCCAGGTATCACCACACTTTGGACCAATTAGCCCTTGCTCTTTTCATTCTCATCTCCAGGTCAACAAGAGTCTATGGAACATGGTTAAACTCAGCCCATTTCTTCATTGCTGCCTTTCCCCCTTTTCAACTCACCAGTTGACCAATGTGGTCGCCAGCAAGCTCACATGCCTACTCATGTGTTCCCTTTTAATTTCAGTGTTAGAGGGGGGTTTGTCCTAAAAGGACTTGATTGCTTGTTTGATGGCTTCCCGGTGAACAACTTGCTTATTCTTGTAGTAGCCAATCATATTGCCATTTTTTTTTTTTTTTTCTGATGATCTTTCTTTGCCATTAATAATATTTGCATAGGTCAATTGCT
>NW_006408586.1:10468873-10472705 GCF_000296735.1 Chrysochloris asiatica
CTGTAGCTGTTCCAGGCTGGTCTCCTTGTCTTTTCTAGTGGGAATGTCCCATCTCAGAAGATTCTAGATGGGGCTCAGGATTCCATCCAAGGTCCTATACACTGCAAAGGCTCCACAAGGGGCCTACATCACTGGGCAAGTTGTAGAACCTCTTTTAGGTACTGTCAACCTTTTGGTTGTCAGTAGTGTTCTTACCAATCACACCATGAGGGTTTCGTTGTATACCTGGAATAAATCTACTTGTTTATAGTGTATCTTTAAAAAAAAAAAAAAAGAAAGAAAGAAATGTGTTGCTGGATTTAATTTATTAATATTTTGTTGAGAATTTTTGCATCTAAGTCCATGAGAAGGAGCCCTGGTGGTGAAGCGCTTTACCACTCAGTTTCTAATTGAAAGGTTTGTGGTTTAATCCACCAGCTGTCCCCTCAGAAAAAGATGTGGAAGTCTGCTTCTGAAAACATTATTGCCTTGAAAAAACCATGAGGCAGTTTTACTGAGTGCTATAAGGTCATTTTGTGGTGGAATCCAATTGATGGCAATAGAATAAAGACCCCAAACCCAGTCTCTGCTATTGGCCTGATTCAGGTTGTTGAGAGAGAGTACTTGACAGTGTCCACAGATCTTGTTCAGCAGAAAAACAGATAATGGCCATGGGGCTTCAGGGTTTAGGCTTCTTTTACTGTGCAGGTTGGCAGAACATCATGTGTGGCTGGGCACACCCCATTTTCTTCTTATTCATTTCCTCTCATTCCTTTCCCACAACACCCATTGCTCCAGCCTCAACTAGCACCTCCAGCAGCAAAAGCAATGACAGCATTGGAAACAAAACTAATCAGATTTAGCATTCTACATATATATTTATATATATGTACATGTATGTATGCGTGTTGCTGTTGTTGTTAGGTATCACACAATCAGTTTTGACTCATAGTAACCCTACAGAATGAATTCTATAGTAATACTCATCTATGCTAAAAAATTTGTAAGAGCTACATGGCTAGCCTATTGAAGAGATTGATATTTGTGCCCATTCCAAAGAGATGACCAGATAGAATGCAGAAATTGGATAATATAATTATATCACATGCAAGTAAAGTTTTACTGAAGATAATTTAAAAATTTTTGCAACAGTACATCAAAAGGGAACTGCCAAAAATTCAAGCTTGATTCAAAAGAAGACATGGAAGTTGGCATACCATTGCTAATGTTGGTTGAAACCAGATAATACCTGAAAAATATTTACTTGTGCTTTATTGTCTATGTAAAGGCTTTTCATTATGTGGATCTCATGACAAACTATGAATAGCATTGCAAAGAATAGGTATTCCAGAACATTTTATTCATGAGGCAATTGTACATAGAGCAACAAAACAAAGAGATACTGAATGGTTTACAGTCAAGACAGTTGTGCGCCAGGGATGTATTCCTTCAAAACACGTATTCCAATCTGTATGCTGAGCAAAATATCAGAGAACATGGATTATGTGATTAAGAATGTGGCATCAGGATTGGAGGAAGTGTCATTAAAAAAACCTGTGACATTTTAATTTTACTTGATCCACAACCTGTGATATGTTTGATATAAACTTGCTTGCTGGAAGTGAAAAACTCAGTATGTCTTGAACCTCAATGTAAAGAAAACAAAAATTTTCCCAACTGGACCAATTATTTACATCAGGATAATGGAGAAAAGATTGAAATTGCCAAAAATTTCATTTTGCTTGTACCCACTATCAACACTCATGGAAGCAGCAGTCAAGAAATCAAAGGACGCATTGCATTAAATAAATCTGCTGGACAAGACCTCTATAAAGTGTTCTAAAGTAAAGGTGTCAGCTCTTCCGCCACCATTTTAAATCTAGCTCCATACAACTCTCCGCTGCCGCTACTGCCACGACACGGTCTGCGAGCCAACACCCCCCTGTCAACCGCTCCGCCGCAAGGGAGGACATGAAGGAGTACAGCAACATAGAGGAATTCGCACAGGAATCCAAGATAAACACGAGCAAGAGTCAGCAGGATGATGGTAAAATGTTTATTGGAGGCTTGAGCTGGGATACAGGTAAGAAAGACCTTACTGAGTATTTGTCTCGATTTGGAGAGGTTGTAGACCGCACAATTAAAACAGATCCAGTCACTGAACGGTCAAGAGGATTTGGATTTGTGCTTTTCAAAGATGCTGCTAGTGTTGATAAGGTTTTGGAACTGAAAGAACACAAACTGGATGGCAAATTAATTGACCCCAAAAGAGTCAAAGCTTTAAAAGGGAAGGAGGCCCAAAAAGTTTTTTGTGGGTGGATTAAGTCCAGATACTTCTGAAGAACAAATTAAAGAATATTTTGGTGCATTTGGAGAGATTGAAAATATTGAACTTCCCATGGATACAAAAAAAAAAAGAAAGATGAGGATTTTGTTTTATCACATATACAGATGAAGAGCCAGTAAAGAAACTATTAGAAAGCAGATATCATCAAATTGGTTCTGGGAAGTGTGAAATCAAAGTTGCACATCCCAAAGAGGCAGCAACAGAAAGGAGGAAGAGGTGCTGCATCTGGTGGGGGAGGTGGTACTAGGGGTCGTGGACGAGGTCAGGGCCAAAACTGGAACCAAGGATTTAATAACTATTATGATCAAGGATATGGAAATTACAATAGTGCCTATGGTGGTGATCAAAACTCTAGTGGCTATGGCGGATATGACTATACTGGGTATAACTATGGGAACTATGGATATGGACAGGGATATGCAGACTACAGTGGCCAACAAAATACGTATGGCAAGGCATCTCGAGGGGGTGGCAATCACCAAAACAATTACCAGTCATACTAAGGAGGACATTGGAGAAAACAGGAGCACATGCTAAAGTAACCCATCTTGGCAGGACGACATTGAAGATTGGTCTGCTGTTGATCTAAGACAACTTTTTGTAAAAGACTTTATTAGTGTACAAGACACAATTGTGTCCAACTGTATATAGCCGCCACTTAGTTTTCTTTGTTTTTACTTTGTCCTTTGCTATCTGTGTTTTGACTCAATGTGGATTTGTGTTTACACAAGTTTTATTTGTATGATTTCATGTTAAACCTCAAATAAATGCTTCCTTATGTGGAAAAAAAAAAGTAAAGGTGTCAGTATGAGGACTAGGTGGGCCTGACCCAAACCACAATATTTTCTATAACCTCATATGAAAGAGAAAGTTGAACAGTGAATGAGGAAGATAATAGAAGAACTGATACATTTGAGTTGTGGTGTTGAAGAAGAATATTAAAAGCACCATGGACTGCCAAATGCTTCTTCAAAGCAGCATGGAAAGGCTTTGTCTCTCACACTTTGGACATATTATCATGAGATGCCAGGCCCATGCTTGGTAAAGTGGAAGGTCAGCAAACAAGAGGAATACCCCCAATGAGATGGATTGACATAATGGCAGTAGAAATGGACTCTAGCATAACCATGCTTATGTAGATGGCATAAGACCTGGCAGTGTTTCCTTCTATTGCATATAGGGTTACTATGAGTTGGAACTGACTTGATGGCACCTAACAGCAGCAATAATCTTCCCTAAGAACTGATTCCTCCTGATCTTATGTCCAAAGTAGGTGAAATGAAGTACCCCTTGCTTCTGGGGAGCATCCTGACTGCATCTCCTCCAAGACAGATTTGTTTATTTTTCTACCAGGCAATATATATTTCTAGCAGTCTATATATATATATGGAGCTTTGGTAGCATAATGATTACGAATCGGGCTGCGAACCCTAAGGCTAGCAGTTTGAAACTACCAGCCGCTCCATGGGAGAAAGATGAGGCTTTCTGCTCCCATAAAGATTTACA
>NW_006408586.1:10472882-10505638 GCF_000296735.1 Chrysochloris asiatica
CCCATAGCGACCCTGTACAGGGTTTCCGAGGGTGTAAATCCTTACGGGAGTAGAAAGCCTATATATATATATATATACATATATATATAGTCTATATTCTTGTCCAACATCATAATTCAAAGACATCAAAATTTTTTTTAAGTTTTTATTGTGAATTATGTGTTAGTTTACATGGGTGAACATTATCTTTACGTTTATTCTATCGTATTTTGTTTCATTGCAATGATCACAATCACCTGCATGCTCATCGAACAACCAAAGACTACACCCCACATGCCTGCCTCTCAGCCACCAGCACACAGCCCCTCTCCCTCCCTGAGTCCAGAGTCCCCAGTCACTCCTTCTGTCCAGCTCATCATCACTGCCTCTCTGGACAGGATCTTGCACTTTACTTTTCTTCCTTGATGGTTCCAGGAATCTCCACTCCTGGACTGCAAAATCAGCCGCTCCCTTCCTTTTGTTACAAACATTTACATTTACCTTTCCAACATTCTGTCAGACCTGATAGCAATCATTCCCTATTGAACCACAGGAGTGCTAACCCCTCACCTTTTATCAACCCCCTCCAGACAGCTTGGAAACAATTCAGTGGAGATCTACCTTTCCCTGTGTCCTCTAGAGCTGGGTTCCCTATTGAAAGTTTATAAGCCAGTCTCTTCTTGCATTTGTAGTCCACCAATTTTGAGTAGCCAATGTCTAAGTTCCCATTGCTGTCGACTCTGTGTACCAAGGGCGTGGTAATGATCCTCACTGTAAACATTCTTCCACTCCTTTGTTATACTGCATCCACAAGCATAGATCAAGTTCAGCCACTTGTAGTGGGTTACTCTTGTTTTTTTTTTTTTCCTCTTCTTTCTTCCTCTACACATGTTCTGATCATCCAGCCATTGATGCGAGGTCATATGGGTACTATCTGCAAGTGTGGGTGTTCTTGTGCATCTCCCCTCACTTCATATCACCTGGATGCTTCACACTTTGTTCTAGTCATCTGGGACCATGTCCCTGCCCCTGGGCCCAGGAATCCCTAGGTCTCGGCATACTGCTGGTTAACAGGTCTCAATCCAGGTTAACAGGAGTTTATTGAATGTGGTTGGACTTAGTTCAAAACCTCATTGCTGTTTTTCCCCCACTTCCCCTTATCAGTGACCAATGTGGTCAGCAGCAGGACCTGCTAGTGTATTCCATTTGAGTTTCAGTCTTGAAAGGGGGTTTGCCTTGAGGGGACCTGACCACTTGCCTTGATGGCTCCCTGGGGAACAACTTGCTTGTTGTTGTAGTAGTCAATTGGACTGCTATTATTGTTTTTTAATTTTTCCTGCTGGTCTTTCTTTCAAGAAGTATCTTCTGTTCTTCCAGCTTCTCCAGACTGGTCTGCTTGTCCTTTCAAGTGGCAATGTCCCACCTCAGAAGATTCTGGATGGGGATCAGGATTCCATTTATGGTCTTGTGCAATGCAAAGGCTCTGCATGGAGTCTCCATCATTGGGCAAGTTCTAGCCCCATTTTAGGTGTTTCAGTCAGTTATAGGGTGAAGACGAACTTACAAGCTTTCTCTGGTGATGTTTCTGGCTATTCCTATCACTCCCCTTCAAGTGTTTATTTTACAATAGTAGGCAAAGGAAACCAAGATTCAAAAGACAGGCAACCATCTTAACATCAGTTCCCCACTTTTACCCATCCAAACCATGCCTCGATCTTTGTATCCCCAAGCCTTGTTGTTTCATGGTTATACTTACATCATTATTTGCATCTGTCCTATTTAGCCCATGTAAACCTGCCTAGCTATTTTCCCATCCACCTTGTTTTTCCTTTCCCCTCTTCCATGTAGTGTATGCCCCTCCCCAGCATCCAAACTATCCCATGTCTATTCCCTGTACTGTGCTCCACTATCCTGTGTCTATTCCCTACCCTGTGCTCCACCTTCCCCTCTCTCTCCTCACCCCACCCCATATACCCTGGTAAACAAAAAAATAAAAATAAATAAAGAAATAACAAACACCTCCCCCCCTTTTAGTGTGGGTGCTTTTTCTTAATCTTTTACAATAATGGTTCTATGCTGCATTACTCCATTTGTGACTGACTGATTCCACTCAGCATAATGTCCTCAAGGTTCATCCATGTTATGCAGTGGCTTGCTGCTTCCTTGTTATTCTTCAGGGTAGCATAATATTCCATTGTGTGTATATACCAAAGTTTGTTTATCATTCTTCCATTGATAGGCACTTAGTATGTCTCCATCTTTTTGCTATTGTAAATAGTGCTGCTATGAAAATTGGTGTGCATATATCTACTCATGTTATGGCTCATATTTCTTGTGGATAAATACAAAGTAGAGAAATTTCTGGATCATAAGGTATCACTATTTCTAACCTTTTGAAGAAGCACCATATTTATTTCCACAGTGATTGGACCATTTTGCAATCCCCCCAGCAATTTAGGAGGGTCCCAGTCTCTCCACATCCTCACCAACATTTATTGTCCTCTACTTTTTTGGTCATTGCTACTGTGGCTGGTGTGAGATGGTATTTCATTGTTGTTTTGATTTGCATCTCTCTAATGGGTACTGATCCTGAACATTTCTTCATATGTTTGTTTGGCTGCCTGGATCTCCTCCTTGGTGAAGTGTCTATTCATGTCCTGAGCCCATTTTTTATATGGGTTATTTGTCCTTTCTTGTAGAGGTGTTGCAGGTTCCTATATATTTTGGAAATTAGTCTGTTGTCTGATGTGTCATTGCAATGATTTTTTCCCATTCTGTGGGCTCCCTTTTTATTCTTTTGATGAAGTCTTTTGATGCACATAAGTTTTTTAATTTTTAGTATGTCCCATTGATCTATTTTGTCTACTTTTGTTTGTGTAATTTTCAAAATGTTTGGTAGTCTGTGTATTTGCTATATTAAGGCCCTCACATTTGCTCCTATTTTTTCATTGATGGTCTTTGTATAATTCTGGGATTCACATGTAGGTCTTTAATCCATGCTGTGTTAGTTTTTGTATAAGGTATGAGGTGAAGGTCTTGTTTCAGTCTTTTGCATATTGTTTTTAAATTCTGCCAGCACCATCTGTTGAAGAGACTATCTCCTCCCCATGCAATACACTTAAGTACTTTGTAGAAAATCAGTTGGCTGTATGCGGATGGGTTAATTTCTGGATTCCCAGTTCTGTTCAGTTGATCAATATATCTTTAACTATACCAGAACCAGGCTGTTTTGACCACTGTAGTCATATAGTAAATTTTGAACTCAGGGAGTGAGAGGCTTCCCACCTTCTTCTTCTTCTTCTTTTTTTTTTTTTTTAGATGAAGAAATAGCTTCAGTCTTTATTTTTCTTGAGAAAGGATAATAGCTACAAGTAGTAAGGAAATGTTTGTATTTAAAGACTGTAAACTCAACAGTCAGAAAGTTATCAAATAGGACTAATAAAATTTCTGAGAACTTGTTGATCTGAATCTATCATATGTTTCATTTTGGGACAGATTGGATATTTTAAAAGACTCTAGGAGCTTGTATGTAAAGGCATACCTATGGTATTGTGTTCTATTGACACAGTGGCTACAAAAATGGCCTCAAACATGACAACAAATGTAGTGCATAGAGTTGCTAAGAGTTGGAACGTATTCGATGCAATCTAACAACTAAGGGAATTGTATATCTTTGCTGTGTGTGGGGTCATGGAATACATTCTAGTTCCTAGCTCTGAATTTCAGGCTTTAAGCACATTTTTTGCGTAGTGGTTACGAATCGGGCTGCCAACCTTAAGGTCAGCGGTTCGAAACTACCAGCCGCTCCGCGGGAGAAAGATGAGGCTTTCTGCTCCAGTAAAGATTTACACCCTCGGAAACCCTGTACAGGGTCGCTATGGGTCGGAACCGACTCGACGGCACTTAACAACAACAACAAGCACATTTTTAGGAAATGATCCAAGTCTCTTGACTCTTATTTCCACACAATCATGCACTACCAAAATTACTTAGATTTTTATGACTGTGTATAGGGATGTTAATTTACTTCTGTCATTGTCTGTTTACCCACAAAATCCTGAAGCACAAGTGTAATTAATGTAAAATAACTGTAATTCATACAAGTGAGTTGCTCCTACAATTGTCAGTTTATTTCAAGCTTCTAGCCACCTCTTGGTGAACAATTCATGAAATAAAAGAGCCTCTAAGCAGAGAGAATAATATTTATCACTGAGTGTGCAGTTAGAAGTCAGAAAAGGAATTAGCTTCAGTCTTTTGTTATGTACAGTAAAGTTTAAGCATGGACTCCTGAGATAGCATATATGACAAAGTTCAGGCACAATAAGCTAGACATTCCTTTGGTACACTTCAACATTTTCCCTCCCCTCAGCTATTCATGCCCAGTTTTTATGTCTGAGGTAAGTGAATATATAGAGAGGAAAACGTTTAGATACTTTATAAACACTCTCACTGGTCTATGTAATCTTACATAACTTTCCTGCTGGCTCTCAAAAATGGCCGTGGGTGGTCAAGTATGATTTCAATCCATTTATTTTGTTCAGAACAGAAGTAAGCATGGAGTGTCCAACTAGTATTTTTTTTTTTTTTTTAATGCTTTATTGTGAATTATGTGATAGTTTACATGGGAGGACACCAGCTTCACATTGATCTCATTGTATATCGTTTCCTTGCCATGGTTACAATCCCTTCCATGCATCATCCATCAACCAAAGGGTATACCCCGCAAGCCTGCCCCACTGTCGTCCACACACCGCCCCTCCCTCTCTCTCCAGGTCCAAAGTCTCCAGCTGCTCCATCTCCCCATGTCATCCTCTCTGCCTCCATCCCTGGCATCACTGTTTCTCTGGGTAGGGTTTTGTTCTCTGCTCTTCTCCTTTTATGGTCCCAGGAACCTCCACTCCTAGACTGTAAGGTTAATCACTCCCCTCCCTTTGCCCCAAAATGTCCACCTTTACATTTCCAGCCCTTACAATCAGTCCTGATAACATTATTCGCTATTGTATCGCAAGAGACCTATCTGCACCTCCTTTCATCAGCCCTGACTAAGCAGAACGGATACTACTCAGTGGAGATTCTACCTTGCTCCATGCCCTCTCAATCTAGGTTCCCTCTTGAAAGCTTGTACGTCAGTCACTTCTTGCCTCTGTAACACACCCCCTCCCCATTCTATGTGGCCAATGTCCAAGTTGCCCATCCCTGTCCTCTCCGTGAGGGGAGGAGGTGGGAATGATCCTTTCTGTGAAGATTTGTTCACTCTTTTGAGCTGTTGCTTCCATAGATGTGTGTCAAGTTCATCAAGTTGTGTCAGATTATTCTTTTTCCCCTCTTCTTTCTTCTTCTGTTTGAGCTCTGATCATCCAGTCATTGAATCCAGGTCAAATGGATATTATCTGCAAATGTGGGTATACTTATGCATGTGCCCTCTCTTCTTATCAGCCAGATGCTTCACTCTCCACTCTAGTCCTCTGTGGCTATGTCGCTGACTCTGGGTATAAGACATGGCACACTGCTGGCCAACCAGGTCTCCATTTGGGCTCACAGGAATCTATTGTGCCTTGTAGGGCTTAGTTCATAGCTTCATTGCTGTTTATCCATCACTTCCCCTTATCCATGATGAAAGTGGTCACCAATCAGAGCATGCATTCCCACTGAGCCTTAGTCTTAGAAGGGGGTTTACCTTGAGGGGTACCTGACCACTTGCCTTGATGTCTCCTGGGCAAACTTGTTTGTTCTTGCTTGTTCTTCTTCTTAAGCATTGCTTTGCTGATCCTAGGTCTCTTTCCTTTCCATGTAAAGAATGTAATTCTTTTTTCCATCTCTTTGAAGAATGTCATTGGAATCTGGATTGGGATTGCATTATATGTGTAAATTGCTTTGGGCAGTGTTGGCATCTTCACAATGCTAGGTCTTCCTGTCCAGAAGCAAGGTACATTCTTCAATTTTTGCAGGTCTCTTTTGGTTTATTGTTGTAGTGTTCTGTAGTTTTCTTTTTATAGGTCTTTTATTCCTTTGGTTACATTTATTCCTAGATATTTCATGCTTTGGGTAGCTATTGTAAATGGTATTGTTTGTTTTCCTAATGTCCTTTTCAGCACTGTCATTATTATTATTTTTTTTTCCAGATGGCAGCGCTTTTATGGTTTTATTTAGCACAAATAAAACTCAAAACAGGTTGTCTATTCATTTTCTTCGCTGCGCAGCCTGGCGTTGGGATTGGTGACTCTGATGGCCAGCTGGGCTGCTCTTTCCACGATAGCTTTATGGTTCTTGGAGGAGACGTTGTGAGCAATCTCTGCACAGTAAGATTTGTTGCACATCAGCAACATCTCCAGCTCCCTGACGTTGTGGACCAGGAACTTGTGGAAGCCACTGGGCAGTACGTGTTTTGTCTTGCTGTTGCTCTTGTAACCAATGTTGGGCATTAAGATCTGGCTCTTAAATCTTCTCCATACCCTGTTGTCAACGCCTCTGGACTTGTGCCAGTTATGCTTAATTTTGATATAATGACCTGATTGGTGCCTGATGAACTTCTTGGTCCTCTTTTTGACAATCTTGGGCTTCACCAGGGGTCTGAGGGCAGCCATGATACTGGTCGAGATGGCCGCCTCCTATGGAGGCAGCACAGAAGAAGAGCTCAGCACTGTCATTATTAATATAGTGGAATCCAAATGATTTTTGGAAGTTGATCTTATACCCTGCCATTTACTGAATCTTCCAGTGAGGTCTTTTAGCTTTTTCACTGAGTCTATGGGGTTTCTATGTATAAGATCATATTGTCTGCAAACAGAAATATTTTTACTTCCTCTTTTCCAATTCAGATGTCTTTGATTTCCCTATCTTGCCATATAGCTCTGGCTAAGACTTCCAGCACAATATTGAATAGGAGTGGTGACAAACGGTATTCTTGTCTGGACTCTGTTAGAAGAAGGAAGGAAGGCTTTCAATTTCTCTCCATTGAGAGAAATGTAGGCTGTTGGTTTTGTATATATGCTCTTGAATTTCCCTTCAATTCCTACTTTGTTGAGGGTTTTTATCAGCAATGGAAGTTGGATTTTGTCAAATTCCTTTTATACATCAGTCGATATGATCATGTGGTTTCTTAATTTTTTTTCTTGTTTATATGGTGGATTACATTGATTATTTTATTAATGTTGAAACTTCTTTGCATCCCTGATATGAATCCCACTTGGTCATGATGTATTATTGTTTTGATGTGCTGCTGGATTCCGTTGGCTAGGATTTTGTTGAGAATTTTTGCATCTATGTTCATGAGGGATATTGGTCTGTAATTTTCTTTCTTAGTGACGTCCTTCTCTGGTTTTGGTATGAGGGTCATGCTTATTTCATAAAATGTATTAGGAAATGTTCCATCCTCCTCTATATTCTGGAATAATTTGAGTAGAATTGGTGACAACTCTTCCCTGAATTGGTAGAACTCACCTGTGAAGCCATCTGGACCTGAATTTCTTTTGGTTGGGAGATTTTTGATGACCTGATCAATTTCTTCTATTGTTATGAGTCTGTTCAAGTCTTCTACTTCACTCTGTGTGAGTTTAGGTAGTTCGTGTTTTTCTAAAAATGTATCCATCACTTTAAAGTTTTCAAATTTGTTGGAGTACAACTCTTCATAGTATTCTATTATTATCCTTTTGCTTTCCTTTGGTACCATTGTGACATTGCCCATGTGGTTTCTAATGCGTGTTATTTGTGTCTTCTCCCTGTTTTCTTTTGTTGGGTTTGCCAATGGTTTTTCAGTTTTATTAATCTTTTCAAAGAACCAGCTTCTTGTCTTGTTGATTCTTTCTATAGTTTTTCTGTTTTCTGTCTCATTTATTTCTGCTCTGATTTTTATTATTTCTTTTCTCTTAGGGACTGTAGGTTCTCTCTGTTGGTCTGTTTCTAGTTGCTAGAGATGCTATTTTAATGTGTTAATTTTGATTCTTCTTTTTGGATGTGCGCATTTATCACAATAAATTGTCCTCTCAGCAATGGTTTCTCTGCATCCTAAAGATTTTGGTATGTTGTATTTTCATTCTCATTTGTTTCTAAGAACTTTCTGAATTCACGTTTAATTTCTTCTATTATCCAGTCACTCTTCAGCAGGGTGTTATTCAGTCCCCATGTATTAAACTTTATTTCCTTTGTCTTCGTATTGTTGATTTCTAATTTTATGGCATTGTGGTCTGAAAAGATGCTTTGTAGTATTTTGATGTTTGTAAATTTATGAGGCTTTCTTTGTGACCTAAGACATAGTCAATTCTGGAGAATGTTCCATGTGCACTGGAAAATAATGTGTATTATGCTGTTGTTGGGTTGAATGCTGTCTACACGTCTATGAGGTCAAGTTGGTTGATTGTGCTGTTTAGTTCCTCTGTACCTTTGTCAAGTTTCTTTCTGGTTGTTCTATACTATTCAATTGACCCTTTAATCATGATATAGTATCTTTCTTTATTTCTTATGCTGGTTTTTGCCTTAAAGTTTATTTTATCAGAGATTAGTATTACCACTCCTGCTTGTTTTTATTGCTGTTAACTTGCTATATTTTTTCCCATCCTTTAACTTTTAGCTTGTTTTTGTCTTTGTGTGTTATGTGTTCTCTTGCAGGCAGCATATTGAAGGGTCTTCTTTTCTTATCCATTCAGCCACTCTCTGAAGACATCAATTCTTCTTTTATCTTTTTTTAAAAATTTATATCCTACTTCCACATGTATATGAGGTGATTAAACATATCATGGTTTGTGTCAGGCACACCTTCATTTTTAAACTGACACCTGTGTTTTTGAACTTCTTAAAGAGGCTTTTGTGGGAGATTTGCCCAATTGAATATGTTGTCTGATTTCTTGACTTTTTTTTATCATAGGTATTAAGTGTGGATCTAAGTAAAATGATATCCTTGATACTTTCAATATTTTTCCATTTATTATGATATTGCTTATTGGTCCAGTGGTGAAGATTTTTGTTTTCTTCATGTTTAGGTGTAATCCATACTGAAGGCTATTTGTAGTCTTAGATTTTTTAATTCTTGCAAAAATTTACTTGCAATGACTAGATGACTAGTCCTGCAAAATTCTATCATGTGATATCTGGCATTATTCCTATTCCCAATACCATATTTTCTAAATACTGATTCTGATTCATTGTTTCAAATCTTTGCGTTCCAGTCATCAGTGGTTATCAATGCATCTTGATGCCATATTGATCAATATCAATCTGAGGAGTCTGGTGAAAATCTTAATTCCTTTAAAATGCTTAGCTAAATTTTATTAGGTGGACTCAACATCTGTTCAACTCTAGAGGCTCAATCTTCTCACCATGTAGTTGAAAATAAAAATATCAAGATAATAGAGTTGTAAAGATAAATTGAGAAAATTTGATGAAGTGTTTTCCTTAGTTTACCTACTCAGGAATGTTTATGTTCTCACACCATTTATTTAAATAAAATTTAAAAATTAAAGCATACAATTTATGTTTTCTGTTACCAACATTGAACTCCAAAGCAAGGGAATACAAAGGGATCATTTTACAAAAGAAAATTATAAACAGTTTGCCAGTTTAAATCACTATGTTTTTACATTGAAGTTTATGAATTAATATTTGTGTGGTTGTTGTTAAGTGCCATCGAGTCATTAATGACTCATAATGATAATAAGTACAACAGAACAAAATACTGCCCAGTCCCGGAACAACCTCACAATCATTACAACACCTTAGCCCATCACTTCTGCTACTGTGCCAATTCTTCTTGTTGGGGGTCTTCCTCTTTTTCTCTGAGTCTCCACTTTACAAAACATGATATCCTTCTCAAGTGACTGGTCCTTCCTGAAAACACGTCTAAAGAATGAGATATGAAGCCATCCTGGCTTCCAGGGAACACTCTGGTTATACTTCTTGATTTGTTTGTTCTTTTGGAAGTCCATGCGTACTGACAGATGAGTGGTGGTATGAAATAATATAGATTTTCTAAAACACACTAGAAGGTTCAGTGCAGTGAATACCTATAGTCTTTGTATCTCCCAGTAAACGTTTTTGCCCTGATGGTACTGGAAAAGAGAAGGTTGGAAAAGATGCTGATATGACTCAGTTGTGATTGATTAACAGAGTTAATTGTGATTACAAATTGGAATGCTAGCATGTATATACTAGTTTGTAGATACTAGTAACAGATCATCTCAGAAGCATAAATGGAAGATTTCACTACTATCATGAAGAAAGGGCAGGAGTGAAATGTGTCCTTTGGAACCTGAGATCATTGTTCATTGAATCTCCTCAACACAGAGACGGAAAGCTGTGACACCTGAGGATTAGCAGAGCTGCAGCAGCAGAAGAAAAAAAAAAAAAACAAGCATGAAACAAGGTAGTGGGCTTCCCAGTTCACAGAGCAAATAAAGCTGAATGACTTTAAGCAGGAGGCTTACTTATAGGGTGGGTAGCCCCAGGTACTAAATTGGGGTTTCTGAGCAATGGAGCCAGAGCTGAGTGCTTTCAGGCTGAGGCTGTTCCTGAAGTGGTTTGTCCTGTGAGCATTTATCAACAGCCAGTTTAGAGCTTTGTAACACTGCTGGGGCTGGGTAGAGGTCAGGTCAAGGGACTTAGGGTCTGCCTGTGGGAACAGAACAGGAGAGGCTTTCTCAACTGAAGAACTGTGATTTGAACATTAACAAGCTGTTAATTTCCCTAATGAACTCCATAAGTATGAGTATGGTCTCTGAGTTCTGCATGGCCATTGCACTGTGGGAGAGTTGGCTGTTACCATTTTCACCATGAAGGCATCTCCTAATTTTTATTGTGAATGAAATGGCTTTTATTTTAACATTTGAACAATGCACCACATAAAGGTTATAGAGGTCAAAAGTTGTCTAGAATGAAATGGAATATTTTGACTATCAATGGGGGTTTTCCCTTTTGTTGGTCCCAACATAAATAATACAAACGTTAATTTCAATTTTCTGGATTTGAATTATAGGCTGTTTATTACCAGT
The DNA here is from genome assembly GCF_000296735.1 of Chrysochloris asiatica. Taxonomy (NCBI): domain Eukaryota; kingdom Metazoa; phylum Chordata; class Mammalia; order Afrosoricida; family Chrysochloridae; genus Chrysochloris; species Chrysochloris asiatica. The sequence continues at coordinate 10,483,841 of NW_006408586.1, forward strand.
TATCAGTGGCTACATACATATAAAGGACTATAAATGTTATTTGTAAAGACTGAATATTATTATTATTTTTATAAAGTGTGGTAAAAGTCTGCTCCATCAAATGTTTTCTGTAATGCGGGAAACATAATGCATTAGTTGTAGTCTGAAATTATTAGAAGTGCTTCCAAAGTGTTTAAAAGGTTAAAAGAAAAGAAAAAAAAATATGAGGACTGAGAATATCTGATGTGTTCAACAAACTATTAAAAGAACTATTTGATCCTACACAATAAGTGTATGGAAAACTGTTAGCCAGCTGTTTTGTTCAGTATGGTCGTTAGAGAAGAAATCATGGCTCTTATGCAGTTTGAGCCATGTGTAGCTTTCTGATTGCATTTGTTTACCAATGGTGGAAATGGCCTTATTAAATTGTGGGCAAGAGGTGCTTTTATTGATTTTTCCTAACAGAAACTGCGAATTTTAGGAAGCATTAAATTAAAACACTGAATGAAGATATCTGGAGTTGATCTCATAACAGAGCTGGGCGCATTGACTTATTTAGACATGTGCAGGAGACAGACAATTTCCTAAAGGGCTGGATGCAATTTATTCTTTTAGTTCTAAAACAAATTTTAATGACTTTTTTTTTTTTACTCTTAATAAAAACATGGTCATATGTCTCACTCAGAGAGGCTGAAGTTTGCATGAATGTAGCAACTGAGTCTTATATGACTGCAAAACACTCCTTAAAAAAAAAAAAAAAAAAAAAGAGCTCTAGTTAGTTATTTGCTATCATTTGTTGTTAGACTATCAACACTGTTATCAACATGGTGCTCTTCTCATGTTTCCTTTACTTCACTGCTAGGTGTGTGTTCTTCTTTTCCTAGACCAGTTGAATTTTCTGTCCTAAACCATATGGAATATGTTTTTATCTGAATTCTCATGATTGAGGACATCTGTCTCAACTCTTACATTTGCCTTCAGGAGATCTTTGCATCATTTAATAGTACAGTTAAAAGCGTGCTTGTATCATGAAGTTGACTCTACAGATTTTCTGGAGATTCCTTTGTTTTTGTTCTTGAAAACAAACAAACAAACATAAGAGTCTATATATTTTATTTTGCTTGCCTTCCTTTTTTTTCTTTCTTTCTTTCACTCTTCCTTTCTTTTATCTGTAGATATTTACTGGATGCCAACCATGTATGAGGCATATCCCATAATATCCATAATTGTGTGTACATTGCATATTTTCAATACTATAAACATTGAATGTAAAGTTATAACTGCAATCAATATTTCCATTCAATTTCCTTTTTTAGACTATAATTTGGGTGTCCTAAGTTACATACAAAGAGCTTTTGTAGTATAGTGGTTAAGAGTCAGTCTGCTTATCTCAAGGTCAGCAGTTTGAAACTACCAGCTGTTCCATGGGAGAAAGACGAGGCTTTCTGCTCCCATAAAGATTGACAACATAGGAAACCCTATGCAGTGTCACTATGAATTGGAAATGGCTCAACAGCACACTATACCACAACCACTAAATTAAATTCATTGGAATCCTGGTGTGCCACTGTAGGATAAGCAATGGACAACAAGGTCAGTTTGAACCACAAGGCTGGCAGTTCAAACTCACCAGTCACTCTTCAAAAGCCATATACAGAGTCACTATAAGTCAGAACTGACTTAACAGCACTTAATAACAACAGCATGAACAAGTTACATACATAACTTTTACATAAATGAGGAAGCTTTGAAAATTAGTGGAAAAAATCATTATTTTTGGATTCCATTTATCTATGAGCTAAATAGTAATGATTTATGTAAAATCATTGAATGGTTTACATAATTTTTATAATTGTATAACTAAGAACATCCAAATTATAGTCAAATTTATTATCTTTTTATTCCATCATGCACAAACTGTAATCTTGGTGTGGTTCTGTAAGATAAGTACTGGTCTGCTAACTTCAAGTTTGGCAGTTCAAATCCACCATTCTCTCCTCAGAAACCCTATAAATGCTCTCTATGCATTCCAAGTGATTTGATGGCACTTAACAACAAAAACATCTATGAGCTTTTTGAAGCCTCTCATGTGCTATTGTAATTAATATTATTCAGATTCAGCTCTCAGGTTTCTGGAGAAATATTCTTAAATGAATCTCTCCAAAATATCCACATGCCTGATAAGATAACAACTGAAATCATACAACAATGAAAACGTACTAATTCTTTCTATCTTATACATGTTCATATTAATTTATTGATAAGAGATATCAACTGCTTTGATTTTCTGTTTTGTACATTGTTGTTATTAGTTGTCATCAAGTCAGTTCCAATTTATAGTTTGTACATTGTAAGATATTTAATCAAAATCCATTTTAATCTCTCTCAAATAAAACTAAATAGATAGGATACTAATATAATATTGAGATTCTCAAACACAGTTAGAATATACATACAACTATTAGATCAATTGCTTTCTATTGCTGTTGACAATTATTACTTCATAATTTTTAAAAGACTCCTTATCTTTTTGATTGAAAGATATATTGTAAAGTTCCTGAATGATAGAAATGTCTAAATTATTATAATATTCAGCTGTTCTTCTAAGTTAAGAAGGATGCATTGTAGAATGTCTCAGTGAAAATATATTGATAAATATATGAAATTTACTAATGTTTATTTACTCATCATAATGCATAATACTTATTCAACAAAAATACTTGTTGCAGCTATCCTCCAATTACTAAATATATTAAACATATAGAATTTGACATGGTCTTTTCCTTCCCCTGGAGAAGGTGTCAACTTGTTGACATCAAGAGAAAAAGAGGAAGATATAAAATAAGAAGGTTAAACATTTGTTTTAAAGAAAAAATTTGAGTAGTATTTATACAATAATGTTTTTTGTTAAGTGCTGTTGAATCAGTTCTTACTCATAGCAATCCTGTATAGGACTTACAGGTTGGCTGTTGGGTTTGAACTGCCAACCTTGTGGTTAGTAGTCCAGTGCTTACCCTACAGTGCCATACCAGGAATCCACATAGAATAATGTTGTTGTTGTTAAGTGCCATCAAATCAGTTCTGATCCTTAGTGACTCTGTATAGGGTTTCCAAGAAGTAGTTTATGAGTCTGAACCGCCAACCTTGTGGTTAGCAGTCCAGTGCTTATCCTACAGTGCCACACCAGAACTTCATATACAATAATAAGTATGTTTAAATTGTTATTTTTAAATGATGATGTTCATGTTCCTGGAACAAAAATACAATGTTGTGTGTAACTATTTAATAGCATCATTGAGGCACAATTTACATGCCACAAATTTATTCATAATAAGGATGTAGTTTGGCGATATGTAGTAAACTTTGACAGTTGTGCACCAATCCCTACAATTCAGTTTAGAACTTGCTGATCATCCCAGAAACTTTACTTTTACAATTTTGTAGTCAACCCCCACGCCCAACACATAACCCACTATGTTACCAGGGCTTGTTGTAGTAGTTTCCTAGCACGGCAAAAGCAATATTTCAAACTTCTTGGTTAAAACAAGAGAAATGTATACGGGAGTCTCAAAGTCTGAAATCAAGATGTCAGCAGAGACCTTTTGGGTTCTCTCTATACTTTCTGATGATAGTTGGTATTCTTGACTTAGTTGCATCAATCCCATCTTTGCCTTCTTCCTTCTGTGTCCTCTTTTTATAAGGGCAAAAATCATTGAATTAAGGGTTTATCCTAATCTGGTATGGATTCATTTTAGCTAAATTAGTTACATTATACAAAGACCTTATTTCCATATAAGGTCACATTCTGTGTTTCCAAGTAGACATAAGTTTTGAGGGGACAGTTATTTAACCCACTACAGGGGCACCATCCCTAACTCTTACACAAGAATATCATCCTTTTTTTTTTTTTTTTTTTTTTAATGAAATGAATAGAATTGTGTGGATGAAGAATGTTTTGGCATGCATTCCTGAAACACTGCTTGTCCTGATTTCCCACTATGATACTCTGCCATACAATTAAACTCCAAGTATTGAAATTTGGGGCAAGCTGCCACAGTGGTAAAGCTTTCACTAACTGAAAGGTTCCAGTCCACCAGTCACTCCAAGGAAGAAGGAAGTGGCAGTCTTATTCTGTAAATATTATAGCCATGGAAACCCTTATGGTGGTAGTTCTAATCTGTTCTTCACCATTTCCATGAATTGGAATCAACTCCACAGCAATGGATGATTTCTGTTCTTCTTTGGAGACAGGTAGTACAAAGGGTTAATGACCCAGCTACAAATCAAAAGGTTAGAGTTTATCTTGAGGAGCCAAAGACAAAAGGCCTGATGATTTACTTTCAGAAAGGCAGCAACTATAAAGCAAAGTTCTGCTCTGACATGCATGGTATTGCCGTTAGTTAGAAGTAACAGTTATTTACTGCAATTAAAAAATTTTAAACTCAAATTTAGTCTTTTATAAATTTTGATGCTAAGCCTTCTGATAAAAGTAAAGTAACTCAAATTTATTGATTACATTTTAAGTGTCAATTATTGTTATTAAGTGTCATTGAGTCGATTCAAACTTGTAGTGATGCTGCATAGGATTTCCAAGAAGTGGCTGGTGAGTTTGAAATTCTGACCTTGTGGTTCAAACCAATCTTGTGGTCCAGTGCTTTATCACACAGCACCACACCAGGACTCCTAATTGACAATCATCTCAGCAAAAGTATTCTTTATAATTATTTTGCATAAGTAGGATGTGGATGTTATTTTCTTCATTTTGTTTGTGCTTGAATTGGGTTTTATGAAAGATCAGAGAATTAACACCACTAGTAACAAGTGAGATTTAAAGCCAGGTCTTTCTAATTTCTAATCCATGTTCTTTATACAACTCTACTTTCTCAGAAAGTAGAAATACTTATTCTTTAAACCTCTATTTTTGTGGTGAATTTTCTTTCTGTTGTTGTTTGCTGGTTACCTTAAAGCCTGAAACAATGCTTAGCATATAATGGAGTTTCAATTGTTTGTGACAAGCTATTCAATCATTTCATAAGTTCTTGAACAGTCATATACCAAGCACTATGTCATTTGCCTATGATTTTAAAAAAGAATAAGAAATGGGATAAACTCCCTTTATTTTTCATTTGTTCTTAAAAATCTTTTCTCACAATATATTTCAAATCATAGGAAATATTTACTCCCAAATAAAAGAATAAATCACCTTTCAACTGAAGAAGTCATTTTTGCTGAACTTAGTCTCTGCCTTCACTAAAGCAAAAGTGAACACTGTTTGCTATGCCAGTAAGATAACTTGTGTTTGATACATAGATTTTGTTTTCTTTAGCGGTGGTGTAGAAAAAAACTAACAAGTGAGTTAATTATATCATACCTTTCAATATTCAATTATTTAAAATGAGAAAAAACAAATGCACTTATAATGCATTAAACTATTCTGAAACTAGACAAGGAAGTAATGATTTTAGAATAAAATTTCAATATACTTTACTGGATATTTTTATCAATAAGCAATGTCTGAATGTGTTTCCATCTATAAGATTTTCACACTTTTTTTATCAGGTACTAGAAAAACACTGAATGTTAATGCCATATATTTTTTGCTTAATTAGTGTACCATGTAATTCCTTTCATATTAGAGATTTCACTCACTTAAATTCACCAGAAGTAGTGTTTTCACAATGCATGCTAATAAAAAAGATAGAGTGACAGGAAGAGAGAAAAGTGCCAGTATGTACAGAATCAAAACAAATTTTTTAAAATTTTATTTTATATATTTTCTCCTTTCAATAAAGAAAAATGTGTTTACAAAATTAAAAAAGGTATTAAAGTCTTCAATTTTAACTTAAATCAGAAATCTTATGTAATTTTTATGTGTTGGGATATGAAAGCTATATCAGTATAAAGTAAGTTTGGCTTACTAAAAATTTGCTGTCAAAAATCTATTCAGACAATGAATACTGGCAATTGAATAAACTTGTTAGTAATTAATTATATGTATTTTGAGTCTAATTTTTTTCTATAAATCTTTTAAACTTATCTTTAGGTGTTACTTTCATGCTTTTACTTTCTTCTTTTCAGGAATAATTTGCATTAGATCATGTGATTGTATTTTTGTTTGTCATTCAAACCTTTATCAGGAAATTGAAAATTTTTAAATGACCTATGTATGGAAATAATGCCAGAGATGAAGGCATAAAATAAGGGCAGGTTTCTAAATTCTTCCAAAAACAATGAAAAAGGGAAATTATTTGTGATCTTAGAAGATGGTTAAGAAAAAAGTGAAACCTGAAACTAAGGAAACAAAAGTTTAGACAAGATAATCCCAACATCAGAGAAAGCATTTGTCATTGTCAGAACTCCAAAGAGCAATAAAGCTTTTATCCATTTCATGGACCCCAGGACTCATGGTCTAGTAATTCTTATGTCACCAAACCATCTTATGATCTGTATGAAATTACAGTGTGTCACCACTCTACATCTGCAATCTTAATGTTTCCTTCCTTTGATTGCATGACAAGAAAACTTTCCAGGCAGAGCACTCCACTTCACAGAAGTCTGAGAGAACCAGCTGCTCATAATTTTGGAGTTTTATAGGGATTTTTAGTCCCAGAATCCCTGTCTGACCTGTGTCCATTTTCATAAATTTTTAGGAACAGCTTTGGCTGCCTTTGAATATTTTATGCATTAAACACACACACAAACACACACACACACACACACACACACACACACACACAAAGGCCCAAATTACCCATAAACTATACTTGCCTTCCTTGTGGCTTTTTAAATTGTTTAATGCTATGAAACTTAAAGAATGATCATTTCAAATTATAGTCACGAATTTTGAAACAAAACATTTTTAAGTGGATTAGTCATCCCCACCCAATACATTATTGTCTAGAAATCATACTTACCAAGTTGATGCTTTATTGAAATGTGTGCATATATTCAAATGTTTTGTTAATATAGCATGAAAGGGATCATTGACTGTTTTTATTTAAAATAAGCAATCAAAGAGAAAATATTAAAAAAACTGTAATTAATGGAAGAGTAACTGTCTAATTCTGTGTGCTCACTTTTTCTTTGTAAAGCTCTCCAATAGCCTTATAGACGACCAATGATATTTTATTTGGCATGAGTATTTTTCTTATAACCACAAATTTCTGACCTCTTAAGAACAGAACTGACAATCAGAAAAACTTCTCATGGTAAGTACTATGTAACTTATTTATTGTGCCTATTTTTCCATAATGTGTATAATTTAATATTCTAAGTGTGCTATAAAATAAAATTAGACTAATTAAGAAATCTTTATGCAAAAATAGAATTGAACTCTCATAACTAGCTCCAGATGTCACCTATGTTAATGAATTTGCATGCCAACTTTCTTTCATTTTTTTTCTCCCCATTTTAAACAAGTAGTTACTGTCCCAATATAATTTACAAGTGATTTGTTTTGAAGCATCACAATGAATATGCATTGCTAATTATTATTTCTACCATTATGTAGTTTTATATGAAAATACAATGGGGTAATAAGTTATGAGGAAGAAAGATGTTTTCAGAAAACACTGTTGTAGCAAAGCAGTAGGGGTATTATGAGTAAAACATGTTTGGAGCATGTTACATACTCCATAGTTTCTACTGGTGAATCTCAATACTTGCTCATTGTTAGAATCTCTGGAAAGTGCAGCACTAAAAACATCTGTTTAACTGTGTTCATTCTGTGTTACTCACATTTATTTGGCCAGAGAATGTTTTGTACTAAGTATCCGTTTTTCAGAACACATGCTAGGAAATGCTGTTCTATACTGTACTGAATCACAGTATAATGTTTTGTACCAACTGATGGTCAAATGCAAAAGAGTTTTACTTGTTACTTTTTTTTTTTTTAATTTAGTTATTTTCTAGAAAAACGTGTAAGCCACTGTGATTATCAAAAGACCTGTTATTAACTGCTTAAATGTATTTAAGCTCCTGTCTCTTTTTCTATGGTATGATATATGCCTCTTTGAAGAACTATGGATTAACCAGAAAATTTTATTATTTTTCTCTACTCAGAAAAATAATAAGCATTTCCCAGTTCATTTTGAAGATCATTTAACATGAACTGGGAAATGCTTATTATTTTTCTCTACTCATATCCATGTATAGGAATACAAATTGAATGCACCAAAATGGCCATGTCAAGGTATCCTCAAACCATAATTCCGATCCCTTCCCCTGACACCAGCTACTGAAACTTCTTGTTCTCTTGTTTTAGTTATGCATGCGATAGGAAGGAACCTACCATCCCTCTTCCTGCTATACAGCTCAAAACATTTTGTTCTATAGGAAGGGGCAGGCAGTCTGGTACCTTGGTATTTTCCTACCTCTCCTCGTGGTTATGAATTGAGTGGCTAACCTCAAGGTCAGTAGTTTGAAACTACCAGTTATTCTGCAAGAGACAGATGAGGCTTTCTGCTCCTGTAAAAACTTACAGCCTCAGTAGCCCTATTCAAGGTCACTAAGAATCAATCAGAATTAACTCCACCCTAACCCCATCTAGTTCTACATACCACCCTTAACTGCCCTGATTGTGTGTGAAGCTTATATAGTTCACTATATAGAAAGACTCTAATCCACATTCCTCTCTCAGAAAAACTTCATTATCAGATGGCTGTCAATGTACGCAACAGTCTTTCACCCTTTGTAGGTAAAGACCCTTGTCAGTAAGTCATCTCTTATATATTTTGCTTTTCTGTAATAAACTAACATCTCTCAGAGTGTGTCCTGGTCTTTTTTTTTTTTTTTAAATCTCTCTGCACCTATGTACTCAGTAAGATTTTTCTTTCTAGGTAGGAACCATAACACCATGAATAAAAGAAGTTAAGATTCTTGATTTAATGAGGATACATTTAAATATTTGTATTTCTAAGGATTCTATTGTATTTTCAGTCCCTTCATATGTATGATAAAGTTGGACAAAGAATAAGGAAAATCTTAGAAGAATATATATATTTGAGTTATGGTGTTGACAATGAATATTGACTGTATAATGGACTGCCAGAAGGAAAAACAGATCTAATTTGGAGGAAGCACAGCCAGAATGCTCCTTAGAAGTTAGAATGGTGAAACATCTTCTCTCCTACTTTGGGCATGTTGTCAAGGAGGACCAGTTCCCGGCCAAGAACATGCTATGTGGTAAATTGTTGTGAAGTGCCATCGAGTCGGTTCCGACCCATAGCGACCCTGTATAGGGTTTCCGAGGAGAAGCTGGTGAGCTTGAACTGCCGACCTTGCAGTTCAAACGGCTTTGCAGTCTGGTGCCTTAATCCACAGTGCCACAGCAGTAGGCTCAGTGAAAAAGACCGTCAACAATATGGCAGCAACCATGGGCTAAAACATAACAATCGTGAGGAAGGCACAAGACTGGGCAGTGCTTTGTTGACTTGTACATAGGGCCACTAGGATTTAGAACCCATTCAATGGCACTTAACAACAGGATTTGATTGTATAGATCACAATTTTTATTTCATGATATACAAATCAGTTTAGGGAGTGCAGTGACTCTGTAAGATAAGCACTGGATTGCTAAACAAAAGGTCAATGATTTAAGCCCCCCAGCTGCTCTGAGGGAGAAAAAAATTAAAGATTTAAAAGCCTCAGAAACCCTATACAGGGTCACTATGAGTCAGAACCGATTCGCCAGTTGTTCTTGTTAGGTGTCATCGAGTCAGTACCCACCCATAGCGACCTTATGCACAGAGGAATGAAACACTGCCTGATCCTAGGCCAACCTCTCTACTGTTGCCACGCTGGAGTCCATTGATGCTGCCACTTGGCCAATCCATCTTGTTGGGGGTCTTCCTCTTTATCTCTGATCCTCCACCTTAACAAACATGATATCCTTCTCCAATGACTGGTCCCTCCTGACAATATGTCCGAAGTATGACAGATGAAGTTTGGCCATCTTGGCCTTCAAGGAGCACTCTGGCTGCACTTCTTCCAAAACAGATCTATTGGTTCTTTTGGTAGCTCATGGCACTTTCAATATTCTCCTCCAACACCATAACTCAAAAGCATCAATTCTTCTATGGTCTTCCTTATTCACTGTCCAGCGTCTGTACACATACGCGGCTACTGAAAATACCATGGCTTGTCAGCAAATCAATTTAGCATTATAGATACTTCTTTTATATTCTTCAAGTAAAACTAAATTGTTATATTTGTTGTTACTGCTAAATGCTACAAAGTTAGTTCCTACTGAGCGACCCTGTATAGGGTTTCCAAGGAGCAGCTACAAGGTTTGAATCACCAACCTTGTGGTTTGCTATCTAGTGCTTATCCTACAGTGCCACAAGAGCACAAATTTTCTCAGACCCAATAGTTAGTATAAGACATTTTGTAATTTCATACAAAGAAAGTGTCATGCACTTTGCAACCAACAGATAAAAAACAAATGTTAAGCTTACATCTTAAGAAAATGTAAGATTATTAAACCTCAAAATTGTTGTTGTTAAAGGGACAATCCATACGAATGAGCTAGAGATTGACCAGCGGATGGAGTTTTTGTTCATTGTGAGGCATTAATATTGTTGTTGCTTTAAGAAGGGAGATTATTGAAGGAAGAGTAACACAACTTGGGGTGAAGGGAAGGATTTAATTAAGAGAAAAAGACTGCACAAGAGTCAAGATTCCTGAGAAGGCAGGAAGAGCAGAAACCACCATTATTTTAGTAGGAGGAAAGCGGCAGATGTCAATAGGTTTATTAACTTGTTACCTACAAGTTAAAGAGTTCTGGTCCAGTGACTTACCTTTTTTGTTTCTGTGTTTCCTGTGGTGCGACAAGACTGGTTTTGAGATTGATATTGAAAGAAGTATCAAAAGGGTTAGAAACTTGGAAAAATCATCATTAAAGGGAGTGGTAGAGAGAAGTTTCCAGAGCAATTTTGTCAGACTGCCACACAGGTCAAGGGCTCTCAGAGGACCATGATCCTGAGTGGACATGGGTCCGTCGACCTGCACTGAAATGTGACTTTCTCCAGGTGTGGAATTCAGGAAGAATTTCAAAGAATGGGAAAAGAAGAGCTGTGTTCACTCAGGGTTAGTGCTTTTCCATATGGTGTGACATAAGAGAGAAGGAAGTTATGGGCTAAGCACAATGTTACTGAGATATGAACAAGGAGGGAAGAGGAGATAGAAGGCAATTGGATGGGATAGTAGATTGTTTATTGGACCAGCCAACCACCATCCATTATTGCCCAGAACAGGAAAAGGTAAAACATTAACCTCCCCCTCCCAGAAAACATTAACTGCCTTCTCCTCCCAGGAGACAACCTGGAATGCTAATTAGGCTACAAAGCAGCAGGACCAGTCTCCTGATTTCCCTCCTGCCTTCAAACAGGTCCAAAGCCCAGTCCCTCCCCTCCTCAGACGCTATATAAACCTGTACCAACCTACATTCCAGCCTCCGAATCTGGAGAAATTAGCTCCTTTGAACCAGCTGGCTTAATAAAATCTGAAACTCTGCTTTAAAAAAAAAAAAAAAAAAAAGAAATTGTTAAGTGCCGTCGAGTTGGTTCCAACCCATTGTGACCCTGTGTAGGGTTTCCAAGGAGCTGTTGGTGAGCTTGAACCGCTGACCTGATCTTGCAGTTCAAACGACTTTGAAGTCTGATCCATTAACGCACAGCACCACACCGGGACTCCTATTCAAATTGAAAGAACTAACTTCTCTTGGTAGTGAGTCAACTAATCCAGAAATAAGATATTAGGAGCTGAGTGGTACCAAACAGAATTGCATATATAGGCATTTGGTTAGAAATCATCACGAGGCAAAACTGACCTTGTCATTGTTGTTGTTAAGTGCCTTGGAGCCAGTTCTGACTCATAGCCATCCTGTATAAGGTTTCCAAGTAGCTACTGGTAAGCTTGAACCACCAGCCTTGCAGTTCAAACAGAATTTATAGTACAATGCATTAACTCACAGCACCACGCCAGAACTACAGAACTGACCTGTTGCTGTTGTTAAGTGCCATCAAGTCAGTACTGACTCATAGTGACCCTATGTACAACAGAACAAAACGCTTCTCATTCCTGGGCCAACCTCACAATTGTTGCCACACTTGAGACCATTGATGCTGCCACTTTGCCAATCCATCTTGCTGGGGGTCTTCCTCTTTTTTTTCTGACACTTTACCTTACCAAACATGATATCCTTCTCCGGGGACTGGTCCCTCCTGACAATATGGCCAAAGTATGACCTAGTAACCTTAAATTTAAAAAAATAATAATAATTTAACTTACTATTGTTTTCATTAAGAGGCTGAGTGTTGAGTCTGTTCCCGACTTATCACAATTCTGTATAGAGTTTCTGAGGAGCAGGTGGTGGGTTTGAACTACTGACCTTATGGTTCCCAGTCTAGAGCCAATCCTACAGTGCCACACAATGTAAAATGAGATGCTCCCTACATTGATCCATCTCTACATTGCTCCATTGTTGACTCAATGTCTTCTACATGCCACAGTTAGTTTGATACCCCACATATGAGAATGACTAATACTCTGACAGTCCTCTAGTGTTTGAAGGTAGAGGATGAGTAAGATTTAATGCTGTTCAGTCCACATTTATCTCACTTTCACTTTCAAATGGCAAAGAGAGGATTAGCAATGTTCCTTCTGGAGCCATCAGCAGGTAATAGTGCTTTTACACTCATCAATTAGGCCTGAGGCTGTTGTTGCCACCTGGGTCTCCTTGGGGGTCTTGGCTTTATCAAAGTGTGTATGACAAAGAATGAATAGAGTCAGGAGGTTTCTGATTGCTGCTTAAGTAAAGTCAGAGAGTGGTGGTTCATTAGTTGCTAACATATTCTAGCATGTTTATTATTTGGCTTTTTGATGGCAAGTGGAAATGTAAGATATTATACATAAAATTAAAAGCAGTGATATATCAAAATCAATTTGAGGCAAGAAAGCGTCTTCATCTGTACAAATACTTCCCTAAGGACTCTAAATATTTTATCTATTCATTTTGACCTTAGCCTGACCTCTTTCTAAAATCCTATTGCAATAAACTAAAGCAATGAGGTCACTTCAACTCTTCCTTGACTACTTCCTGCTAATAGTTTAGATCCCTAAATGGTTCTGCATGTTTCTCTTGGTCGAGTCAGCCACTCCAGTCACTCATTCCAAGGCATGTAATATAGATGCCATTTTAAACCTCGTTATGGCTATAAAATGACACATTACTTATAAATTAAAACTGAACTATGTCTAACTCCATCATAATGTATGAAGAAACAATTTATGGAACATTTTCAAAATAACTTTATTGATTACAAATAATATACAACCAGGAGCATTATTAGCAATAGAAGTAACATTGCACAAATGAAGAAAAGATGTGAGAATGTTAATTTTTATCTTCGTTATCAAAGCTACACATAAGGTTATTTACTTGAGTATAACACATTGTACAAAGAGAAGACTTGTGTCTGCTTTTCAGTGAAGCTAATTCTATTCCCCACTTAATGTATATCTTCAGGCAACCATATACAGCTGGCTAGTGACCTTTTGGAGAAATACTGAGCAGAGTTTTTCATTTGTCTAATATAAGAGATAGAGTATTACATAGGACTTGGGAAAATTTATCATCATGACAGGAAAAGATATAACATCTAAAATCTGAGTGATACCATATGTAGAATCTTTCCAAAATATTTAGTGCATTCAACCTTATATAACAGCTTTCTCCATTTTTATCTGCATCCTTTCTTTTCGGCACCTTGTTGTTGAAATCAACAATATAAATTCAATGACTTCCTGAACTTCTGCTAGCCTTGAAGTCAAGACCTGATTAATGGATCTATCATGGAAAAGTTTTGTGTGGCAGGAGCTAAGCTTTTATTTTCAAGTAGCATCAAATCAGCCACAAATCAGTCAAATCAGAACTTGATGATAAACAGACGTGAAGCTGTTCATTGATAATAGGATGCTTCCACATTTCATTTTTATCTTACATCAAGAGATCTGATTTCCATCATCTTTGAAGAAAAAACAAACAAACTGCAGGCTGAAATATTTTTCATTTGCTTTCAAAGCAAAATTAACCTTTCAAAGATTCTATAAAGTTTCCATGACATACACATAAAGTGAAGAGTATTTTCCAGTCATGAAGATACAAAAGCAATTATATATGCTATAATATTTTTTGTAGAATATTCAATCCTACAAGAGATAAACTTGAAGCTAAAATTTAAGGTCCAAGATGCACCTGGTAAACCGTATAAACATTGTCTTTGTCTTTGGAATGTTTTAAATGTCAAAATTGAACTCTGAAACTGAAATGACACTCTGATTATCTTGAGAATTGTATTGGAGGGTCGAGAAGTAAGTGCACAGTAGCAAAGTTTTGGTTTACCAGAGTAGATGAAGCGTGAACACCAAGTTTGCAAGATTACCATGTATGTCCTAAATTGTAATGATCCTTAAAAATAATGTTTCAGATTTAGGAAGGCACTGTACTTACATAGTTCATAAGACTTTATCACTTACAGGGTCACACAGTTTTTTAGAGTTTGTGATCACACACCAACATTCATTTGCTCTTATCATAACATTGTCTAAGTACAATTATATCAGGGTTAGGTTATGTGTATGTGGATCTTCTTTTTACCCTGCAGCTGTTCTTAGTACATAGTTATCTCTGAAATGGAAACATGGATGCCTACCTAAAACAGTGCTACATGCTGACATTTGTTGAACATATACCAGAGGATGTTGTAAATGGGGGTTCTCAAGACCCAGGACACTTCTAGTAAATTATTTCATCTGTTGTATATTATTGAAATTCAAATTAGAAGAGTTAATTACTTGTCTAATATGAGATGATACATCACATTGAATGGGAGAAATCCACACAGTAACAGCAATACAGTGAAAGCACAGACTACAATTTAATAACTGACAGATACCACATGTAGAATGCTGGATGTTTACAAAACTGTGTGGGTTGGTTCATGGAATGAGGCCTTTCTCTGGATTTAGAGAAATGTTTATAAATATACTTAAGAAGGATGGGAAATATTATTGGGCTTGATCTAAATAGTATTGAGGAAAGGATGATTGACTTGAACAAGTTTTCAGTCTTCAATTAATCAATACTTTAACAATAAGCTTGTTTTCCCTATTGATTGAAATGCTTTGCATAATCATTTGTTCCAATTTTGCAATTGATTTCAATTTCACATCTTTTGGGAATAAACATATATGGCACTGGAGGATAATACTGCACTGTTAACCAGAAGATCAGCTGTTCAAACTAACCAGGCACTCCTTGGATGCCCTACACAGGGTTGCTATGAGCCAGAACTGATTCAGTGGTACTTAACAACAACCACAGCTTATTGTGGGATTTATGTTTCATTGATAAAAATGTGATGGGAGAATTGGCCTAATGAAACAATAATCAGGTTATTTGTCATTTCAAAGGAAAACAAAAAGGCTATATAAAGTCTTATTAGTGATGATCATTGCATTTAGGCACAGAGTTCCTTTCCAGTGAATTTTAAAAATTAAATAAAAAATTATAAGTAAATTGTTAGAAACAAAAATGCTCATGAATTTACAAATGTGTACTTTTCTATAATCATTTAACTCATATTTTTGTCTTATTCTACATATTGTTGTTGTTGTTGTCAGGTGCCATTGATTTGGAACCGACTCATAGCGACCCCATGTACAACAGAATGAAACAATGTCCGATCCTGGGCCAACCTCACTACGGCTGCCACACTTGATGCCATCAATGATGCCACGTGGCTGATCCATCTCGTTGCGGGTCTTCCTCTTTTTCTCTGACCCTCCATCTTACCCAGCATGGCATCCTTTTCCAGTCACTGTTCCCTCCTGACAATATGTCCAAAAGTATGAGAGACGAAGCTTAACCATCCTGGCCTCCAAGGAGCCATTCTACACATAGGTGAATATATTTAAGGGACTTCACAGAAGAAAATACCATAGCATTTTTTTTTTTCCTATTCAAATATTAACATGCAAAACAATTGTATATCCTTTTCATATAACTTGAGAGGATATAGAGAAATATTTATACTACTATGATTATTGTCAGTAAGGTCAAACTGCAAGGTCAGTTTGAACCATAAATTTGGTAGTTTAAATTCAACAACCACTCCTTGGAATCCCTACATAGGGGCACTATGATTCAGAACCAACTCAACAGCACTTAACAACATCAATAATCGTCATTACCACAAGTCAACAGTTTTTCATATTGTAATGTCTTGCAAGTTAATGTGATTCTGGAAGCTATGCCATCGGTATTTTAGATACCAGTAGAGTACACACATGGTAGACAGGTTTCAGATGAGCTTCCAGATGAATACAGATTAGGAGGAAGCAGAGGCTGAATATTTCTAAATGTATAGCTGCTTAAAACCTCATGAATAGTAGTGGAACATTGTCATATAACACCAGATTATTGAATATTGACACATGATGGATACCACCAGAATATTGTCAGATATAGTGCTGGAAGATGAACCCCTCAGTTTGGAATGCACTCAAAATACAACCGGCAAGTTCTGCCTCTTCAAAATAGACTTGAATATGATGACACAAATGGAGTAAACTTTAGGGAACCTTCAGTTGCTGATGGGGCACAACTCAAAATGAGGAGAAACAATTGTAAACATGCATTCATAATCATAACATGGAATGTACAAAGCACAAATTTAGGAAAATTAAAAGATGTCAAAATGAAATTTTCTGCATAAAGATTGAGATACTAGGCATTAGTGAGCTGAAATAGACAGTATTAACCATTTTGAATCTCACAATCTCATGATTTACTATGCCAGGAATGACAAATTGAAGAGGAATGGCATCACATTCATCATCAAAATTGTCAAGACCTATCTTGAAATGCAAAGTTGGCTGTGATAGGATAATATCCATATACCTACAATGAAGGCCAGTTTAATACCACTATTATTCAAATTCAAGCACCAACCTCTAAAGCCAGTGATGATGAAACTGAAGAATTCTACCAATTTCTTCAGTCTGAAATTGATCATACGTGCAATCAAGTTGTATTGAAAATTACTGGTGACTGGAATGCAAAGTTTGGAAATGAAGAGGAAGGATCAGTAGTTGGAAAATATGGCCTTGGTGATAGAAATTATGCTAGAGATTGCATCAAAGATATTTGCAAGAATAAATGACTTATTTATTACAAATACTTTAAAAAAGTCAATGTAAAATGTGATTATACACATGAACCTCACCAGAGAGAATGCACAAATATCAGCTTGACTACATGTGTGGGAAGAAATGTTAGGAAAACTCCATAACATTAACCAACACAAGGCTAGGAGAACACTGTGGAACAGATCATCAATTGCTCATATGCAAGTTCTGACGAAAGCTGAAGAAAATTAAAACAGGTTCATGAGAGCCAAAATATGACCTTGACCACATCCCATATTATTAATTTAGAGACCCCCTCAAGCACTGATTTGATGCATTAGACATGATGATCAGAGGTGTGGTGGGATGACATCAAGAACCTCATACAGGAAGAAAGCTAATGATCATTAAGAAGACAAAAAAGAAGAAAAAGACCAAAATGTATGCCTGAAGAAACTCTGAAACTTTCTTTCTAGCATAGTGATGCTAATGCAAATGGAAGAACTGAGAAAGTAAAAAAGCTGGACAGAACATTTTAAAGGGTAGCTCTATAAAAGGATTAAAGTATCATAGTGAAATGTGCAAAAACCTGGACTTAGAAAACCAGAAGGGAAGAACATGTTCAGCATTACTGAAGAAAAATTCAAGCCTTGACATGAAATATTGAAGGAGTCTATAGGCAAAACATAGAATCATTCAAAAAACATCAGTAGAATAAGGAAAGAATACACAAGTCACTGTACCAAAATAAATATTTGATATTCAACCATTTCAAGAGATAGCACATGATCAAGAGTCAATGGCACCTCCAAGGTATTGGCAAAGAACAAGGCTCTAGAAATTGATGGAATACAAATTGAAATATTTCAACAAACTGATATGGCACTGGAGGCACTCATCTATGCCAAAATATTTGGAAGACACTTACCTGATCAACTGATTGTAAGAGATCCATATTTGTGCCCATTCCAAATAGAAGTGACCCAACAGAATGCAGAAATCTTTGGACAATGTCACTAAGATAATATGCAAGTAAAAATTTGCTAAAGAGAATTTTTTAAATGGTGGCAACAATACACTGACAGCAAACAACCAGAGTATTAAGTCAGATTCAGATGAGGATATGGAATGAATAATATCATTGCTGATGTCAAGTGAATCTTGGCTGAAAGTAGAGAATACCAGAACAATGTTTACCTGTACTTTATTGACTATGAAAGGGCATTCAATTGTGTGGATCATGACAAGCTCTGGACAAAATTGTAAAAACTGAGTATTCAGGAACTCTTAATTGTGTTAATGAGCAACTGTACATAGACCATGAGGCAGTTAGTCAAACAGAACAAGGGGACATTGAATGATTTAAAATCAGGAAAGGTGTGAACAGGGTATTCTTTCACAATACTTACTCAACCTGTACCCTGAAAACATAATCTGAAAATTTGGATTACATGAAGAAAAACATGGCAACAGGACAAGAGGAATACTCATTAACATCACATGATATGTAAATGATACAACCCTGCTTGGTGAAAGCAAAGAGGACTTGCAATATTTACTGATGAAGATCAAAGACTACAGCCTTCAATATGGGTTGTACCTTGATGTAAGGAAAACAAAATCCTCATCACTGGACCAATAAATAACATCATGATAATTGGAGAAATGATTAAAGTTGTGAAAGACTTCCTTTTGCTTTTATTCACTATCAACACTCACAAAAACAGCAGACAAGAAATCACAGGATGATTGAATTAAGCAAATCTGAACAAGACACTATTAAAGCGTGCTAGAACAAAGATAACACTTTGAGGACTAGGGTGCATCTGACCCAAGCCATGGTATTTTCATTAACTTCATATGCCTGTAAAAATTGGACAATGATTATGGAAAACCATGAAACAGTTGATGTATTTGAGTTACAGTGTAGGAGAAGAATATTAAAAGTAACTTGGATTGCTAGAAGATCAAGCAAATAAACCTGTGCTAGAAGAAGTACAGCCAGAATGCTCCTTGGAAGCCAGCATGGCAAGAGTTCATCTTTCATACTTCAGACATATCATCAAGTGGAACCAATAATCTCTGGAGAAGGACATCATGCTTGCTAACATGGAGGGTCAGCAAAAAAGAGGAAGACCTGCAATGAGATAGATTGACATAGAGGCAGCAGCAATGAGCTCAAGTGTATCAGTGATTGTGAGCATGGCACAGAACCGGGTATTGTTTTGTTCTGTTGTGCATAGTGTCACTATGAGTGAAAACTGACTTGATGGCACCAAACAAGAAGAACAATTGTTGTTAGGGTACAAAATCATATTTAGGTCCTGTTAGCTTTAAGATACCAAAACCCAATAATCAGAGGCACTTCATGCTTTTAAAAATTAATATTAAGTAAAAGTCAAATAATGGATTTACACTTCTTTTTAAATTGTTGTTGTTGTTATGTGCTGTGGAGTCTGTTCAGACTCATAGCGACCCTGCACAGGGTTTCCAAGGATGTTAATCTTTACGGGAGTAGAACGCCTCGTCTTTCTCCCATGGAGCAGCTAGTAGTTTTGAACTTCTGACCTTGAGGTTTGCAGCCCGATTCATAACCACCACGTTACCAGAGTAATCTGGCTGCTAATCTCACAGTTAGCAATTCAAAACTACCAGCTGTTCTGCGGGAGATAGATGAGGCTTTCTGCTCCCGTACAGATTTACAGCCTCAGAAACCCAGGGTCACTATGAGTCGGAACTGACTCTATGGCACACAATAACAACAACTTCTTTTTAAAAATTTTTAAATCATGAATTGAGTGAAGGGTTATAGACAAGATCATCAGTTTTACATTCCACAAACCATGCATTTTATTTCCTATCAATGATGGCAATCCTTTCCATGAAATACAGTTATTCCACTTCCTTCTTTTGCTTCCTATTTGAATTCCACCCAAATGTGCCTCTTTAGGATAAGCACTAGACTGCAAGCCACAATGTCTGTGGCTTGAGCACACAAGTTCTTTATAGGAGAAAGATGAGGCTTTCTGCTCACACAAAGATTACAGCCTTGGAAACCTTATACAGGCTCACCATGAGTTGGCATCGACTCCATGGCACTTAACAATAACATATATCTATATCTGAAGTCCTGGTGTGGTACTGTAGAATAAATACCAGTTGCTCTTTGAAAACCCTATACAGGGCCACTATGAGTTGGAATCAACTTGATGACTCTTATCAACAACAACAACAACTTATCTATAACTATATTTATATAGTGATTCTGCCAGTCTGTATGTCAGTTCCAATTGTGCATACCAGAAATGGAGAAATAACCATAGAATGAGTTCCTGGACCCATTGCATCCAATGCGATCTATACCTGAGATAAAGCTCAATCACTTAGCCTCCATAACCCTCTGACTGTTGGACCACAGTGCTGTTTTATGTAGGACTCTAGGAATTAGTAGATTCCTGCTGTGGTGCTGTAGGATGAAGCACTGGAATACAAGGTTGGTTTGTTTCACCATGTCCACAGTTTAAACTCATGAGCCATTCCTTGGAAACCCTATGCAACATCGCTCTGAGTTGGAACCGACTTGACGGTACTTTATAACAAGTAAGTAGTATTAACTCATTGCTAATTGTGGTGCCTTGAATTTACTTGGTATGGCTTTTCTATTCAAAATCTTCTTAATTCCCACCAAGTGAATGTGTGGGACCAGGCAAATAAATATTGGTTAGTTTTTGCTGTCCAGGTGGGTTTAAAAGGAGTCATCTCAGAAGCAGAGATGGGACACCCCAGGGCCATCAAGAAGAAAGAACATGAGTGACATATGAGATCCCTACCTGAAGAAACACAGGTATGGTGCTGTGGGCGAATGCGTCAGATGGCAAAGTCGTTTGAACTGCATGGTGGTTGGTTCAAGCTCATCAGCTGCTCCTTGTAAACCCTATACTGGGTTGCTATGTTTCAGAATCCACTAGACAGCCCTTAACAACAATAACAACCTGAAGAAACAGTGATTGCAGAGGCAACAGCAAAAGTGAAACAGAGGGTGTGGTATGGTGGGACAGAGCTGCTTCAGGCTTTGGGTCTATGGACTAAGTAAAACAGAGTGCCTTCGGGCAGGAGACTGGCTTGAAGAATGTGCTGTTTGGGTAAAAGACTTTATAATGTACAGAACTGGCCAGTGTTTTGTTCTCTTGTGCATAGGGCCATTATATGTCAGTACCAACTTGATGATACCTAACAACAACAACAACCAGAGCAGGGCAGAGGGCAAGGGACCACATGGCTGAGAGACTGGATACAAGAGTGAGGCATGCCTGCAGTATAGTATTGCAGACAAGAGGCATTTCTTACTGGAGAACTGCTGAGTCCTGAATTGGTTTGGATCTGAATTGTACCCTGTTCACTCCCTTAATAAACCTCATAATTTGTGAGTATTGTCTATGAGCTCTGTGTTGTCGAGGTCCTATGTCAGGTTCCAGCCTCGACAAGGAAGTGTGGGTGTCACGAAGAAGGGAGATCTGGCGGCGAAAGGGATAGAGTGAGAAAGAGACGAAATATATACAAAAAAGACAGACACACAGATATGATGCAAGCTGGCATGTAGGCAGATCTACAAACATATTGCCTAGCATTGCA
>NW_006408586.1:10506781-10509044 GCF_000296735.1 Chrysochloris asiatica
TATGTCCCCAACACTGTATGGCCATTGCAATGGATTAGCAAGCCCAGATATGAAGCAGAGAATGCTGTGGGATAGATGGTTGATGTAGGAATAGGGCAAAGAAAGTTGTATAGTGAAAACATGTCTGACCTCTGCTTCAAAAATAGCCTTGGATTGATTTTTACTTTGATTCTCTTTCCCCCTTTTGAAGCCATGGGAAGTCAGATATGGCTCTCACATGGTTATAGCAATAATATACTCCTATCCTTGGGTATTTTAATTATTTCCTTTTTCTGATTGCACAGTCACCCTGGTAAATGACCATGGGTCTTTTTGGGAAGT
Source organism: Chrysochloris asiatica (assembly GCF_000296735.1). Classification (NCBI taxonomy): domain Eukaryota; kingdom Metazoa; phylum Chordata; class Mammalia; order Afrosoricida; family Chrysochloridae; genus Chrysochloris; species Chrysochloris asiatica. The sequence continues at coordinate 10,507,103 of NW_006408586.1, forward strand.
GCTGAGAGAAAGATTCAAAGTATAAATTTTTGACAGTGTACAGGGTACTTCCTTAAAGGGCTAGATTTCTCCTTAATCCAAGTTCTTCTTTTGTGTTATTTACCTATAGTAAATAAAATACTTCAGATATATTTTCAGAAGGAACCAGTCCCTAGTGAAGGCTATCATATTTGATAAAGTAGAAAATCAGAGAAAAGAGGAAGACCACCCCAATGAGATGGATTGGCACAGGGGCAGTAACAATTTTCTCAGGCTTAGCAATGATTGTGAGGTTGGCATGGAACCGGACATTGTTTCATTCTGTTGTGCATAGGGTTGTTATGAGTTCATACTGACTCGTTGGCACCCAACAACAGCAATAGCAACCTATAGTGCATTACTAATTTTCCAAAGTGAATTGGTGCACGCTTACTGTATTCCTTAAAAAATGTTGGACAGTGTTTCATAGTCATCCCTTTAGTAACAAACTTAAAAAAAAAATTCCTGAAGGTTTTAGTTCTTTGAAAATACACACTAACGCACACTCCTTCATGCATATCTGTGTTTCTCTTTGTTCCCTACTAAGCAGTAAAATGCTAGATTATAGGTTACATATAATTAATTTGCATCATTCTAAATTAGAATACCAATTTATTTAAGCCAGTGAGTGTATTGAGATATTGTTATATGGAAAACTGAAAATATAGAATAGTAGAAATGAATTGTCTCAGTTTTTTTATATGGAAGTATCTTAATTTCTCTTTTTATGTAGGCTAGTTTTGCAGTATGTGTGCCTGTATATGAAACATAGTTTTGTCTTTCATTATATACCTCATTTTATTGGTCTAGGCAGTTTAAATAATATAATCCATCTGGTCATCAGATTTCTGTCACCCATCCCACAGTTTTTGTTCTTACTATTTCTGGAAACTCTGCTACAAAATACCCCTTTGAAGTGTTCAAGAGCAAAGGATCAGTTTGAGACTAAGATGTGCTTGACAAAGCCACGGTATATTCAATAGCCTCATATGCATGTGAAAGTTGGACAAGAGTAAGGAAGACCATAGAAGTATCAATGCATTTGAATTATGGTGCTAGAGAATAATACTAAAAGTACCATGGACTGCCAGAAGAACAAACAAATCTATGTTGGAAGAAATAGAGTCCGAATGCTCCTTAGAAGCCTGGGTGGCGAGACTTCTCTCATACTTCGGACATGTTATATGGAGGGGAAAGTCCCTGGAAACAGACATAATACTTAGTAAAGTTGAGGGTCAGCAGAAATGAGCAAGGCCCTCAAGGAGATGGATTGACACAGTAGTAGCAACAATGGGCTCAAGTGTAATAACAATTGTTAGAATGGCACAGAACTGGGCAGTTTTTCATTCTGTTGTGCAGAAGGTCAATATGAATTGGAAACAATTCAATGGTGGCTTGAAACTGTGCCTTAGCCTTTACTTCCTGCTTACACAGATTTTTAAGTCAACCATTAGATTAAGACTAATGCTTTCGAGTTCTTGCTTGTATATTCATATAGGCTTGTGCATATCCTTTCCTGTGTATATACTCACAACATTAACATAATCTTACACATGTGCAAAACCTTCTATATACTCAGGAATAATTTTAAGGTCTATATCCTTTTCTGGACATCTCATTTCTCTAGTTTCCTTAATCATTTTACAGTTATCTTTTTATTTGCAACAAATGATTTTACCATACTATTCCATCTCATCAGTATCCACTCATAGCGTCCCTATGCACAACAGAATGAAACACTGCCCAGTCCTGGGCAAACCTCACAATTGTTGCCACACTTGAGTCCATTGATGCTGCCACTTTGCCAATTGATCTTGCTGGGGGTCTTCCTCTTTTTCTCTGACCCTCCACCTTACCAAACACGGTATCCCTTTCCAGTGACTGGTCCCTCCTGACAATATATCTGAAGTATGAGAGACAAAGT
>NW_006408586.1:10512352-10523733 GCF_000296735.1 Chrysochloris asiatica
GATCCTCCAAACATACCTTTATATTTGTTTCAGAGTTCCAACACTATCTCGTGAGCTCTCTTGGCCCAGTGTTCCATGTTGTTGTTGACTGAGCTCCTCACTACACATGTACCCGATCCACCATCTTGAAGGAGCAAGGCCGCTGGTCAGCCCTCGCTGCTTCAAAATTCTGGCTGCTCCGAAGATCTGGCTGCTCCGAAGATCTTGCTGCTTCAAAGATCTCTTATGCTGTCTGACTGTTGTTAAGTGACTTCAAATTGAGGGGCTGGTCCTGGGTCAATATCCTTAATCCTTAGTTCAGGACTGAACACATCAGCCATCAGTTGGATTCATATCCACCATATTTGTAAATATTTCTATATTTTTCTTTTCTTCACTTTTGGATCTTTTACTCTTTTTTTTTTTGTTTTGTTTTCTATAACTTTAATTGAGCATTTTATATGATTTGATTTTCTTTCTTTTCTAGGAGTAACGTACTTCTATTAATTATTATCTGCAATTTTTGCCTTAAAAAAACCCAAGCTTATTGCCACTGAGTTGATTCCAACTCATAGCAACCCAATTATCTATAGAATGTCCATGGTTGTAATCACTATGAAAACAGACTGCCACGTCTTTCTCTCACAGGTCAGATAGTGTGTTTTGATTAGCAGCCAAGCTAATACTTTACTACACCACAAGGTTTCTAAGTAGTTTTCCTTGAGTTTGCCATTTATAAATAATTGAAATATCTATTTAAATAATATTACATCATTTAATGAAGTATTATTAGGTATTTTTTAACAAAGTATCCCCAATTCGTGCATCCCAATCCTTTCTATATTGTTGTCATTTACTTTACTCACCCATCATCTATAATCATCCATATATGCATTATATTATTATTTGAATGATCTGTCATCTATCACATAAATTTAAGAATAAGAAAATATATTTTTATTTTACCTTCATGTATTACTTCTCCAACACGCTTCCCCTTTTCATGTACATCTGAGTTTCCTATCTATACCATTCTCTCTGATGATCTTTGAATATTTCATGTAAGACAGGTTTGTTGTTGTTAAGTTCTTTTGAGTCAATTCAGACACATAAGGATCCTGTATAGGTTTTTCAAGGAGTTGTTTGTGGTTTTGAACCGCCAATATTGTGGTTAGCAGACTAGTCCTTATCCTACAGTTCTACACCAGGAATCCTACAAAGTAGATCTACTGGTAAGATATTCTTTTGTAGTTTCTTAATTTTTTGTTTTAATGTTGTAGACAATATTTTTCTTTTTTGTTTGTATAAGGTAATTTCACTGGGTACAGAAGTCTAAGTTTGTGCAGGTATCATAAATATTTCAAAACATACTTGTTTAAATTGTTTCTGAAGAGCAATCTAGTGCAATTCTTATCACTGATGCTCAGTAGGTAAGGGACCACCTATCTAGTTTCTTTCAAGATTTTCTTTTAACTTGAATTTCTACAATTAGACAATATTCCTCCTTTTGTTATTTTGTGTCACGGAATCAAATCTGACTCATAACCACTCTTTAGTATAAAATAAAACTACCTCATGAATTTCTCCGGAATGTAATCCTTAGGGAAGCAGATAGTCAAGTCTTTTCTGCATTAGAGCTACTAGTTAGTGGTTGTGTATCTCTCAACTTTTCATTAGCAGCTAAGATCGTAACCATTGTGTAAATAGGGCTCCAGATTTTTCATCTGCTTAGTGTTCATATAACTCCTTCTTCTGTTCTTTGATGTATGTTGTTCATTTAAAATATTTTCAAAGGCCATTTTTTACTGAAAATATTTCTTCTATTCCTTTCTCTCTTTTGCCACCTTCTAATAGTTGCATATTATGTATGTGTTCCTTTTGTAATTGACCTACATTTCTTGGATATTGCTTTATTTTATATTTTCTACTTTTTCTCTTTGTTTTTTAGTTAGGAATATTTCTATAGGAATATTTTGAAGTTACTGATTCTTTTTATGTCTAGCTACTGCTGAGCTTCACCTGTTACAGTGTAAATTTATTTTTCAGCATATTTAAAAAATTATGTCATAGAGTTCCTATCTTTCTGCTTATATTGAACATGTCCTTGTATGTTGTCAGGTTTTTTCCAACAGAGCTCATAGCATATTTAGCAGGTTGTTGTTATTGTTAAGTGCTGCTGAGTCAATTCTGACCCATAGCAACCCTAAAGAGGCTTTTCAAGGAGCAGCTGGTGAGCTTGAAACACCGACCTTACAGTTCAAACGACTTTGCAGTCTGACACATTAGCCCACAGCGCCATAGTTATTTTAAATTCCTGGTCTGATAATTCCCAGATATCTGTCATTTCTGTGTATGTCTATGATTTTGCCTCTTTATACTAAATTTTTTTTTGTCATCCAGTGTGATTGTAATTTTTTGTATTAGATATAATTTACCATTCAATAGAAAATGAAGTAAATATGCTTTCTTTGTAAGACCTTTGGTTTATTTGGTTACTAGTTAAGCTTGTAATCCAACCCCCCCCCCCCCCCCCCCCCCCGCCGTCTCATTTGACATAGCTATGATATTAAGGAGTAAAATTTCCTCTGGATTCTCAGGTTTTGTTTTTCCTGTTATCTTTGGATTTTCTCAAAGATTTCTCCTTAAATAGGATCTCAAGCTTAATGTCCTTTCTATTATAATACCCTGCTACTATACAGAAATCCTATTCATGGTGGTTAAGTGTAGGAGGAGAGGCAGTATTCTAAAATCATATGTTAAGTCTCACTCTTTCAGTCAACCTCTGTCCATAGAGTGTCACAACAAAAAGTGCTTCTTAGCATCCCTGAGCTGGACTACAAAGTCATTTGAACAACAAGATTGGCACGTCAAGCTCACCAGCTGTTCCTTGGAAAACCTCTATGCTATGGGTCACAACTGACACAATGGAACTTAACAGCAACAACAACTTTGGTAATAAAAGCCCTGTTGGTATAGTGAATTAAGTCTTGGTCTGCTAACCTAAGGGTCAGTAGTTTGAAATCACCAGGAACTCCACAGGGAAAAAAAGGTGGTAGTCTGTTCCCATAAAGACTTTCAGCAGTTCTGCTCTGCCCTAGAGGGTAGCTGTGAATCAGGGTGGACATAATGGCAATGGTGTTTTGTTTTGTTGTTTTTTTTTTAAATTTTGATAAGACAGGAAGGCTAGAGGGGACTAGATTTGGGGCATTTCCTTTCCCAATTCAGCTTTTTGTTGTTGTTAGGTGCCATTAAGTTGGTTCTAATTCACAGTGACCCCCTGCATAACAAAACATTGCTCCATCCTCCACCATCTTCACAACTGTTGTTACAATTGAGTTCATTGTTGTTGTGACTGTGTCATGCATCTTATCTGAAGTCTTCTTCTGAACTGACCCTCTAATTTGACAAGTAAGATGTCCTTTTCCAGAAACTGGTGTCTCCTGATTACATGTACTAAGCACAAGAAAAGAAATCTCACTATCCTTCATTTTAGTGGCACTGTGGTTTAATGCGCCAGACTGCAAAGCTGTTTGAACTGCAAGGTCGGCATTTCAAGCTCACCAACTGCTCCTCAGAAACCCTATATAGGGTCGCTATGGGTCGGAACTGACTCAACAGCACTTAACAACAACACTTCTTCCGAGACAGATTTTTTTGTTCTTCTGGCAAACCATGGTACTTTCAATATTCTTCAAAACCATAATCACATAGATTATTCTACAGTTTTCATTATTCATATTACAAATTTCACATTCATACGAGTTTTAAAAATACCATGTCTTGAAACAGGTACACCTTAGACCTCAAATTGATATCTTTGCTCTTTGCACTTTAAAGAGGTCTTGTGCAGCATTTTGCCTAAAGCAATGCATCTTTTGATTTCTTGACTACTGCTTCCAGTAGTGTCGATTGTGGATCTAAGCAAACTGAAGTCCTTGAAAGCCTCAATCTTCAGTTAGATACTGAAAAAATCCACTATGATTAAACTCTGGTAAAATTGTTTTCTTTGAGCTTTATCAAAAAGAATAATGACCTCTTCACATAATTCAAAATGGTTAATTTTTTCTTCTCTCTACCAGAAGCAGGACAGAATTTTTCTCTTATCTTCACAGGAGAACCTGATGAAGTTCCTAAAGGGAAAATTTATTTAAAAGTTGTACCATCTAACAATCTAGTCCACAGTGAGCATCCAGCAGTTCTTCAGTTATAGTTTAGATGTTCCTATGTGCACTAATTCCCGATGCAGGGTTTTGTGTGTGAACTTCTATTCCTAGTAAGCTATAATTCTCCATCAACTTGTCCCTACAGGTTTTGGGCATCAGTTACCTTGTGAATTCAGTTTTCTAGTGAATCTAAGTATTGTTAATTTTCAGTTTGTTCAACAATTTTCTTCTTGTAATAAAGGCAGTTATGATTTCCAAGCTGAATGCCAGACTGAATATTTTGGGTTTTTGTTTCTGAAGATCTGTCAAGTTGCTTCCAACTCATTGTAACCTTAAATAGAGTTTTAAAGAGCAGTTGGTATCATTGAACCACCTAATTTGTGGTTAGCAATCCAGAGTTTATTCTACAGAACCACACCAAGTCTCCTAAACTGGTCATTAGAATTCTCATTTTTTCCCTTAATGTTTGAAAAACAAATAATAATTATATTTTGGATATATTTTTCTTAAAATATATTACTAGTTATACTTTAATATTTTAAAAATATTTGTATAATTATACATAAAATGACCTCAATTTATACTATTCTGCTATGCTGTATTTTTCTTACATTATTACTAATTAACATTTTATCATAGATATAACTTCTTGAACCTTTAATTACTCTCCAGATTTCTCAAGTGTCTGCTTCTAAATGATATATCATAGAAAATGGCATGATACTAAAACTTGCTTTTCTATCTGTTTATCTGCATTCACCAAATTTACTCTGAATAAACATTTGATGTCATTTACTTAAATTTAAATAGAAACCCAATGATTCCATGATTAAGTGGTCAGCTGTTCACCCACAGGTCAGCAGATCGGACTTACCAACCACTCCATGGGAGGAAGATGTGACAATCTGCTTCTAAAAGGATTTGAAGCCTTGAAAACCATATGGGGCAGTTCTACTCCATTCTACAGTGTAATTATGAGTTATAATTAACACAACAGCAGTGTATTGGCATTTTGTTTTTTGTACGTTAACTTACTGTTCTATTATATCATTAATTCAATTTCTTTACCTTAAGTAAATGTACCATGACATTTATTCAAGGTTTCTTCTTTGTTCCATAACCAATGTAACTTTTATCTCAGCCTGTATAATACCACACAGAACATGAGAATGAAGATCTTCTTTAGCTTCTATGTTATTTTATTCTGAGATAAGTTGTGGCCCATGTTTTTTTGGGTCCCATTGCACTGACAGCCTCATTTATACATTAAAGGGGTGAGCTAGGTATCTAGTTTAAATAAAGTTCATTCTTTGAAAAGGAAGATAAGCAGAAATGAGACTCATAGCAGGGAAATTAAAATTATTCAGTCAAGAATCATTATATTCTGTTCTGGGAAAGAAAATATAAGAACATTCCCTTATAAACCTGGGTTTTAATTTTTTTAAATTTTGTTTGGTTCTCTTGCTTTCTCTCTCTCCATGAGATTAAAAAAAAAAAAAGTTTGAATTAGAATGCTAGTATGTAAATATGGGAAATCAAATGGAAATCAAAAAGGAACATTAATTTAATGGATGTTGTTATTGTTAAGTGCCGTTGAGTCAGTACTGATTCATAGCAACCTTGTATAGAGTTTCCAAGGAGCAGCTGCTGAGCTTGAACTGCTGACCTTGTGGTTCAAACTGACCTTGCCATCTAGAGCATTAACACACAGTGCCACACCAGGACTCCTTTTAGTTAAGTACAATCTAGTCAGTCTGACTCATAGTGACCCCGTATAGGATTTCTGAGGAGCAGCTGGTAGGTTTGAACTGCCGACCTTGTGATTCTCAGTCCAATGCTGATCCACAAAAAGCCATTTTGAAGAGATTCCACCAGGCTGATGAAATTCTTGATGTATTTGGTCATTAATAGGTTTTTGAAACTATGATCATACATTCAGTTGGAGATCTCTTTGTACATGGTTAAACTAGAGAAATGTCTTAAGTTTGGAAATAATTTAAGTAGAATTTATAGTTAAAGTTAGCTAGGGTTATGAAAAATCCAAGGGAGAAAATAATTTAAAAAGCATTGGGTTAAAAAATATGAGTCATGTGGTCCAATGTAAGCCAGTACAAGAATTAGAGAAATAAATCAGCAAGACAAAAGTAGAGAGCTGAGAATAAAACTTGTTGTTGTTGTTAGGTGCCATCAAGTCGGTACCGACACATAGCAATCTTATGCACAGCAGAACAAAACACTGCCCGATCCTGGGCCAACCTCACTACTATTGCCACGCTTGAGTCCTTCGATGCTGCCATGTGGCCAATCCATCTCGCTGGGCGTTTTCCTCTTTTTTTCTGATCCTCCACCTTACCAAATATGATATCCTTCTCCAGAGACTGGTTCCTCCTGACAATACGTCCAAAGTATAAGAGACGAAGTTTGGCCATCCTGGTCTCCAAGGAGCACTCTGGCTGTACTTCTTCCAACACAAACCTGTTGGTTCTTTGAGCAGCCCATGGCTCTTTCAATATTATCCTCCAACACCACAACTCAAAAGCATCAATTCTTCTACAGTCTTCCTTATTCACTGCCCAGCTTTCACATCCATATGAGGTTATTGAAAATACCATAGCTTGAGTCAGGCGCACCTTAGTCTTCAAGTTGACATCTTTGCTCTTCAACACTTTAAAAAGATCTTGTACAGCAGATTTGCCTAATGTAATATGTTGTTTGATTTCTTGACTGCTGCTTCCATGAGTGTTGATAGTTGATCCAAGAAGAATGAAGTCCTTGACTTCAATCTTTCTTCCTTAATAAGAATGTTGTTTATTGGTCCAGTGGTGAGGATTTTTGTTTTCTTGACATTGAGATGTAATCCATAATGAAGGCTGTGCTCTTAGATCTTCATCAGTAAATGTTTTAAGTCCTCTTCACTTTCAGCAAGCAAGGTTGTATCATCTGCCTATCACAGGTTGTTAATGGGTCTTCCTCCAATCTTGATGCCATGTTTTCTGTCATATAACTCAGCTTCTCAAATCATTTGCTCAGAATACAGGTTGAATAATTATGGTGAAAGAATACAATGCTGTCACACACCTTTCTTAATTTTAAACCATTCTAGAGCCCTGAAAATGGCTGCAAAATCTAGTGGGTTTTTTGTTTTTTTTGTGTGTTTTTACACTCAACCAATCATATTTTGTTTCATTGCAATGGTCACAATCCCCTCAATGCACCACCAGCTATCAGCATTTGCCTCTATTCCACTCCCCCATTTTTATGTACACAAAAATATGCAGGAATTTATAATAATTTAAACAACCAAAAGGTACATTTTGCAAGCCAGCCTCCTGCCCAAAAGCTCACAGCCTAAAAGCTCACAGCCTTTCTCTTTCTATAAGTCCAGAGTTCTCAGGCGCTCTAACTCTCTTTGCCACCACCTCTACCTCTGTCTCTGGTATCACTGCTTCTCTAGATAGAGTCCCACATTCCACTCATACTCTTCCCGCTTGATGGTCCTAGGGTTTTCTGTTCCTGGAATGTAAGATTAACAACTCCCCCCTTTTTGTTACGCATCTACCTTTACAGTTGTTACATTGTATTTAGTCATGATAACAATTACTCGTTATTGAATCAAAAGAATCCTACCCCCATTTTCTTTCATCAGACTCATCTACACACAATGAAAACTATTCAGTGGTGATTCTACCTTCCCACCTTACTCTGAAACTAAACTCTCTTGAAAACTTGAAGCTAACCAGTTTGTGCTTTTATAACGTCCCCATTTTAGGTAGCCTGTGACTAAATTGCTCATCCCTATCAGTCCTGTGTATTGAGGGGATAGGCTTGATCCTTGATATGTAGACTCCTTCCACCTCAGTTGGTATTTTGAGCAAGTACATCAATAAGCAAAGGTCAAGTTCATCAAATTGTAGCAATTTTCAATTTTTTCCTGTGTCAAACTTTTTTATATTCCTCCAGTCAAGTTCTAATCATCAAGCCATTCAAGTTAGGTCAAATGGGTACTATCTGCAAGTTTGGGTGCTCTTGCACACCTCACCCCACTTTATGTCAGCTGGACGCTTCACTCTCAGCTCTTTCCCCCAGTGGTTAGGTCAGTTTTCATAGTCTCAGGAGTTCCCAAGTCTCCCCAAACTTGGACCAACCAGCCCTTCCTCTCTCATCTCAAGGTCAACAGGAGTCTATCGAAAATGATCAAACTCAGCCAATGTCTTCATTACTCTCTTTCTCCCACTTCCACTCACAAGTAAACCAACATGGTTTCTAGTGAGTTTACACGCTTACTCAAGTATTCCCTTTGAGTTTCAGTATTGGAAATGGGTTTGTCCTGAAGACTCTTGATGGCTTTCCTTGATGGCTTCCAGAAAAACATCTTGCTTGTACTAGTAATAGTCAGTCTACTTTTTTTTTCTGCTGTTTTTTCTTTCAAGAAATATCTTCTATTTCTTTAGTCTCTCTAGTTGGTCTGCACGTCCTTTCAAGTGGGAATGCCCCACATCAGAATGTTCTGGATGGGGTTCAGGATTCCACCTAAGGCCCTATACTCTACAAAGTCTCCTCAAGATGTCTATTTCACTGGACAAATTCTAGAACCCCTTTTAGGTATTCCAATCAGTTACAGGCTGAAGATGGGCTTACAAGCTTTCTGTAATTATATTTTCTTATATTCTTTCTATTACACTCAAGTGTCTATTTTACAATATTAAGCAAGGGAAACCAATATCCACAAGACAGTAAAGCAATTTAACATTATTTCCTCGAGGGGCATTTTTAAAATGAGAAGATGTTCAAACTGTCACCTAGTTTAGAAAGATTCAGATTAGGAGTGATGAACATGAAGGAAAGCTTTACAATTTGCATGTTATTGTTATTAGGTGCAGACAGTTTGTTCCAACTCATGTGCAACAGAACACTACTGGGTTCTGCACCCTCCTCACAAATGCTATTACCTTGAGCCCATTGCTGCTCCACTGCGCCAATCCATCACATTGGGGGACTTCTTCTTTTTCAGTGATCCTTCACTTTACTATACTTTGTATTACCAAGAGTGATATTCTTTTTCAGCAACTGATCTGAGTATTATTACTTTATCTACAGCACTTTGGAGAGGCCAGAAATTTCATTACAGAATAAAGTTATATGCTTAGAAAATGGAGGCATGCCAAAAATGAAGTCTTATTAGATAGTTTTGTGGTAGAAGGGATGTTCATATACGTGTCTATTTTGGACTAGGGATAAAATAGTATAAAATTATAATAAATTTCTCTTTTCTTTTAGAAAGCCATATGATTTAGAAAACAGAAATGGTGAACAAAATAATCCAGAATAAAAAATGATCCAAATACTTAATTCCTTACACTGGATTTATCTGGTCTCTGTAATTTATACCTGGAATCACCTACCTATGTAGAGATTGCAATTTCTTGAACTTTAGAATAGACAAAGTAACCTATAAGTAAAAGTGTATCAATTGGCATGCTAAAGAAGTATACAGAGGAAACATACAGGGAAAAACTGTCTTGAATTTTGTTAGAACTTAGAAGGAGCTCTCAAACTCATCAAAAACAAGAGGAAAACACAATTTGAATCAAGTCTTTAATCAATAGTTGCTGTTGTTATTAAGTACTATCAAGTTGGTTCTGATTCATAGTGACCCAGTATAGGGTTTCCAAGGAGACATTGGTGAAGTTGAATTGCCTACCTGTGGTAGTGCACTAATCCTACAGCACTACACCAGGATTCAGTGTTTAAAATGAAAATTTGTTTTGTTTTGTGTGTTGTTGTCTTTGTGCTGATCTTTGATAAGTACATAAACTAAGATCTTACTTTGCATATCAGTCTACACCAATGGTTTTTTTAAAAAATAGAAACAAAGAGAAGAAAACACTTACGGATAATTAAAAATAAATTTATAAATGACGTATTATACACTTTTAAACACTCACTTATAATCATAATAAAAATGGAGATACTTACTTTTTTTATTTTTACAAAATTATGGCATCACAGGAGAAGCCCTGGACTGTAAACCACAAGGTCAGCAGCTCTAGTCCATCAGCCACTGTGCGAGAAACAGGTAGTCTTTCTGCTCCTGAAAAGATTTACAGCATCAGAAACTATACAGGGTCACTACGAGTTGGAATTTACTTCATCATCAACAACAAGAAGTACTATCAGATTGTGTCTTTCTCAGTCAGAAGTTTCACTGGAATGATGACAATGAAGAAAACAGATGCCCAGATTGAATGTGCTATGATATATTGCAAAATAGGGATAAAGAAGACCAGAGAGAAAATCAGTCACAGTCTGGCCTATTTTATTGTGACTCAATTTTGGGCTGTGTACTCTAGATACAAACTGAAATAAAGTAATAAAAAAGAAAAGGGACGTACCTAACAAGGAGAATAAAATATGTGGCAAAATAAAGCTCACAGCCATTGAGTCATAATGATCATATAGGAAAGAAGAGAACTGCTCCTTCAGGTTTCTGAGACTGAAAATTTTAAGGGGAACAGACAACCTCATCTTTCTCATGGACAGACTGATGGGTTTGAACCACTGACTTGATGGTTAGCAACTCAACACTTACTCCACTATCCTACCAGGGTTCTGGCAAAATAAGAGATCTGAATTAAAGCTCACATTAATTTAATTAATGGTGACTATTAGGAGTCCTATAGAGTCCTGGTGTGGCACTGTGGGCTAATGCGCCAGACTGCAATGCCATTTGAACTGCAAGGTTGGCAGTTCAAACTCACCAGCTGCTCCTCGGAAGCCCTATACAGGGTCACTATGGGTCGGAACTGACTCGACGGCACTTCACAACAACAACATTAGGAGTCCTGGTGTGGCGCTGTGGGTTAATGTGCCAGACTGCAAAGGCATATGAACTGCAAGGACGGTGGTTCAAGCTCAGCAGCTGCTCCTCAGAAACCCTGTATAAGGTTGCTATGGGTTGGAACCTACTTGACGGCACTTAACAAAAACAACATTAGTATAATGGTCATGGTGTGGTGCTGTGGGTTAATGTGCTGAACTGCAAAGTTGGTTTAAACTGCAAGGTCAGCTGTTCAAGTTCACCAGCTGCTCCTTGGAAACCATATACAGGGTCACTATGAGTTGGAACCAACTCTACTGTACTTTTAACTACAATTAGCAAAGGTGGGAAAAATATAAAATTTCTGCTCTTATAATGAATTGCAGCACTGAAAACCCTATATAATGTTGCTATGAGTCAGA
>NW_006408586.1:10525098-10542454 GCF_000296735.1 Chrysochloris asiatica
TTAGTAAATGTTTTAAGTCCTCTCCACTTTCAGCAAGTAAGATTGTCTCATCTGCATATCGCAGGTTGTTAATGAGTCTTCTTATTAGGAGTTATAAAAAAATCAATTTGCTTATATTTTAACTATCTTAGCACTAACAAGATTACTGATGCAAATATTTATGCTTACTAGTATTTTTTTCAAAGTGGAGTTAATTTCAGTTGCATAAAAAGACCCACTAAAACACATATTTCACCTTATTGTGGTAATTAAAGTCCAAACATTCTATTTATTCATTGTATTATTTATTGTTCTCTCAGTACCAGAATAGATCCTTCTGGATTTTCAATTAAATTGATTTTGTATAAATAACAAGTATTGTTAAGTGTCATTGAGTCAGTTTCAACCCATCGCAATCCTGTAAAGGGTTTCTGAAGAGTGGCTGGTGTGTTTGAACCACTGAACTTGCAATTCAAATTGACTTTATGGTCCAGCACATTATCCTGCAGCATCACATCAGGACTCCAAATAATAATTGTTGTTTTGTTGTTGCTAAGTGCCGATGAGTCGCTTCCAACCCATAGCGACCCTGTACAGGGTTTCTGAGGCTGTAAATCTTTACGGGAGCAGAAAGCCACATCATTCTCCTGTGAAGTGGCTGGTAGTTTCGAACTGCTGACCTTAAGATTCATAGCCCAATTCGTAACCACTATGCTAACAGAGTTTAGATCATCTTAATACGGGTAGTTCATTTCTTCTATCACATTTTTCTCTTCTTTTCCCTTCTTTACTTATTTTCTTTCTTTGTACTGATATTAATTCATTTTATAAAATTCTCAGTCTCTACTTTCTTGAGCAGTGAATTATGAATTCTGAGAGATATCTAAAGCAACACACAGAACTGTAAAGTAGGGAAGTATGAGGTTTGATGTTATAAAGATGTTAACATATTTGAACTTAGTACTGCCTGTGATCCCTCCTCAGAAAGCAAGAACAAGACACCTAAAGGTCATATTGCTGAAATCACTTCAGGAAAAAAAAAATGTTCAAGAAGTTATAACAAATATAAAATAATAACGAAAGATTATTCAAAGTTTTGTCATCCATCACATCTGCCAAAATAATATAACCTATGAAAGACTATTTCCAACATATGGAAATGTGTAGACAGATGCTAATTAGACAAGTTTTAATCCACACATAAATCTTGAGTTGTTGTTAGTCATAAACACAAGGGGCACTGATTTAATGACAGGCCGAATTTCCTGCTGATCCAAGAAGAAGACAAGGTTTAGAGATTAAAGCATAGCTAGTTAACAAGGAGGCATATCTATAACAGTCAATGCAGATAATGCATGTATTTTTAAAGGAAGGTGATGCTTAGTTTAAGCACATTATATAAATATTGTTTATAACTCCATTTACTCCATTTAGTTATTTACTAATCAACAGAAATTTTTGAACTTTTCCCATGAATCAATTTACCTTTCCTCTCTTATTGCTGAGATAACTATTTCCATGAGAAAGCATTAAAAAAAAAAAAAAAAGATACTATCAGGATATTCTATATAGTTCTTTGTGCAAATGTATTTAGGAAGATGCAAGAAACACACACCCTTGTTAAAAAAAAAAAAAAAAAAGGAGAGTTATAAAGCAAATAATATTTTAGGGAAATAAAGAAAATTCTGTCTTCTCATTTCTCTTCTAAGAACATATTGTTGCCATCATTGTTAGCCAAAACTCTCCTGTATAGTTCCTATGAGACAACATAAAAGGAAAACTCAACACTAGAATTATAAAACATGAAGCCTTGTATATATTATGGTGGTGGTGGTGATGTGCCGTGGAGTCGGTTCCGACTCATAGCGACCCTGTCCCTGTACAGGGTTTCCGAGGCTGTAAATCTTTACAGGAGCAGAACGCCTCATCTTTCTCCTGTGGAGCGGCTGGTAGTTTCAAACTGCTGACCTTAAGCTTCGCAGCCTGATTCATAACCACTACGCTACCAGAGCTCCTTACTGTAACCTATAATATATACAAAGAGCTCTGGTAGTGTGGTGGTTACGAGGCTGCGAAGCTTAAGGTCAGCAGTTTGAAACTACCAGCCGCTCAACGGGAGAAAGATGAGGCGTTCTGCTCCTGTAAAGATTTACAGCCTCGGAAACCCTGTACAGGGTCGCTATGAGTCAGAACCGACTCCAAGGCACATGACAACAACAACAACATATATTAATGCATTTTGAGTTTCACTTCTTTTAAAAGTTGAACAAAATATATTTACTTACTTTTATCCATCTTACAACTGTCACTGCCTACTTAAAAAAGGAGACCTTAGAAAATAGGAAATGAAAAGCATACACAAATTCCCTAATTTACAGATTTATAATTACTGTCTGTAAGGAGCTCTGGTAGCGTAGTGGTTACGAATCGGGCTGTGAACCGGAAGGTCACCAGTTCGAAACTACCAGCTGTTCCGTGGGAGAAATATGAAGCTTTCTGCTCCCGTAAAGATTTACAGCCTTGGAAATCCTGTTCAGGGTCGTTATGAGTCGGAACAGACTCCACGGCACATAACAGCAGCAACAATTCAACAATTACTATCTGTAAATTGTTTTAATCAAATCATGTTTTCTCCTAGGTTTAACATTCACATTTGTTTTTTGTTGTTGTTACGTGCCATGGAGTCGCATTGTTGTTGCTGTTAAGAGCCGTGGAGTCGATTCCGACCCATAGCGACCCTGTATAGGGTTTCCAACGAGCAGCTGGTGAGCTTGAACCGCCGACCTTGAAGTTCAAACGGCTTTGCAGTCTGGCGCATTAACCCACAGCGCCACACCAGGATTACGTGGAGTCACATAGAAGTCCTCAAAACCCTGATGGGCTTCAGCAGTTTTTTCTTTACATAGTTTACAAAGTATCTTAACATAAGTGAAGCTTCTTTTTATCTCTTCAGTAAAACTCTATAAATTATCCCAGGAAACTGAAGCTCAAGATAATTTATTTAAGGTCACAAGGTTAATTAGTGTGAAGGATGAGAATAAATGTGTAGGCTTCTGGTTCATTCTTATTTGGTCTCAATTGTATTACCCATGGACTACTGACTTTGCAAAGAAAAAGAACAACAAGCAAAAGTGATAGAAGGTTGTTGTTAGTTGTCCCAAAGTAGATTCTAACTTATGGTTACCCCATGGGTAAAATAAAAAGTACAATATTTATTTATTTGTTTTCTGGAATAATAGAAAATGATAACATCCCATGTGACCTTCAGTTATGCAACTCTTCCCCCCCCCACCCCCTTGTTAGGTTGCTATAACATGGTTATGTATTCATTTATTCTGTCTCCGGTGCTGATAGCAGTATAGTACATATTCAGAATATTTATTGAATAAACACACTGTACTATGAGATCAAAATTGCAATTTTATTGATGTGTTGTGAATTCATTCCAGGCTCAGTCTTTTGTCTCTTCCTTTACTCCTGTCATCCACATCGCATTAGCTTTCTTTTATTTTTAAGTTTTATTTTATTTTACTTTTTAATTTTCTTTTTTGTATAGCACATTGTGTATATTTATAGGCTATCTTAAATGCTTCAATACTTCAAAATGTATAATCAAATAAACAAATGTAGCATAAAAAGTGGGAAAATAAAGGAAAAAGGGACAATTACATGCACCCAACAATATTACTTATAACTCTTTGTGTGCAAGGAAGAGCAAGTGGGAGACATTTGTTGTAAACCCCTGCATATGAAAACAGAGACTAGGGCAACTCTTTCTGTTGCACTTGGTATTATAGGTAAAAAGAGGCTAGATTCCATCTACAACAAGTAAGAAAGAAATAAAATAGCATTATTTTGTTGATTTTTTTTGTGAGGATAGGTAATTTCATGCAAACCAATTGTATGTATCCTGGGGAACCCCTATCTGCTTTTAAATATATTCACTTATTAAAGAAGCAAAGGTATACAATAGTTATCTGTTTATTTTAATGATATATTTCATAATTAGGAAGCAAAATAGGATAATTTTAATCTTATAACATAATTTTATCTTATAATGAGACAAAAACTTCAGAAATGAAAGAGGAAAATAAGTACCTAGTCCAGGTGTGGCACTGTAGGATAAGCACTGGACTGCTAACTACAAGGTTGACAGTTCAAACCCACCAGTGGCTCCTTGGAAACCCTATATAGGGTTGCTATGAGACAGAACTGACTCAAAGTCAAAGATACATAAAAACAACGACAAGAAGTTAAGCTGTGAATCACTTTGATAAAATATTAATTGGCTATGATTGTCAAATATCCTAGCTATACAATAAATATTAAATGGCAAAATGTACTGCTCCCTCCCCTTCAAATACAATAGAATATGTATATTTATGTATGTTGTTGTTTTAAGTGTTGTCAAGTTGGTTCCAACATACAGCTACCTTGTATAGGGTTTTTGAGAAGCAGCTGATGGGTTTGAACTGCTAACCTTGTGATTAGCAGTACAGCTCTTATCCTACAGTGCCACAACTGGAAACCATCTTTATATAGTGAGTATATTTTATTGGACACAGGAAAATGCTTCTTGTCAATTCTCTCTCTCTTCAAATTGAGCAGCTGCTCCTCAGAAGCCCTATACAGGATTGGTATGAGTTGCAATGACTCGAAGGCATTTAACAACAACAACAGCATACAAAATTGGAATAAACTTAAAAAAAGAAAATGCCTAAATGTTATATCATTTATTTTATTTTACTATGTTATGATGTATCCCTATTGCGCAGCTATTTATTCATTTCCTCAATTTCTTATAGTATATAAACTATCCTTAAAGAAATATCCTTGAGATTATATTGTTTTCATATGGATTCTGACAGACCCTTTTTTACAGTTATGTTTTTTAATTTTAAATTGAATGCGTATGTCACTGATGAACATACAATTTGTCCTCATCTAAAAGTATCAGAATAGTCAAATCTTATGATATGTGTAATCAGTTTAATTATTATTAAGTAGAGATGTAAATATCTAAGAGCACCACTGCATGACACTCAGGCATGTACAACAGGATGTCTGACTGTGGGGTGAATGAAAGGGTGAAATGTGTGTTCTCTCATTCACTAGGGTAACGTTTCTCCCACCTAGAACTTTAACACTCACAGACCTGTTTTTCCCTACAGGTTGATGTCCATTAATCTTACCACCTCCTGTCCAGCTGAGTCAGCACTTCCAGAGTCACTACTTTTACTACACAACAAGCAAATGGTTCTTTAGTTGTCAGATCTTGCCACATAGGACTAGCTAACACAGTGGGGAATCACCAAGCCTTACATATTTAAAATTCAAAATGACATTTCAGTCACAAAAGTTGGCTTATTTGGATATTTATTATCTCCTTCACCACCTTAAGAATTAGGATAAGAGTACTACTCGAGCAAAATTAACATTTTAATTCCCTAAAAAGGAAACCAAATAAAACAAGATGTCAATCTACTATCCTTTTGGAAAATAAACTCACTCAAATGTTATAAACATTTCTGATTTTCAGATAGGTTTAATGCATTCACTTGATAAATATTTAGGGATGCTTATTCTATTTCCCACTAACCTTCTTACCTTAGATTCTCTTAGAAGAGAAATCTTGACTGTCCATAGGATGATTTTTTATTTCATGTAAAAAATAAAAGAGCTTGATAAATCACCTATTATATTTTTTCATAGAAACAGACATTTGAGAAAGTTTACTTTCTTGGTAGGTTAAATTTCAGATTATTATACGTACTTGTAGAGTCACACATATTTGAAAACAAAAAAAAAATGTTCTAATTGTATAATTTTTCAAGATTTTCCAGAGAGTAAGTATTTCATCAGTTGATCCCAAGACTACAGTTTGAAATATAAATTTGATGGTTAAATAAAACAGAAGGATAAGCCTAACAGTACCTCATAAAGGCAAGACAAAGAGTAGACACTTAAAATTTAAGCCATTTTCTTGTTGTATGTATTCTACTCTTATTAAGAGTTCTTTTAGCTTCCATTTTATACACATTCATTAAAAAACTTTAAATGCTTGATGGCAGGTATCACATCTTCCTTATATGTTAATATCATATTATTTCCATTCAATAATGCTTGTGGCATGGTCGGATAAGCAATGGATTACTAATAGAAAGGTTTGTGGTTCAAACCTACCGGCCGCTCCTTGGAAACCCAATAAAAGGTCTTTGTGAATAGGAACTATCTCATTGGCACTTGGTTCAAACCTACCGGCCGCTCCTTGGAAACCCAATAAAAGGTCTCTGTGAATAAGAACTATCTCAACGGCACTTGACAACAACTGCAACAGCAACAGCAACAGCATTGTATTCAGTGATTGGAATGTGTGCTTTCTGCCCTGACCTTTGTGCATATATGTAAACCGACTTACAATCAGTCATTCACAATCTTTAGTGTAAAGGAATTGGTAAAGTGTATGTATAAATACAGATCGGGGCCTTATAGGCAGATATTCTCAGTTAGGCGTACTGAGTACGGCTTTGTTGTTGTTGTTGTTAAGTGCAACTGAGTCTGTTCCAACTCACAGTGATCCTTCATAGGGTTTTTGGGGAGTGACTGGTGTGTTTGAACATCCAAACTTGCAGTTCAAACTAACCTTGCTGTCCAGTGCTTATCCTACAGTTCTACACCAGGTCTATGAGTATGGTTTAGGAATATGAATTTGTAACAGACATCAGAAAGATAGTGACTCAGATGTTTTCTGGACAAAATTTTGAAAACTACCATGCTTTGAAACAGTGATAGAATGTTGTCCTCACTGAATCCACCACTGTGCATCAGTTCCTTATTTAGGACATTGTCTACTTACAGGTCCTTATTGCTCTCAAGATGCTTCTTGTGCTAGAGTTTTTACATGAAAGAAGGCGGTCTTTGAGCAGAAGGCCTTGCTGATAAGCAAGGTAGTATTAGCAGAAGGCCAGGCCTACTGTGCTTCATTTGCATGTGAAAATTTGAGCAGTGGAAACTAAGTGTCTATGGGATTTTCTGCCAACAAATTACCTAGCTGACAGTAGTGTGGCATTGTTCATCAGTACTAACAGTATGAAAGTTGGTAGTTGTGAAATTAAGGAGAAGAGATATATTGTCTCCGAGTCTTATATCCTGGGAGTCCTGGTGTGGTGCTGTGGGCTAATGCACCAGACTGCAAAGTCATTTGAATTGCAAGTTCGATAGTTCAAGCTCACCAGCTGCTTCTTGGAAACCCTATACAGGGTTGCTATGGGTCAGAATTGACTCACCAGCACTTCACAACAACAATAACAACAATTACTGTAGGTGTCAAAAAGACTGGAGAAAGAAAGGTTCCTATTTGTTGTTGTATGAGTTCAGGTTGTAAATAATGAAAAGGATAATTCTGATAATTATCAAAATGTCTTTTCCATCTTTCAGCTTATTTGTCATTGATTATAAAAATATGGAAAAGGACTCATAATACAGACAGGAATTAAAAAGTTATGGAAAAAAAATCTTGTTTTTTCATGGATTCCTGAGACTTCTAATTATGAGAGTACTGTTCTGAAATCTCAAATAATGTTCCTAGGTAGATTTTTAGATCCAACATAAAGGACTAAGAGCAAAAGAAATCATTAGGAAAAGGTTGGGCTAGAATTTACCTAGAAAAAAACCCAGACTATTCATATTGTAAACCAGACTTAATGGATGCATACAGCCTGGAGGAACCACTGAATAAATTACCTGAAAATAAATGTTAAGTGGAGGAACTACTGAATAAATTACCTGAAAACAAATGTTAAGACTTGAACTGAAACTGTCCCATGAAGTCATCTTTAAAATAAACAACTTAGCTTATTTAATAAATAATTGCATTGCATTCTTTTAAAGAATTATCTAGGTGAGAGTAAATGGCCGATTGTTGTTAACGTTGTTAGGTACTGTGGAGTGGTTTCCCACCCATAGTGACTCCATATAGGGTTTCCAAGTAGGGGCTGGTAAGCTTGAATCGCCAACCAACTTTGTAGTTTAGAGCATTAACTCACAGCCCCAGTAGTAACTCTAAAACACAATTAGCAACTTAAAGGGACAGAGTTTAAGTTAACAATGGTGAAACAATAACAATACATCAGGACAGAGATTAGAAGAACAATGGAGACACAGTGTGAAATCTGTAACTATTGTCAATGAACTGTTGTTAAGTGCAGTCCAGTTGATTCTGACTCATAACAACCCTGTATAGGGTTTCAGGGGCTTTAAATCTTTGCAAGAACAGAAAGCCTCAACTTTCTCCCTTGGAGCACCTGGTGTGGAATAGGTGTTTGTTTTGTTGCATATAGTTTCGTTAAAAACAAAACTATAAAAACAAAAACAGGTACACATACAAGCATGCATACACACAGAAAAAAAAAGAAAGACAGGAATTGAGTCTACATTTTCCAGAATATTTAGAGAATCTGGGGATTTGGTTTACATCTCTGAAGAGGTCTGCCAGCTTCCTCCTTTCTGAATTCAAGCCTCATCATAATACTCCCTTTTTGTTCTTCTTGCTTTCAGGTTTTGATGATGGCTACACAGTTTACCAGTTGCTCCTTGGAAAACCTATACAGGGTCGCTATGGGTCTGAACTGACTCAACAGCACTTCACAACAACAACAACATGGCTCACACAGAGAAAAGCAAGCATGCCCTAATGTCCATCATCTTTTCCTTGTACTTACTGCCATCAAATAGCAGTTTGGAGCCCCCTCTTGGAAATGCAGCGAGTCTGAATATTTACTAGGACACAGCTAAAGCAAGCGCTGGCTAGGTAAAGGCCTTTTCATCTGGTTTGTATAGCTTAAAGTTCACCATCATCATCAACACTGATCACTTTGGAGTTCTGTAGTTCTGTTCTGTGTTAACCCTCCCAGACCTCTATGGCCTCTGGGAGACCTGACCCCTACTTTGAGACCCACTGAACTAGAAATAATAACTCCCATATGGGAGAAGAATACTTTAGCCCTAAGAACTTACCAAGCTTTGTTTTTTCTATGACAACTAAGAAAAGGAGTGTGTATTGGAAGCAATTCTCTCAGCTTATAGCTATTTTGATATGGGTCCTATGTTTAATAAAGGTTAAATCCATTGAAAAAGTGAGTCAAAGGCACTTTCATGGCCAACAATATCACCTACTTTAGAAGCCTTCCTCTTCCCATTCTTCTCTTAAAGTGGGAAATGGATGATTTTAGCTTTAATAGGCAAATGGGGTTCCCCAAAGAATATGAATAAGTATTTTCAATCTGAACTTGTACACCACTCTTACATGCTTCTCTCCTCCACACAATAAAAGGCTTTTTCAGTAATTGCAAGATTCAATTAACCAGTATTCACACAAAGGCTCCCTTTGTTCACCTATCAGAAGTCTGCTTTCATTGATGGTTCTCTAACTTTCTGAAGACTATTCTTTCTCTAAGTCTTACATAGACAGTCTATTTTCAGCTCCAGGGTCCTATGATATAACTGCTTTGAATTCCAGTCCCTGGTGTTTTTTTCTCTGCTTCCTCCAGACTGCAGACAATTCTACCCATTGCATGGTGATCTGATCATCTCCCCATTTGAATTCCTTTGGTATTCAATAGGATAAAAGTCAATTTTCCTAACAGCAATGGTGCTGTGGCAAATAACTGGGCCACTAAAGAGCAGGCATTTTGTTAGCTACAGTCCCATCTTTGTTGTTGTTGTTAGGTGCCATCAAGTTGGCACTAACGCATAGTGACCCTATGCACAACAGAAGGAAACATTGCCCAGTCATGCATCAACCTCATAATTGTAGCTACATTTGAGCCAATTGCTGCTACCATTGTGCCAATCCATCTCGTTGGGGGTCTTCTTTTTCTCTGACATGCCACTTTACCCAACATGATATCCTTCTCCAGGGATTGGTCCCTTCTAATAATATGTGCACAATATGAGAAACATCCTGGCTTCCAAGGAGCATTCTGGCTATATTTCTTACAACACAAATTGGTTTGTTCCCATCTTTACATAAGATCTATCACAAGAAAAGGAAAGGACAGGAGATTATGAGCACATAAAAATACTTGAAAGATCTACTGGTAACTACACTGAAAATTTAACCTGTAGTCTCTTTTTGAATGAAAGGAAAGAAAACATAATTTGTATAATTTCACAGGTTTTAAAAAATGTTTAGCTCTTTTGCTAGCCAATTTATGGCGATCACCATCCTAACACTGCCTCTAGATCACTCTTTGAAATTACCTCCTTTTTGTCTTCTGCTTCTGTAAATCTTAACTGTAACATCTTTTTTTTTTTTTTTTTTAATGTTTTATTGTGAACTATGTGATAGTTTACATGGGAGAACATTGGTTTTACATTCATTCTATATATCGTCTCATTGCCATGGTTACAATCCTCTCCATGCAATCCTTCCCCCGTACTCCCAGGTCTTCAGCACACCATCGCTCTCCCTCTCTGGATCTAAAGTCTCCAGCTGCTCCATCGCTCCACGTCATTATCTCTGGCTCCATTTCAGGCATCACTGCTTCTCTGGGTAGGGTCCCGCTCTCTGTTCTTCTCCCTTGATGGTCCTAGGGACCTCCACTCCTAGACTGAAAAGTTAATCACTCCCCTCCTTGCTATAAAACGCCTACCTTTACATTTCCAACCCTCACAATCAGTCCTGATAACAATTATTCACTATTGTATCACAACAGACCCGTCTGCATTTCATTGCATCAGCCCCGCCTAGTCAGATTGAATACTACTCACTGGAGATTCTACCTTCCTCCAGGCCCTCTGGATCTAGGTTCCCTCTTGAAAGCTTGTAAGCCAGTCACTTCTTGTTTTTGTAGCCCCCGAACCTCCATTTTGGGTAGCCAATGTCCAAGTTGCCCTTCCCTTTAACTGTAACATCTTATGACACTTTTTATGATGACATTATAAAGTTAACTTTCCTAGAGATTGTTTTTTTTCCTGGATAATAAAGAAATGTACCTTTATTATTTATTTATTACCTTCAAGAAAGGACATTTTTACCTTTATTAGCATAAAATTTATATACATTTTTGGAGTCTGATACCTATAGACACAAATTGATAGTGATTCTGCCACTAATTTAAACAATAAAAAGCAACTTGTGGTAATTCAGCTAAGAGAAGTTTTTATTGACTCAAGAAAAGATACATTAAGGAGCTTTGGTAGCATAGTGGCTACAAGTCAGGCTGCTAACCTCCAGGTCAGTAGTTTGAAACCCCCAGTCATTGTGCAGGAGAAAGATAAGGCTTTCTTTCCATAGAGATTTACAGCCTCAAAACTCTATGTAGGTTCACTATGAGTAAGAACCAACTCCACGGCACATAACCACAACACCATAATTGTTTCTATCCTGTAGCAAGTGATACATGTGATCTACATTTTTAAAGCTGGAAATCAATGGCATTCTTTAGCATATATTCTAAAATCTAATACCAGATTGTGTTTAAAAATCATGTATTGTTTCCATTGATAAAGCTTTCTGTTTAATCTATTAAACATGAACAGGAATTTATGTTACCATAAAATGTTATTAGAACAATAATGCAAGACTTAGAAAAAGATGTTTTAAAAAAAATATTTTGTGAAAACTAGGTTGATACTCACTAATCTTGAGTTGTCAGCAAACACTATGTCAACAAATTAGGATATTTTTCACCTGTCTCAGGAGAAACGATGTACTAACTCTTCTCATCTGCTGATGGAATATTCATTCTGACACTTTCACAGGTGTTAGACTACAAAAGGCTTCCTTTGGAGTTGAAGAAATTTAACTGTTATTTTGTGTGTATGATTGAATTTATGTTTTCTGCATGAATTCTCATATTTTGATATACCAATGTACTATTCTTTCCAATATAAGAACATGAGATAGAGAAAACTCTCTTTTAGGTTGTATCCCCTAGGTTAGTATTCTACTGTGTACCCTTTTACTCTAAGGAGCTCTGGTAGCGTAGTGGTTACGAATCGGGCTGCGAACCTTAAGGTCAGCGGTTCGAAACTACCAGCTGCTCTGCTGGAGAAAGATGAGGCTTTCTACTCCCGAAAGGATTTACACCCTCGGAAACCCTGTGCAGAGTTGCTATGGGTCGGAACCAACTCGAAGGCACTTAACAACAACCCTTTTACTCTAATTCAGCACTGGTCTTTGTCAGAGTCCCAAGACTGCTCATAGCTAAGCCGTTTTATAAAACATAATAAAAACCAAAGAACAAAACCAACAATTTAGTGTTAGCCCATCTAATGAAACAATTATTTTTATAAATCTTAGAAGATATATTTAACTTAAGTACTTTACCTAATTAATTCTTTGTGTGCGTCTTATCCCTGCATTCCCCACCCCACGTGATACTGTAAGAACCAAGTGTACATTTCTTGTTTATTATAAATTTGCCACTATGACCACTATAATTATCCTTATCTCAGTTCAGAGGGAAGTAATTTCCTTAATATGCAGATATTTCTGCAGAGACAGATTTTGTTTATTGATTACTTTATTTGTATGTACAACTGCTGACATTTAATAGCTCCTCAACTGTATTTGACTTCTTTTACTGCCTGGCCTATGACATCAGCTGTACCCTATAAAGTTACTCAAGTACATATTCTTCCTGTTTATTGAAGAGTTTACAAATTAAATTTTATTTTCCTCATTGTAAAAAGGACAGTCTTATTATGATGAAATAAATCATCCACAATCAACAAAAAATTACTGTCGACTACTGACTGGGTTCTGTAGTTAATTCCTGACATTTTTCTATCAAAGTGAAATCCAGTTCTTAACCAGCCTCATTAGAGATGATTTGTTTAACATATTGTTATTGTTGTTGTTAGCTGTAGTTGAGTCCACATGGTGACCGCATGTATAACAGAATTGGACCATTATGTTCCGTAGAGTTCTCTCTGGCTTCTCTTTTTGTGAGAACTTTCATCCCACTCTTGTCTGTGTCTGGAAACTCTGCTGAATCCTGTTCTGGATCATAGCAAAATGCAAGTTTCCACTGACAGAGACGTAGTTGCTGTGTTTGTGGTACACTTGCTGAGAATGAAAGTTGGTCTACATATAAACTTCTGTAAACTCTTAATTTAGTTAATATCTCTCCAGTATTATCAGCAATGACATTTTTATTATTGACCATAAAAACAACAACAAAGCATGTCATGATTTCTGGAGAGAGAAGACACATTTCCACTCTTAAAGAGCGTGCAGTCCAATTCATTTATGTTATATATAATGCATAAATTCACTAGAATACAGTGAATAATATAAGGAAGTATATGATACATATAAAAGAAAAATAATAATATAAGTATACTTAGCTCTAAGTAGCTTTGGTAGTGTAGTGGCTACGAGTAGGGCTGCTAACCTCAAGGTCAGCAGTTAGAAACTCCAGCTGTTCCACAGGAGAAAGATGAGATTGTCTGCTCTGGTAAAGATTTATAGCCCAGAAACCCTATATCGGGTTGCCAGGAATTGCAGCCGACTCCACAGCACACCACCACTATTACCACTAAGCACTGGTATTATGGACTGAATTGTGTGCTCCCCTCCAAAATATGTATCAATCTGGCTAGGTCATGAGTCTTATGTAATTACGTATCATGTATTATGTAATGGCCCTCCATTTTGTAATCTGATGTAATTATCTTATGTATCCTAAATCCTCATCACTATGATGATACTAAACCAGGATTAGAGGCAGTTATGTAACTAGGCAGAATGTAAACTACAAGATTACGTTGTGTTTGAGGTTAATCTCTTTTGAGAAATGAAAGGAACTAAAGCAGTGAACAGAGAACTGAAGGATCTGACTACTACCATGAAAGAAGAGTCTGTAGCATAATGTGCCCTTTGGACTTGGGGCTCCTCTGCTGAGAAGCTCCAGACCCAAGGAAAGATTGATACGAAAACACATGGAGATCTCCAACGAATGCTGGACCTAGAGATGTTGAAAGGAGAAAAGGACCTTCTCCAAAGTTGACAGAGAGAAAAAAGGTGGTACTCTGAATTCTTACTTCTAATCTCTTAAACTGTGAGAGAATATATGTTTGTTAAAGCCATGCTTATTTACATACTAGGTAAGTAATACAACTGGGATGGTCATGGAAAAACTGTTATATTAAATCTTACAATAAGTAGAATTTAAAGTATTTCTGTAAGTTTATAGAGAATAAGCAATGTGTTTGAGTATATACTGCACATAAGTAGTTTCAGATCATTTTAAGAAAGAAAATTTAAAGTCAATGGTTCTAGTTTACTAAGCTAGTTTAAGGGAGTCCTTGTGTGGCTCTGTGGATTAATGCGCTAGACTTCAAAGTCAGTTTGAATTGCAAGATTGGCTATTAAAGCTCACCAGTTGCTCCGAGGAAATCATATATAGGGTCACTATGGGTCGGAACCAACTCAATAGCATTTAACAACAACAACAACAACAAACCTAGTTTAAGAAGTAATTTGTTTTAAAAAGTAATAGTTAATAAAAATTGAAAAAACAATTAAAAATATTTTTTGAGTTTTAAAGCTCCTATCTACAGGTATTTTTCCATTGGTGTATATATAGTAAGTACTATGCTGAAGTTGAAAGTTTATTTTTCAATATCTTAGAATTTAGTAAACATTTTATTTTAAATCTAAGTTTTATCACTATTTTAAGTATTAATAAGAAACAAAATAATTTTCTTCTCAGCTGTCACTGTTTACACTGAGTAAATTTGACATGGTGAAAATACTTTCATACTATATTTAAATTTACTTTAAACAAGAAACATCTACATTATTACTTACTAAGTTTATAAACTAGGATGGTGAGACTTTAGCTGTCATACATAGAGCATATTATCAGGTGGGACCAGTCCCTGGAGAAGGACATTATGCTTGGTAAAATGACTAGTGGTGGTTGTGTGCCAAAAAACTTGGTTCAGACCCATAACGACCCTGTACAGGGTTTCCGGGGCTGTAAACCTTTACAGGAGCAGAAAGCCTCATCTTTCCCCCATGCAACTATTGGGAGATTCAGAATGTTGATCTTGAGGTTAGCTGTCCTGCTTGTAATCCACTATGTTAACAGGGCCCCTTAGTGAAGGGGAGTGTCAGCAAAAACAAGGAAGACCCCAATGAGATGCATTGACACAGTGGCAGCAGCAATGGGCTCAAATGTAACAATTGTGAAGATGGTGCAGAAACAAGTGTTTCATTCTTGTTGTGCATAGGGTTGCTATGAGTCGAAACAAACTCGACAGCATCTAATAACAATAACAAGTTTACATAGAAAAAATAGTAGATTTTAATGTTAGTTTGCAAATTGAACTAATCAGTCACCTCTGCAGAAAATCATTGGGTTATGTTTGTTTCAAGTTAAAAATGAAAAGAAAACTTGAGCTACAGGGCAGAAATGTTTCAGGGAATATTTTTATCAGTCTGGCATTGCCATCTGCTACATAATACTTTTCTATCAGAATAATTAAAGTTATTACTTAAGTGTATCTATTTTGAAAAATAAATAAAATTAAAAGCTTTCCTTCCTCCGTGGAAAGAGAAGCCCACTGTTCTGTCTTGTGCTCTGGCTTTTGGTTCTTATACTGAAGTCCTTCTGATATTGCTCTAGGGCCACTGTTTTCTGTTACAAGATCTAGGAGGTTTAATGCACAGGAATCTCAGGTAACAAAGGACATGCTCCACTCCTAGCTCTTAATAGTGAGATTTTTTCCATTCCTGCTTCTGAATGGACTCTTTTTATAATAACCACATTAGAAATCCAAGTTTTGACAATCACAATGAATGAACCTTGTTAACTATCACTCACAACTGAATCATATAATCATATTAGCATCTTCTCCCATCTTCTCTTACCTATACTGATCAGGAAAAACTTTATTTTTGGTGGAGGTAAACACTATGGACAAAAGAGTAATATGAAGTAATTCACTGCATAAAAATAAAGACACAGCCATGTATTTGCATATTGGGAAAGGAAGAGAAAGAAGAGCAAAATAATGCTTGAAAAGTAAATCTAGTAGTGACATTTTCAATAAGATAGACTCCTGATTACCTATAACTTCATGATCATAGTCTATGTACATGATTAAAATGTAATAATTAATTCTACTGTCCATATCAATTTTACCAAAGCTCTTCATTTAAGTAATGAAATTTTCATTCTTCATATTTTACTATAAATTTAGAACCATTCCAGTTATTAAAACAGATGTGAGAAAAGCAGTATCAATTTGAATGAGATTTCATCTAAATCACCATACATAGATTAAGGTTTTTTTCAATTGGAAAAAAAGAGTGGCCTAATCCAAACCTTTGCATGCTATCTAGGCTGCACTGCACACAAATGGCTATTGATTCCCACAATAGCCTTCCTATGAAACTTGTGTGGTCCTTCTTAGGAGCCAAACAATGATATAATGACAATATCACTTATTATAAAAATCACATTTTTGATCACTATGTTTGCTGCCTCCAATTTGTGGTTTAAATTCCCCTTTATTAAGAAATCACATACCAGACAGCAAAGGCTCTGCCCCCCTCTCCATCAATTTTCCATGAGACCATTGGCCACCACACACATTGCTGTCAAATCAGTCTGTTTCTTGTCAGCTCTACACTTAGCAGAGGAACAGGAGGCTAGTCATGCACTAATTAAAGGATAATTTTTAAAAAGGTATTCTGTGAAATATGCACCAAATATTATCTTATCTAAAATTAATTTTAGAACAAAGGCAAGCGTAGAAAAATAAGAGGCTAGAAAATTTAATGGCTTTGAGCTGGAACATTGAGAGAACTTTCTTTTGATGACAGCATCAGCATTAAAATGAAATTCTTGCATGAAAGAGGGAAGGGCTGAACTCAACTCAGAGTCCTCTTAGAAATGATGGCTTTAGAAAGAAGTTCAAATACTATAAAATTCCTTTTGTTGACTTAACTGACTAACTCTGCTTTCCTGAAACAAAGATTAATAAAGATGCTAAATTTATAGGGAAGATATTAATCTAATTTTTCAGAAATAATAAACATCTAAACCTGTAAGTATATTGAAAGTTCCCACAACAATTCATCTTTTAATATTGTTAGTCATATATTCAGAGTGTCATAAATTCTAGTTTTTCACTAGATAAATATATTGGCTTGTGTTAAATATAGTTAAATAAGAAGTTAAAGATATGCAGAAAGATTTTTTAAAAAAACTTATTTATGATAATATAATATTACAAAGGTAAAATAATGGATTATAAAATAACTATACATTTGCTACATGTATATATGTCATTTGTTGTTGTCAGGTGCCATCGACTCAGAACCAACTCATAGCGACCCCATGCACAGCAGAACCAAACA
>NW_006408586.1:10545405-10548351 GCF_000296735.1 Chrysochloris asiatica
TCCACAATGGGTGACCCTGCTGGTCATTTAAAACACTGGTGGCAGAGCCCTCAGAATCACAGCAACTCAAACCACCACAGCACGACAGACAGACGAGTGGTGGCCGTTTGGTTTTATGTTGATACTGTCTCTTTAAATTTCGATGTCAATCCTGATACAATTCTGATATAATCAAGATACAATCAAGATGTTCTCTCCTAATCCTATCAATCCTGATACAATCAAAATATGCTCTCCCAAGATGGCGGCTCCTTGGAACAGCTGAGTGTCTTGATCCAGAAAATAATGGATTTCTGGATTCTCCTGCAAATTTCCCAGCTATAAACCTTCTGATCCACCAAACATTCCTTTATATTTATATATGTCATAAGTATACATAAATATATATAACATACAATAGGAGAATTATTCACAAAAACATTAAAAATAGTCATTTTTTATAATGAAATTGATAGACTTTTGGTCATCTATATCTTACAATATTCTCTAGTGGGAATAATTTTTTAAAGTTTTTATTGTGAGGTATGCATGGGAGAACATCAGCTTTACACTCATCTTATCATATTTTGTTTCATTGCAATGACTAAAATTCCCTCTATGCATCATCAATAACCCCTAATGGTAAACCACACAGGTGCTCCCCGTCCTGCTGCCAACACACACCCCTTCTCCTTCCCTGAGTCCCGTATCCCCAGCTGCTCCATCTGTCTATGTCATCCTCTCTGTCTTCATCCCTGCCTTCACTGCCTCTCTGGTCCTGCTCTCTGTTCTTCTCACTTGATGGTCCCAGGGACCTCCGCTCTGGGCTGCAAAATCAATCACTCTCCTCCTTTTTTCAAAAAACATCTACCTCTATATTTCCTAGCCTCACAGTCAGTCCTGATGGCAATTCTTCATTATTGTAGCACAAGAGTCTTATCCCCATTTCCTTTCGCCAGCCTGGTCACAACGGATTGGAAATCATTCAGTGGTGATTCTACCTTTCCCTGCCTCATCTGGAACCAGGCTCCCTCTTGAAAGCTTGTAAGCCAGTCACTTCTTGCCTTTATATGCACCCCCATTTTGGGAAGTCAATGTCTATGTTGCCCATCCCTATCAACCCTGTATTCCGAGGGGGTGGGAGTGATCCTTGCTGTAAAGATTTGTTCCCTTTTTTGAACTACTGCATCCATAAGTATGTTGTTGTTGTTGTTGTCAAGTGCCGTCGAGTCGGTTCTGACACACAGAGACCCTGTATAGCGTTTCCAAGGTTAGCCTGAACCACCAACTTTGCAGTTCAAATGGCTTTGCAATCTGGCGCATTAACCTACATCAGGATTCCTACATCGATAAGTATAAAGTTAACAAACTGTAGCAGGTTACTCTTTGCTGCTTCACTCTTCTCTCTTCTTCTAGTTGAGTTCTGATCATCCAGCCATCGAAGCCAGGTCAAGTGGGTACTATCTGCAAGTATGGGTGTTCTTGTGCATCTCTCCTCACTTCATATCATCTGGATGCTTCACTCTCCACTGTAGTCCTTTGTGGCCATGTCACTAAATCTGAGCCCAGAAGTCCCTGGATCTTGTCATACTGCTGGCCATTCAGGTCTCCATCCGGGTTCTTGGGGGTCTATTAAACGGGGTTGGGCTTAGCTCACAACTTCATTGCTGTTTCCC
Source organism: Chrysochloris asiatica (assembly GCF_000296735.1). Classification (NCBI taxonomy): domain Eukaryota; kingdom Metazoa; phylum Chordata; class Mammalia; order Afrosoricida; family Chrysochloridae; genus Chrysochloris; species Chrysochloris asiatica. The sequence goes on from NW_006408586.1 coordinate 10,547,061, forward strand.
CTCCCCCTTTCCCCTTATCGGTGACCAATGTGGTCACCAGCCAGACCACATGCCTTGAGTCTCAGTCTTGAAGGGGTTTTTCTCTGAGGGGTCCCAATCACCTGCCTTGAAGACTCCCAGGTGATCAGCTTACTTGTTCTTGAGGTAATCAATCAGACTGCTGTTATTGTTTCAGACTTTTCCTGCCAGTCTTTCTTTCACAAAGTAGCTTTTGTTCTTCTACCCACTCCAGGCTGGTCTACTCGTCCTTTCCAGTGGAAATTTCCTACCTCAGTCGGTTCTGGATGGGGTTCTGGATTCCACTTATGGTTTTGTGTAATGTAAAGGAAGCCTCTTTCACTGGGCAACTTCTAGCTCCCTTTAAGTTATTCCAATCAGTTATAGGCTGAAGACGGACACACAAGCTTTCTGTAGGGATGATTCTGGCTATTCTTTTCTCCCCACTTCAAGTGTCTATTTTACAATGGTAGGTAAGGGAAACCAAGATTCAAAAGACAGCCAAGCATTTTAACACTATTCCCCTGTTTTACCCCTTCAAACCTTGCCTCAATCCATGTATCTCAGAGCCCCGTTGTTCCAAGGTAATGCATACATCATTTACTTCTGTCCCACTTAGCTCATCCGAACCTGCCTAACTATTCTCCCATCAACCTTGTTCTTCCATTTCCCTCCCTTTCTTATGTATTGCCCCCCACATAGCCAAGCTATCCTGTGTCTATTCTTTACTCTGTGCTCTATCTTCCCTTCCCTACCTCTCCTCCTCTCATCCTATACATCCTGATGATCAGCAAATATATATATAATTTTTTATTCCCCTTTTAGTATGGGTTCCTTTTCTTACTATTTTACAATAATGGTCCTATGCAGTATTACTCCTGTTGTGACTGACTAATTTCACTCAGCATGTCCTCAAGGTTCATCCATGTTATGTAAAGGCTTGCAGCTTCCTTGTTGTTCTACAAAGTAGCATAGTATTCCATTGTGTGTATGTACCACAGTTTGTTTATCCATTCTTCAATTAATGGGCACTTAGGCTGTCTCCATCTTTTTGCTATTATAAACAGTGCTGCTATGAACATTGGTGTGCATTTGTTTACTCATATTATGACTCATATTTCTTTTGGGTAAATACCAAGTAGAGGAATTGCTGGATCATAAGGTATTTCTATTTCCAACCTTCTGAGGAAGCACCATATTGCTTTCTAGAGAAGCTGGACCATTTTGCAATCCCACCAGCAGTGCAGGAGAGTCCCAGTCTCTCCACATCCTCGCCAGCACTAATTGTCCTCTA
>NW_006408586.1:10548684-10550020 GCF_000296735.1 Chrysochloris asiatica
TGAAACCTCTGATGCACATAAGTTTTTAATTTTTAGTATGTCCCAATCATCTATTTTGTCTACTTTTGTTTGTTTAGTTTTCAAAATGTTTGGTAGTCTGTGTATTCCCTGCATTAGAGCCCTCATATTTGTTCCTGTTTTTTCATTGATGACTTTCATAATTTTGGGATTCACATTTAGGTCTTTAATCAATGCTGAGTTGGTTTTTGCATAGGGCTTGAAGAAGTAAAGGTCTTGTTTCAATCTTTTGCATATTGCTGTCCTGTTCTGCCAGCACCTTCTCTTAAAGAGACTGCCTCCTTCCCATATAACATACCCAGAGACTTGTCGAAAATCAGTTGGCTGTATGTGGATGGGTTAATTTCTGAATTCTCGATACTGTTCCCTTGATCAATGTATCTTTCATTGTACCAGTACCAGGTTGTTTTGATCACTGTAGCTGTATAGTAGATTTTGATATCGGGGAGTGAGAGTCTTCCAACCTCCTTCTTCTTCTTGAACAGTGCTTTGCTTATCCTGGGTCTTCTTTTCTTTTGTTAGGTTTGCCAATGGTTTGTCAATTTTATTAATCCTTTCAAAGAAAGAGCTTCTTGTCCTGTTGATTCTTTCTATAGTTTTTCTGTTTTCTATCTCATTTACTTCTGCTCTTATCTTTATTATTTCTTTTCTTTTGGTGACTGCAGGTTCCTGTTATTGGTCAATTTCTAATGGTTGGAGATGCTGTGTTAATGTGTTAATTTTGGTTCTTTCTTCTTTTTGGATGTGCATATGTAATTGAATGAGAGGCAATAAATTTTCCTCTCAGCACCTCTAGTGCCCTGTCCCAAAGATTTTGGTATGTTGTGTTTTCATTATCATTTGTTTCTAGGAATTTTATGAATTCATGTTTAATTTCTTCTTTTACCCAGTCGCTTTTCAGCAGGGTGTTGTTTAGTTTCCATATATTCGACTTTATTTCCTTAGTCTTCTTGTTGTTGGTTTCTGGTTTTATAGCATTGTGGTCTGAAAAGATTCTCTGTAGTATTTTGATGTTTGCAAATTTATGGAGACTTGCTTTGTGACTTAACACATGGTCAATTCTGGAGAATGTTCCATGTGCACTGGAGAAGAAAGCATATTGTGCTGTTGTTGAGTTGAATGCTCTGTACACATCTATGAGGTCAAGTTGGTTGATTGTGCTGTTTAGTTACTCTGTAACTTTGTCGAGTTTCTTTCTGGTTGTTCTATCCCTTTTTGAAAGTCGTGTATTAAAATCTCCCACTATATTTATAGCTTTATCTATTTCTTTCTTCAATTCTAGGAAGGTTTGCTTCATATATCTTGGTGCTGTTTCATT
>NW_006408586.1:10550475-10563352 GCF_000296735.1 Chrysochloris asiatica
TCTACTCCCGTAAAGATTTACACCCTCGGAAACCCTGTACAGGGTCGCTATGGGTCGGAACCGACTCGACGGGACTTAACAACAACAACAACAACAATTGCTGCCATTATATTCATTTTTTTGGTAGTGTTGTTCATTCTTTTGTTCTGCATGCCTTCTTGTGCTGAGTTAGTGTTTTTTTGTGTTATTTCTTATCGGTTTCTTCTTAGTTTTCATGTTTTCTTGTTCTGCTTGGAAGTTCATTTTCATGGTAAGTTTTGAAGTTATTACCTTTCTTTGGAGTTACCTTATAGTATATTAACCTTTCTCTCCATTTAAGAGAATATATTTTATCCTATAATCTACCTGACATCCTCACCACCTGGATCTCTGTTCCTATATTTATCCCTTTTTTGACATTGATATTATTTTGATCTTTGGTTGACCTCCCAGCACCTTTGAATTCATTGTTGTAGTGTTGTTCTGTTCTGGACTCTACTTTCTGTCAACTGAGTTCTAAGGTGGTGTTGCCATGCCTGTCAATCTCTGGTTGTTATCTGTTCTTGTTGGTTTTCAGTCCAAAGAACTCCTTTTTGGATGTTTTGAAATGCTGGATTGGTTTTCACAAAATCTCTTAGATTCTCTTTATCCTGCAATGTCTTAATTGCACCATCGTATTTGATTGATAGTTTTGCTGGATAAACGATTCTTGGTTGGCAGTTTTCTGGGTTTTTTTTTTTTCTTTTCTTTTAGGGTTTTGATATGTCTCCCCATTGCCTTCTTGCCTGCATGATTTCTGTTGAGTAGTCAGAGCTTAATCTGATTTGCTTACCTTTGTAAGTGACACTTCTCTTCTCTCCAGCCATTTTTGGATTCTCTCCTTGTCTTTGATTTTGGAGAGTTTGATTATTATGTGTCTTGGTGACTTTCTTTTGAGGTCTATCCTTCCTGGGGTATGGTCGGCTTCTTGAATGTTTTCTTCTCATCTTTCAAGATGTTAGGAAAATTATCTTCCAGAAGCTCTTCAACTATCTCCTCTGTGGACTTCTATGATTCTTCCTGTTCCGGAATGCTAATAATTCTTAAGTTGTTCTTCTTCATGTTTTCCAGCATGCATTTTAGACTCACTTCAGATTATTTTATCCTTTTTATCTGCTAGCTCTTCTATCTTAGCAGCATTGAGAAAATTTACTTCCAGCTTGCTAGTTCTGGCTTCCTCTCTTTTATTCTGTTCCTTTCCCCTTTCAGTGTATTGTCCATTTCTGATATTTAATTATTAATCATCTGGACCTCTTTTTCCAGGTTTGAATTGTTTCCAATTCTGTATCAATCTTGTTTGATTGTTCTTATAGTACTTTCCTGACTTCTTCCTTGTTTTCTTCCACTCCTTTTCAGAGCATTTGAATTTGTTTTCATATAATTCTCCTAAATTTCTTCTCAGGCAAATCCAAAACCTGCTCTTCCTCTTATGGGTCGTCTTTGTCTGTCTCCAGGCCATTTGTTTCAGTTATTCTTTTCTGTCTTGGAACATGTTTTGAGATCATTTATTGTGTTTGAGATCTTTTGTTGTTATGTGGATTTTTTAATGCTTAAATGGATGTTTGTTGTCATGTTATTAAGCTTACTGAGTGTCTCCTGGTGGATATGACCAGGAGACAGCCTTCCGTTTTCTCATGTAATGCTTGGTGGTAGTGGTGGTTATGTGTTGAAGAGTCAGAACTGACTCATAGTGACCCTGTACAGGGTTTCTGAGGCTGTAAATCTTTACAGGAGCAGAACAGCTGTTATTGGCTCTTGTCTCTATGGTGGAATATTATAGGGTATGCTTGTAACTTGGCTATAAATCCACAATTGCTGTCTCTTCTTGGGTAATGTAGGAAGGAAAAGCTCCCAGATCCAGGAAAAATGTGTGATCAAAAGGACCAAAAGCAGAAGCAACATAAAAGCAGAGACAAAAACCATGACTTTTAAGCAAAAGTAAAACTGTGGCTGACTGTCCATTCACCTTGCTACACAGGCAATATAGGAGCCTCCAGCAGTGGGTGGGGGTGTCCACTCCTTCAGGCCCCTCCTCTAGTTACCACTGTGGAGGTGTGCACATACATATTGAGAAGATAATATTGTCCACTATTTTTGTCTCTGAAGGTCAGTTAGGTATCTGTGTGTGCAAAGTGTAATTCTCGAGATAGTTGTTTTTTTTTATGTTGGGATTTTACAGATTGTTCTATGGTTTTTCTCTCAGAACTGATGGGCCTGCTTTTTTCTTGCTAGACAGGCCAGAGTAAAGGGACCTGCACAAGTTAATTTTAGAGCTTTGACCCCGAGGTTGATGTCATAAGCAGCAGCCAAGCTCTTTCTCTCTGTACTGTGGAAAAATTGTGGGGCCAGCACTGGACTTTTTTTGGGGTGGTGGTGGTGCATACCCACCCAACAAAAGGCATCCAGTCTGGGCAAAGAAGGCATGACAATGAGGAGGAAGAAAAAATGTGTAGAATCCCTGGCACCTCCTTTTGCAAATGTCACTGCATGGTTTTTAGCACTGGTTCCCTCTGCTGGTCTGAACTCTGCCCCGGCAGGGTGGCCTCAGAGGGAGTCCTGTCTCCAGTGATTCCTAACTTGCAGTGGTGGTGGTGGCTGTGTGCTGTGGAGTTGGTTCCGACTCATAGAGACCCGGTACAGGGTTTCTGAGGCTGTAAATCTGTATGGGAGCAGAATGCCTCATCTTTCTCCCACGGAACAGCTGGTAGTTTCGAACTGCTGACCTTGCGGTTCACAGCCCAATGCATAACCAGTATTTTCCTTTATATGTGATTTTTTCACTTGTGCATGTGGGAAACTGACATCCGGGACTTTATGGTAGATCCAGAGCTCTGATGTTGTTCCGTGAGCACAGCTTCTCTGGATTTTCAATTCCTCCCCCATGGAGGCTTTCCTACCTGGTTGTCTCTGCTGCTGCACAAACCAGAACTCTAGTGGGAATAATTTTAATCATTAAATGTAATATGTCAATCTTATTTCTTAATTTAGAGGGGATATTTAAAAAAGAGTGAAATAAAAGGAATATTACAGAATTTATAAGTTGAAATACTATGCATAGAAAGAAAAGAAGCTTATAAGTTCATGTTCGATTATAAATTTTTAAATGCTTAAAATTAAATAGGATCATAAAGAAAAAGTTAGAGCACTCTGTCCCTGTCTGATAATCTATGTAGAGTACTGAGTTGTTTTATAATTCCAAGGGATTTCTAAAATTTGGAAAGATACTTGGTAGCCAACATGCCAGTATCAAAATATATTTCAGCAATCAAAACCCTAAATTTTAAAATATATTTTCCATAATGAACCATTTAATAACACAGTGGATGACAACTTTTAAAACAATTTGACTGATAAAATGTTCTGCAAATATACTATTCTTCCTGCAGTTATTCATTGTATCAATCTTTGATAGAAACAAAGAATGTGGAATAATTTAATAATGAGAGTTGGATATGCTCTGTGTTATTCAGTTTGGCACCTGGATAAAATTCTGAGTAGATGAAGTATATGTATCTCTTAAAGTATCCAAATGGAGTTTCTGAGTAGTGCAAATTGTAAACTCTCAGCTGTTAACTGAAAAGGAAAAGGCCTATTGATTTATTTCCAAAAACTCAGTCATTGAAAACGCTATGGAACATTGCTTTATTCTGACATATTTGAGGCCACCCTGAGTCAGAGTCAGCTCAATGGCAAACTAGTTAACTACCTGAATAGAGATTCAAAAATTACCAGAGATCAACTAAACTATGAGAAGTAGTGTAATAAAAGTTTCGATAACCTGTTAGTTATTCACAAGACAGAGTGAAAGAAAACTTTGGTTCATCAGGAAAGAAGTTAGTATAATATATATTTTTTGAGATACTTTTGTTTTTAAGGGTCATCTAGTAGGTTCATAGCAAACTTGTATAGCGTTTCTGCAGCTTTAAATCTTTGAGGGAGCACAAAGCCTCTTCTTTCTCCTATGGAGCATCTGATGGGTCAAATACTTAACCAGGTGATTTACAGTCCAGTGCTTATCATGTGGAGTCAACACTCGATGTTTATAGCTTTAATAGAAAAATAATTGCTCATGTAAAATAAGATGAGACACATGAATTCATGTCTACATGGATATGTTTGAAAATTTAATTAATACATGCATACAAACAATAATTCACAGACATCACATCCTGTGAATAATTTTGTTTTCTTTATTTTCACCATGTAAACAACTATATGCAAATTTAAAACAGTAGAAAAGTATTGAAATGGGGAAAAAATCTTATGATCACATTACTCATACAAGTAAACTCTATTCATATTTAAGATTTGCATTTAGTGCAAATATAAATTTATAGTCAGTGTAAAATTTAACTTAAGAAATAGATTTGGAGTTTAATAAGTTTTTTTCTTGACACATGGTGCCACACTTATAATAGAAACTTTACATAAACATGTCCTAACCTAGCTTAGAGGTAGACCTTCAATGAGCTAGATTGGCATAGAGAAGCGACAGTGGGCTCTAGCATAGCAGCAATTATGAGCATGGCGGAGGAACGAGCATAGTTCTTTCTGTTGTACATAGGGTCGCTATGGGTCAGAACGAACTCAACGGCACTTAACAACAACAAACCTAGTTTAAACTATAAAGAAAACAATAGAATATATAATTTTGCTCGAGTTATGTGGAATTAGATCTAGGGGATCATGAAGTCTTTTTCTTCTCTCTGTATCATTTGACTTTATTTCTTTTAGCATGTAGCTGCAATTCTGCTATCAGGAAACTCCATAACATCTCTAGAGTGAGAATTATATTTTTCCATGTACACAATCCCAGTTGGAAGAGGACATCTCTATTTAAGTCCCATGCAATAGAAGAAGAAAGAACTCTTATGTATCTTACTTAAATAAAATCCTACTCTTCAGTATATTTTGGAAAGTGCCTTAATAATCTATCAGTGGCTACTGGGCTGTATATACCTGTGTATGTGGAAGTAATTTTTGAAGAAATAGAATGAGCACAAAATAAGCAAATCATTTCATGTTGATATATTGCTTGATTCTATTTGCAAATAATTTAGTTGAAAACCCTTATGTCTATGATCATGAGGGATTATGGTCTAGTTTTTTATTTGTTTGCTTTTTCTTGTCATGTCTTTGGTTTTATAATCAAAGTACTGCTTACCTCACAAAATTGACTTAGCAAGTGTTATGCTTTCTAGAATATTTTATTTTTATAATTGTTATTATTTCTTTTAAAAATATTTGATAGAATTTACCATTAAAACCATTTGAGCCTGGATTTACTTTTCTATGAAACTATTTTTAAATTAACATTAATTTATAAATAGTTTTAGTGCTATTTATATGGTGTAGGATTATTCAGTGTTTTTCGATCTGTTGTTCATAGGGTCGCTGTGAGTTGGAATCAACTTGATGGCACCTACCAACATCAATGGGGGTATTAATGTTGCCTATTTATTTATGAGTGGACTTACTTATCATCTACCAAGGAATTTGTCCAGTTCACTTAGGTTGTTAAGTGCTCCTCAGAAACCCTGTAAAGGGTCATATGTGTTGAAACTAACTCAATGGCACTTAACTCAATGGCTTTGTAGGATAAACTTTGGATTGTGAACCGCATGTCAGTGGAAAAGAAAGTTGAGGAATTCTGCTCCCACAACAATTTTCAGCCTTGGAAACACTGTACAGGATCCTTAAGAGTCAGAATTGACTTAGTGGCACTTAACAACAACAATAAGGACATCCCATGTAGTTTTTCTTTAAATTACAACATGCTGCTGACACTATTGAAATGCTTTTATCTAAAACCATTAAGATACTTATCTAGTTAAACCACTTTATAATTGGACATTTTGGGATTTTAATTTTATTGCTATGCTTTAAATTCATTTTCAGTAAAATTTGCCTCACTTAATTTAATACGGTATTTCATCCTGTCAAGGCCATTTTGGATACTAATACTGTCATCTGTTCTTTCCAGCTTCATATCAATTTCTATTTGGATAATTATGTTTTCATACAAGTCATTGATGAATGTGATGAATGTTGAACAGAACAAAGCTAGGAAGAAAGTCTTTTGTTCTGCCACTGTAAACATCTCTTTAAGTTGACATTCTTTCATAAATAAAAACATTTGGATATGACCCTTTAATTTATTACAAATCTGTGTAATGTTAAACTCAAAAGTACATGCTGCCATCTTATCCACATGCATGATAGAAATTATCCAGTTTAATGCCATTTGGAAATTCAGCTATGCTTTATCTATTAGGGCATCCATTTAATAATTTATTCTGAAATTATGTTTGGGATTTAGGTCTATATTTGCAAAAAACTGCTTTGTAAAATTGAGTTAGAGCCCACTCCAAGGTACTTAACAACAACACTAGGATGTGGATATGTAAAGAGTCATTTACTAACAGACTAACCTTTTCTTAAATTAAGCACAGGCGGTTCTCAAGTTACAAAAAATCCACAACTGAAAATTGCCCTTGAATGTTATGTAAATTTACCTTCACTTTGAGAACATTGAACCAACTCCTAATCAACAAATCCTTCATCATAATCATCTTCACTTACTGTACATGCAGCTTTTAAATAATTGAAAAGACTAAGAACATTTTCTGGCATTAAGCAAACAAACAATAACAACAAGGCCCACTGTCATTGAGTTGAGTTGATTCTGATTCATGTTGTTGTTGTTGCTGTTAGGTGCCATGAGTCATTGACTCACAGCCACCCTATTCACAACAAAAGGAAACACTGCTGGGTCCTGGGGCTAACCTTGCAATTGTTGCCACGCTTGAGCCCACTGATGCTGCCACTTTTCCAATCCATTTCACTGGGGTCTTCCTCTTTTTCTCTGACCCGATGTAGGAAGAACAGGACGTGTGTGAAACCCACTCTGAGGCAATTCTCAAACCAAGGAATGCCTTTATGAGACCCGCAAGGAAAACCTTGCATGCCAAAGATTATGGGAGCAAACTACACTGAACAAGTGGATGGAGGAGTGATATATATAAAATGAGAAGAAAATACGCATGCCTAACTGCTTTCTAAGGAGCTCTGTAGCATAGTGGTTGTGAATCTGGCTGAGAACCTTAGGGTCAGCAGAAACTACCAACTGTTCCGTGGGAGAAAGATGAAGCTTTCTGCTCCCGTAAAGATTTGCAGCCTCGGAAACCCTGTACAGGGTCGCTATGAGTCGGAATCAACTCCACAGCATATAACAACAACAACAACTACTATCTTGTAATAATTAAGCAGTTAATAAAGTCGCTCTTGACTGACCATTTCAAGTCCCTTGTCACTTTCATTCTCCGTCGGCCTCATGAGAACCCCCTCGTGCAGGCTGGTCCTGCAACCCTCCACCTTACCAAACATGATATCCTTCTCCAGCGACTGGTTCCTCCTGACAGTATTTCCTAAGTATGAGAGACTAAGTCTGGCCATCCTGGCTGCACTTTTTCCAACACAGATCTGTTTATTCATTTCGCAGCCCATGGCACTTTCAATATTCTCCTCCAACACCATAACTCAAATGCACCAATTCTTCTATAATCTACCTTATTCACTGAGGTTATTAAAAATATCATGGCTTGAGTCAGGCATACCTTAGTCCTCAAGCTGATATCTTTGCTCTTCAACACTTTACAAAGGTTTTGTGCAGCAGATATGCCTAATGCAATAAGTTGTTTGCTTTCTCGACTGCTGCTTCCATGAGTATTGATAGTTGATCCAAGAAAAATGAAATCTTTGGCAACTTCCATCTTTTCTCCACTGATAAAAATTTTGTTTATTATTTCATAGTGACCCTAGAAAGCAGAGTACAACTATCTCATAGAGGATCCAAGGTTGTAAGACTTTGTAGAAGAAAATTACCACATCTTTCTTCTGTTGAGCTGCTGGTGCATTTAAACTGTAGACATTTCAATTAACAGTCAAGTGCTTTAACCACTGCATAAAAAGCACTCCTCTTAAAAGAGATTACTACTGAGATATTTTCAATCTTTTGTCACAAGTTGTAACTAAAATTAAAGACAATGACATTTTAAATGAAATACCTGGTAAACCTTACTGACAAGCAAACAATGGCTTAATTTTTCTAAGCTTTATTGAGCGGAATCTGGCTCATTCTGGACTTTCCCTCTAGCCACTTTTAAGGTTGGTGTTTGTCTCACTTACCACATGGGACATTCTTCAATATCCACTTCACCTTACAAAATATAGCATTTGTTGGTTTATGGGCTCTTAAAGACTTCAGAATTTAGCATACTCTTAATGACTCTTCTGATTAACACCTACTTAGCCTTATAATTTCAACCTAATACCATGAGTGGGCAATATTTTCTGGTATCTCTAGTCCAGGCTACTCATTGATAAAACAGAACAAATAAACAGAAAGTGACACCCCAAATCCATTGTTACTGAGTCAATTTTGACTCACAGAGGCCCTATAGGGCAGAGTGGAACTGCACCCTCGGTTTCAGAGGCTGGAAATCTTTAACTGCAGCTGAAAGCCTCATCTTTCTCCAGTGGAGCAGTCAACCTTGTGGTTAGCAGTTCAACACATAGCCTCCTATGTCACAAGGGCACCTTCTACTCTTTGATGTACTATTTTATATAAAAAGAGATTAACTATTTATCTATCTACTCATCTGGAGTCCTGGTGTGGCACTGTGGATTGATGCTCTGGACTGCAAAATTGTTTGAACTGAAAGATAGTCAGTTTAACCACTTTGCCACCAGAGCTCCTTTGATGGCATTTAACAACATTTTATATATATTAGCATAGTGGTTACGAATTAGGCTGCTAATCTCATGGTCAGCAGTTTGAAACTACCAGCAATTCCTTGGAAGAAAGATGAGGCTTTCTGCTCCAGTAAAGATGTACAGCCTTGGAAAGCCTGTACAGGGTCACTATGAGTTGGAACTGACTCCATGGCACATAATAACAACATATGACATCCTGATGTGGCACTGTGGGTTAATGCTTCAGACCTTCAGACCACCAACTGCAAGGTTGGTGGTTCAAGCTCACCAGATGCTCTTTGGAAAACCTATACAGGGTCACTATGGGTCAGAATTGACTCGATGGCACTTAACAACAACATGTGTATATATATATCTATATATATATCTATTATATAGATATATCTATATAGATAGATAGATATCCTAGTGTGCCGCTGTGGGCTAATGTACTGGACTGCAAGGTCAGTTTGAGCTCCAAAGTCTGTGGCTCAAACTCACCAGCTGCTCCTCAGAAACCCTATGCAGAATTGTTATGGGTCAGAACTGACTCGATGACACTTAACAACAACTAGATAGATAGATAGAGAGAGATAGAGATAGATAGAGAGATAGATAGAGAGATAATGAGATAGAGATAGAGAGAGGTATGTATCTATCTATCTGTATTGTTGTTGGCAGTTCCAACTCATAGCGATTCTGTATAGGATTTCTGAGGAGCAGCTGGTGAGCTTGAAATGCCAACCTTGCAATTCAAACTGACCTTGCAGCCCAGCGCATTAACTCCCAGCCACACACACATATGGCTGCCTATACCTACATATACAAATACATACCTCCATATATATATACATACACACCTAAAAGTGGTTTAAATGGATAATACTTATGTTTCTGTCATACAGCAAATGCTGTAGGTAGACAGTAAAAGGATGGTATGGCAGCAGCATTGTTCTGCATATTTTTACTCCCTTGCTCCAATCTATGTATTTTACCATTCTCACCATTTGGCTTTCATTCTCAAAGAGACCTCATGCATGCATGAATGAAGCAGGGAGGGAATAGAGCATCCAGTTTTAATTTAAGGCAACTTCATGAAAGTTTACTTACATGAAATTGTCTAGAATTTAGTCACATTTTCAGTTCTAGCTACAAATGAGAATGGGAAATACAGTTTTTTTAAAAGGAGTGATAAGATCACTTAAGAAGTTGGGAAAAGTAGATGTTGGGATTCAACATGCATGTTGATGCCTATTGTTGGTTGTTTGCTATTTTGTTCCAATGTTATGTCTAGGTGTTCATAAAAGAAACCCCAAATACTATCTACCTGGAATGGCTGAAACGTGGTAAAGTGGAAGAACAGATGTTCCTTCCTACCTTATAATTGTATAGGAAAACAACCCAAGTAGTTTCAAAACTTTCATTTTTGAGAGACACCAGAAATTCACAAGTTAATGACCTCCCTAAAGTTTTTGTTTCATGAGTAATGTTCTTGCTTTTACTTTAATCTCTTGTTCTACACTTCAGAAAGACAAATAATGTTTGTGTTAGGCCAACCCCACCCACAATTTCTAAAGCAACTGTTTTTGTGCACGAAAGGCAACTTGAATCATGCATAATTACAAATGTTTACATCTGTTTCCAATCTCTAAACCAGAGCACAGAATTACTCTTGTACCAAGGCTTACACAGTGGTCTCATTTATTTATTTATGCTTTGGTTCTTCAATTATATATAAACATGCACAACTATAGCAATGTTATAATATCTGACATCTGTCACATGGTGAGTTTAGCACACAGGAAGAGATTTTGTTCTTCTCTGTGAGAGATGTATATTTAATCATCTCCAGAAGAGTTGTGGGTTGTGGACTTAAAAAATAGGAACTTGTTAGTGCTAATTGATTTTCATTAATGATGTATGGTTTCCTTTATTTTGTGATCAAATATAGTTTTTCCATTCACATTGTATCTGATAAATGGAATATCTTTTCTTGTATCTCTATTTCCTTCTTTCCTTCCCTCCCCTGTTCTTCCCTCTGTCTTCTTCATTTTTCTTTCTTCCTTTCTATACATGTATGTATGTATCTATCCCATTGCTAGAACACTACTGTAGGACTAGATAATGAAATAAGGTTTCCAAATATTTTCAACAAAAGAGCAGATATTAGATAAATGAAAAGTCTATTTCCACATATACAGTGTGGAGGTTAAGAATGTAATAAGATTGCTGATGTCCTTATTTGCATGATATTTTAAATTACTTGCTAGATACCTATTTTAAGAAATCACCTGTTCATTTGAAGTATAGGATAGGTTGGTTTTTAAAATGAAGGTTTGGTTTTTGTTCATTTTATACAGATGATACAACCTTGCTTTCTGAAAGCAAAGAGAACTTACAATATTTACTGTTGAAGATCAAAGACCACAATTTCACCTCAATGTAAAGAAAACAAAACCCCTCACTATTGGACCAATAAATGACATTATGATAAATGGAGAAAGGACATTTGTAAAATACTTCATTTTGCTTGGATCTACTATCAACACTCATGAAAGCAGCAGTCAAATTAAATGACATATTGCAGTAGGCAAATCTGCTGCACATGACCTCTTTAAAGTGTTCAAGAGCAAATACTTGAGGACTAATGTACACCTGACCCAAGCCATTGTATTTTCCATCACTTCATATGCATGTGAAAGTTGGACAGTGAATATAGAAGATTGTAAAAGAATTGATACATTTGAATTATGGTGTTGGAGGAGACTATTAAAAGTACCATGGACTGCTAAAAGATAAACAATCTGTGTTGAAAGTTGTACAACCCGAATGCTCCTTAGAAACCAAGATGGCCTGACTTCATCTCTCATACTTTAGACATATTATCTAGAAGCACCAGTTCCTGGAGAAGGACACCATGCTTGGTAAAGTGGAGGGTAAGTGAAAAAATGTTAACCCCCCAATGAGCTGGATTGGTACAATGGCAACAGCATTGGGCTCAAGCATAATGATTGTGGGGATGACACAAGAGCAGGCAGTGTTTCATTCTGTGGGACATATGGTCACTATGAGTCTGAATCAACTTGATGACACCTAACAACAGAATGTCACTGTTTCATCCATTTCTTACCCTTTGCTGTTATTATTCAGTATATACTTTTGAAAAATGAAGAAAAAGTTTAGTTACCAAGGGATGTTGTTTGCCAAATGAAAATTACATATTGTCTGAGTTAATATCTTCAACATAAAGGAAAGACAAGAGGAACAGCTTTTCAAAAAGGCTGACTTACAGCCTTGAATTTTCATTTAAAGAGAGATACGCAATAATCAACCATATCAATGGGCTCAGAATTATTGTGCAGCATTCTAGAGGAAACTAATTTTATGCATACGAGAAAAACATGCTCTGTGCTTCAAAGGTAAATATAAACTCTTCAAAGACTGCAAATCTAGGAGCTGCTGAAAACAGACATAGGAGCAAACTTTTCAAAAGGGAAGGAGCTGTCAGACATGACATATTCTATCTAATATTTTCTCCTCCTGTGAGTAAAATAAGGAAAAGGAATAGAAGAAGACAAATAAATTGTTTGCATTATTTTCTACAAAGGAAAGCATTCCAATTTTGACCCTTACCCACACTCTCATGCCTAGTCTTCACAAATAATTCTTATTTTTCCTTGGTTTTTCTTTCTTTCCCTCTAAACAAAATCTTTCTGATTCAGAGTCAAAAGTGAACCCTTTTGCAAATATACTTATTTTTCCACATCATTTTTGTTATCTTCAAGGTGACATTTAATACCTATTGTTTCTTTTTTTCCCATCTTTTGTTTTCCTTTTTAAACTTTTATGCATTAAGTGTCTATGCTTAGAGCTTTTATTTCATTTTTTCATACTTATTGTTTGATTATCCCCTTGGGTATGGATTTTAACATTTTTAAAAAACACAAGAAGGGGGAAGGGGATGGAAGAACAAGCTAGATAGGGGAACACTGAGGCAGGTTTGCATGGGCTAAATGGGATAGAAGTAAATAGTGATGTATGTTCAACCTTGGAACAACAGGACTCTGTGATACAGGCATGGAAGCATAGTCTGAAAAGGGGAAAT
>NW_006408586.1:10564467-10567301 GCF_000296735.1 Chrysochloris asiatica
GGATAAGATTCATATTATTCAATAATGAGTAGTTGTTACCATGACTACTTGTGACTGTCGCAACTGTAAAGGTAGACGTTTTATAACAAAAAGGAGGGAGTAGTTAATTGTACATTTCAGGAACAGAAGACCCTAGGACCATCAAGGAAGAGGAGTACAAGTGTAATATGAGACTTCATCCAGCAAAGCAGCGACACCAGAGATGGAGGCAGAGATGAGGTTGTAGAGTGAGAGAGAGCTGAGGACTCTAGACTAATGGAAAAAGAAAGACTGAGTGTGGGCAGCCAGGAGGCAGGCTTACAGAATGTGCCCTTTGGCTGTTTAAATTGTTTTATATTCCTGAGTGTCTTTGTGTACACCATCCCCCCTAAAAAAAACAACAAAAAACACAGTGAATAGAAGCAAATATTGTTGAATGATTATGCACAGAGGAGATTGTAATCATTGCAATGAAACTGAGTATAAAACCAGTGTTCTCCTATGTAAACTACCACTCAATTCACTATAAAAACTTAAAAAACACAAAACAACTTATTTTTTGAAAAATATCAGTGTCATTTAATATTCAAATTCACTAAATTATGCTGAGTTGTGTTTTTCTCCTTTGTTTTATGTGTGTGTGTGTATTATTCAACTATGGGTACCTCTCCACGCTCTTTAAATTTTTATTTTATTTGGATTCATTGGGTACAGTCTTTATTAATTATTTATCTGAATTCTGAAGTGTATACTTTTCCTCATTCTTTAAATGCATATGAGCTCCAAAAATGTTGCTTGACTCTTCTATTTTCTCCTGTAATGCTTTATTTTTTGTGTGCCCTTGGTCAGGTTATGGTACCAGATTTTTTTTAAAGCACCAAACTAATTGTTGTTATTTACTCCTCTATCAGTTTGTTGTACTTTAGTGGCTCACGTGTTGCTGTAAAGTTGGAGGCTATGCCACCAGTATTTTAAATACCACTGGGTCACCCAAAGTGAACAGGTTTCAGCAGATCTTCCAAACTTAAACAGACTAGGGAGAAAGAAAGGTGGACCAGTTATTAATGATTAGTTACTGAAAATCTTATGAACATTTCCAAATATAGTGCCAGAATATGAGCCACTCAGGTGGGAAGCAGGGTAAGAGCTGCTTCCTCAAAGCAGACTTGAACTTAATGATGTGGGTACAGTTAAGATTTTGGTACCTTCATATGCTGCTGTGGCACAATTAAAAATTAGAATAAATAGCTGCAGCCATCCATTACTAACCAGAATGTGGAGTGCATGAATCTAAGAAAATTGAAAATTTTAAATATAGGAAAATTGAAAATAATTAAGTGGAATGTATGAAGTACAATATCCTAGGCACTAGTGAGTTGAAATGGACTAGCATTGACCACTTTGAATCTGAAAATCATATGGTTTACTATGCCAGGGACACAAATTGAAAGTGAATAGCATTGCATTCATTGTCAAAAAGAACATTTTAAGACTGTTTTGTAGTGCAATGCTGTCTATGATAGGATAATATTCATATGCCAGCAAGGGGTCTTTTGGAGGACTAAAGTATGTCTGACACAAGTCAGGATATTTTCAATAACCTCATATGCATGTGAAAGTTGGACAGCGAATAAGGAAGATTGTAGAAGAATTGATGCATTTGATTTATGGTGTTGGAATATAATAGTGAAGGTACAGACTGCCAAAAGAACAAAGAAATCTATGTTGGGGGAAGTACAGCGAGAGTGCTCCTTGGAAGTCAAGATGGCCAAACTTCGTCTCTCATACTTCGGACATGTTATTAGGAAGGACCAGTCATTGGGGAAGGATAGTGTGTTTGGTAAAGTGGAGGATCAGGGAAAAAGAGGAAGATCCCCAATGAGATGGATTGGCACATTGGAAACAGCAATGGGCTCAGGCATAGCAATGACTGTGAGGTTGACCCAGGTCAAGGCAATATTTTGTTCTGTTGTGCCTAGAGTCTCTATGGGTTGGTACTGACTCAATGGCACTTCATAACAACAACAACAACACAAGAACGACCAGACTCCTGGTGTGGCACTGTAGGATCAGCACTGGACTACAAACCACAGGGTCAGCAGTTCAAACTCACCGGCTGCTCCTTGGAAGACCTATACAAATTTGCTATTACTTGGGACTGACTCAACGACACTTCACAACAGCAAGGAAGACTAGTTTTACCACTGTTATTCAAATAGTCAATGATGGTGATATGGAAGAGTTCTAATAGTTTCTTCATTCTGAAATGGATGAAATGTTCAATGTGTGTTGATAATTACTGCTAATCGGAATGCAAAAGTTGGAAATAGAGAGGAAAGATCAGTAGTTGAACAATATGGCCTTGATGATAAAAACCATGCTGGTGATTGCATGATAGAATTTTGCAAGATCAGTGACTTATTGAACTCTTTCCTTGGGCAAATACAGCCCTTTTGGTCTCAAAGGGTTGATTATCCTGAGGTGAGCATTTCTCACTGGTATTATTGTATATATTATGGACTTGGTTATGTAATGTTTGTCTGAAAATAGAGTCAAGGATGAGTTCAGTTACAGGCCTGAAGGATATCTAAAAGTCATAAAAAGTGACTATATACCTGAACCTTACCAGATTGAATATGCAGGAATAAAATTGAATACATCTTTGGGAGGAGAGGCTGGGGAAACTTAATATCCTTAGTCAAAACAAGACCAGAGACAGACTGCGGAACAAATCATCAGTTGCTCATAAATTCAGGCAGAAGCTGAAGAAAATTAAAATAAACAAACCAACATAATAAAACAAAACAAAATATGAGAACAAAAATATGACCTTGAGTATATCCCACCTGAATTAA
>NW_006408586.1:10568906-10578882 GCF_000296735.1 Chrysochloris asiatica
TTGATTATTCTGAGGAGTGCATACCTCATTATTATTATTATATATCTTATGGGCCTGCTTATCCATTATTTGGCTAAGGGGTGAGCTTAGTTCCCGACCTGAAGGGTATCTAAGTGTCATAATCTTGGGTGTCCCACCTCCAAACTACCAGTGAGTCTGGAATTTTTTTATGATTTTCAGTTTTACTTCATAATTTTCTCCAACTCTATCCAGGACCACCTAATATGATAATTTTCAGAGTTCTCAGTAGTGGTAGCCTGGCACCATCTAGTTTTGGTACCAGACTTGTGGAGGCTGAGATTGTGTGGTCCATTAGTGCATTGGACTGTGTGTTGCCATGCTTCGTTGTCTTCATTCTTCTTTTCTTTGGATTGGAGAGACCTATAGTTGTACCTTTCATGGCCACTTAAAATCTTTTAACCTCAATTGTTACCAATATAGAATTTAGAATATAGTCTTTAGGGATTATGTTATTCCAATTAACTTTGGTATTTCCCCATACTATGATCCTGAGTCTCCAGGCCCAGTGACTCATTCCCACAAGGTTTTTTGTTATGGTTAAAAAGTTTTCATAGCTTTTCCTCTTGTATGCTGTATTCTATTAATGGATATATTTGTAGCAAACTATAAAAATATATCCTCTGTCAAACTTGTATATATTCATGGTATAGTCCCATTCTCCTTTCCATAGTTGATGAACTTGCATGTTTATCTATGCATCTACTAATAGATTATTGCTGCTGCAGGATGGTGTATACAATAGTATTTATGTCTGCTGCCTATAACTCTTGCACTCCTCTCACTGTCTTCTGTTGCTTTCATGATCAGTGCAGGCATTGTTCCTTGTTGTCTATGTAAGATAGTAAATACAGATGTCCAAAGTTCAGTCATGTTTGTTTTTTACAAATTAATCACATAAATTACCATATTCAAGATTCTGAAAAATTCTATACAAAAATAAATCTCAACTTGGAGTTTCCCAATAGTGTATGACCTTGAATAGTCTTGTTTTTCATCCACAAAATCCATTTTATCAGTATTATGATTTTTCTTTTGGAATCTAAATTTAACAATCTGCTACATTTATAATACTGTCTTTTATTACTATTATCTTTCCTATATTTGCATATTCGTCTCATTTACCTTACAAAATTGAAAACTCTTGTTGGGAAATTTTTTCTGATTCTTCTAATTATCTGATTATATGACCTGGTAGACCTAGATATTTGCCACTTTGTGGCATAAATGTGTAATTTTTACTTGTATTTGTAAATTACTTAGATAATAAATACATGGTTCTTTTAACAGAAAATTGATACAGTTTATTCTTGGAACAAAAATATAAATTGATCCTCCTCCTTCGCTTTACTGATAAAAATGTAGAAAAATACTCATAAAGAGTAATTATTCATTAAAATAACTACAGGCATCTCAAAGCTTCTCTGTATATCCAGAAGACTGGCCTTGACAAAATCTTTGGTTTATCTATTTCTTTCAGTGAAGCACAATGAAATAAATAGTGTGGCCTCCAAATGCACCAAATAAACATAGAGAAAAAAAAACAAAAACTTTTATTATGGATTTAGATTCTTGTTTAATAAAAGATTTGTTTCCAACCTCTTGGGAAGAAAGTAAGAAAATGTGCTTGAAATTCATTCCAAGGTATATATAGCAGTAGAGATGTGGTTTGCGAATCTAGGCATAATTGATTTTGAGCCATCTAATTTGCTCTTCCTGTGTTATTCTGCAATAGTGTCACCATCTAGTGCTAACTATCCTGCTGAAGACTTTCTGGGTACTACATGATACCAGATGATTCAAATATGAGGAAATGTTCTCATAACATAAATGCAAAGAGAATGAGTCAGATTAGAAAATAGAGGTGTGTTCATAGGCGATCAATCTCTGGATGTTGAACTTTTTATGTGGTTTTCTTTCCTCAGAATGAAAAAATGTAAAACAGTTTCACTTTCCCTTATACTCAATTTTCACTTTTTTGCATATTAATTTCAATCTAAAGAAAAACAACTAGATTATATCCTTCAAATATATTCTTTAGTCACATTTCTGGAAGATAAATGTTTTTTTGCTCAGTATAGCAAATTCTCTAGTCACATCTAGTCATAACAAGTGACAACTAATCTAATAATAACAGAAATCTGTTATTAGCAGTCTCTGACTGGATGCTGCATTGAATTATTATTCATTTTGTGACTATATATGCATATTCATGGATTTTTCGGTCATTGGCTTATCTGATAGCTGTTTTTTATGAAAAAAATGAGAAATTTCTATTCATCAATATACATATAGATAATTTCTTCTCTGGAATACATCCCCAATTTCTTATAAACAACCTTCCACATAATATGAATAGTCCCTTTACCAGACTTTTTGTCTTATTTTTGTGTTCTGGTGTTCTTGTTGTTAGGTGCATCGAATCAGTTCTGATTCATAGCAACTTTATACACAACAGAATGAAATACCTCCCAGTTCTGTGCCATGATCACAATTGTCATGTTTTAGTTAATTGATGCAGACATGGTGTCAATCTATCTTGTTGGGGGTCTTGCATTTTTGCTGACTTTCTGCCAAGCATTATGTCTTTTTTCAGATACAGATCTCTTCTGATAACTTATCCAAAGTACATGCCATTACTTTTAAGGACTGTTCTAGCTGTTTTTTTCCAATGCACATTTGTTCTTTTTAAATTTTTTTTCACATTTGTTCTTTTGACAGTCCGTGGTACTTTCAATATTCCTTACAAACTCCTTAATCCAACTGCATAGATTCTTCTCCAGTCTTCTTTACTCATTGTCCAGCTTTTGCATGCATATGAGGAAACTGAAAATACCATGGGTTGTCTCGGACACACCTTAGTCCTCAAAGTGACTTCTTTGTATTAAAAAATACTTGTAAGTATTAAAAAAATACGTAAGTAATAAAAAATCTTTTATAGCAGATTTGCCTAATGAAATGTCATTTGATTTCTTGACTGCTGCTTCCATGAGTGTTAAATTTGGATCCAAGCAAAATGAAATCTTTGACGACTTTAATCTTTTCACCATTTATCATATTTTAATTTATTGGTCTAGTTGTGTTCTTTACATTGAGGTTCAATCCACACTGAAGGTTGTAATCTTTGATCTCTATCAGTCAGTACTTCAAATCCTCTTCATTTCCCATAAGTAAGATTGTTATCTGCATATATCAGACTCTTAATGAGTCTTTCTCCAATCCTGATACTACATTATTCTTCATATAATCTATCTTCTTGGATTGTTTGCTCAGCATACAGATTGAATAATTATGATGAAGGGAGACAACCCTGATACATGTCTTTGCTGATTTTAAATCATTCAGTATCCCCTGGTTCTCTGTGAACAACTGTCTCTTGATCTACAGGTTCCTCGTCAGCACTATTAAGTGTTCTGGCAGTCACATTTTTCACAATGCTGCCCATAATTTCTTATGATCCACATAGTTGAATGATATTTGTGTAGTTAGCAAAACACAAACAAACATATTCCTAGTATACTCTGCTTTCAATCATGATCCATATCCCTTGTGCCATGTCCTCTTTTGAATCTGATTTGATTTTCTGTCAGCCCCCTGTAGATGTAATGTTATATCTGTTTTGAATTACTTTAGCAAAATTTTACTCACATGTAATATTAATCACATTGTTCAATTTCTGTATTTGGTTGGTGTCACTTTTCTTTAGAATGAGCACAAATATGGATCTCTTACAATTGGTTGGTCAGGTAGCTGTCTTCAAAATTCTCTCCTTTTTCCCTAGTCTGTTTTTGTCTGAAAGCCCCGCTGAAACTTGTCAGCCATGGATGACCCTGTTGCTATTTAAAACACCTGTGGCATAGCTTTCATCATTACAGCAGATGTGTGGTGGTCCTAAGAATGTGATAATGGTATGACAACATGGAAAACTAAGTCACTGTCTTTCTTTTCCAGGAAGTGTTTAATAAGTTTTGGATCATCAAAATTGAAATAAAGTTCCTCATACACTACAACACCTGACTTTCTCTGTAGTCTTCTAGACATTAATAAATAAATAATAATGAACCCTTTGCTCTCAAGTAGATTCCAACTCCTAGTCATGTTAAAGAACAGGGTAGCTCTGTCCCATTGGGTTTCCAATCTTTATAGAAGCTGACAGACAAATCTTTCTCCCACAGAATAGGTGGTGGGTTCAAACTGCCACCATTTCATTCAGAAGCTGAATGCTTAGCTGCTAATTGCGTCACCAGGGCTCCACAATCTTCTAGATACTATAGTAAAGTTAATTTGTTCAACTATCTATCATCATATACCATCTTCTGCAGTCTCAGAGTACTCTTTAAAGAACTTGTGAAATCCTGATGGCGCATTGGTTAAATACTCAATTTCTAACTGAAAAGTTAGCAGTTTTAATTCAGTAACCACTCTGCACGAGAAAGATGTGACAGTATGCTTCTATAAAGGTTTACAGTCTTGGAAAACCTATGGGATGAATCTACCCTGGGACAGTTATAACTTCTATAGAGTTATTATGAGTCAAATTGACTCAGTAGTAGTGATTTTTGGTTTTTTGTTTGTTTGTTTGTGTGGCACTGTAGGATAAGTGCTGTACCACAAGGTTGCTTTTAACCACCAGGTTGGCAGTTCAAACTCAGCAGTCATTCCTTGGAAACCCTGTATAGGGTCGCTATGAATTGGAACCAATTTGATGATATTTAGCAATAACAATTAAAAACTTAAATGTTTATTAGAGATTCAACAGAAAAATATGTCTGAAAACTTGATTTGGACTTAAAGCAACTCCATGTGTATTAGAGTATAACTGTTTCACATAATTTTCAATGGCTTTCAATGAACTAGAACCACTAACCTTTTGGTTCAATCAAGCTCACTAACTATTTGCACTATCCAGAGGCTCCAGTCAAATCTCATTCAATAGATATTTACAAACCATTGTTGACTATTAAAAGTTCTTGCTCATCTGTGTGTATATAACTGATGGAGTCATGGCCATCGTCTCAAAATCACTGGATTCCAGGTTTACAAGTTGTAATAAATTTGGAATGCATATGTACTTTGTGAGAGTTCTTAATAATCACCTCATAATAATTCTTATTGGTTTTTGAAATTTCCCAGTGTAACTAGTATAAATGGTTTAATGATATTGGCATATAAAAGATGTGATTCAACAGAAAGACCTTTTAAATCAGAGTAAATATATCTAATCCTTCACTCCTCTGACTAAGAAAAATACATTGCTAATCATTTGGAGGAATTCTTCACCATTAGTATGTCCAAGAAAAGTCCTGGGGACTCATCAGAGGCATTCCCTAGACTGGAAAGCCCACAATGCTCTCCTTGCTTTGGACTAAGCCTATTGAGGAGTTTTGTTCAGGATTTCAAGGTAGAACCTCTGGAAAAAGGCAGCTATGGCCCTAGGCAAAGTAAGGAGTGAAGTGAAAGACTGCACAGTGCTAAAAATTCAGAAAACTTCCCTGTATGTATGTTTAGAAAGCTGTTTGAAGGAATTGAGTCCTGGGGTCTTGCTTATAGGCATTTCTGTAATCGCAAAATACAATCTAAACCTGCTAAAACTAATAGCTTAAAGATAGGTATTATCTTGATAGATATCAATCTTCATCAAACCTGCTACTCAGAGACCTGTGAAAATCTCTAAAACCACTAAGGACAAGCTAAGAGGTTGATTTCAATATCTTTATTGTCAGGACATTGTCTATGATATTTCAAATAATGTTAAAAAAATTAAGTCTGAACATTTACCCTTGGGTAGTCAAACCCTTGAAAAAGGTTTCAATCTCCTTTGAGAAATCTAAATTTATGTTCCTTATCAGAATGGTACATACTCTTCAGCAAAGCCTCTGTACTGATTGCTGATATTTAGGATCTCATGGAGGAGAGTGGCCTAGAGATGTCAGCAATACCATCTTTATCCTTTGGAAAGCTTGTGTGTAAATCTCATGCATCTAATCTTGCATATATAACCACCACTTTATTTCTTGTACCAGGGACTGGTCCTTCTGGTAATATGTCTGAAGTATTAGAGATGAAATCTGACCATCTTTCTTATTAAGGAGCATTTTGGTTGTACTTCCTCTGACACAGATTTGTTTGTTCTTCTGGCAGCCCATGGTATCTTTAATAGTCTTCTTCAACATCAAAGTTTAATTGTATGAGTTCTTCTATGGTCTTCCTTATTCATTGTCCAAGTTTCATATGCATCTGAGGTTACTGAAAATACCCTGGCTTTGCTCAGGTGCAGCTTAGTCCTCAAAATAACATCTTTGCTCTTGAACACCATAAGGAAGTCTTGTGTAGCAGAATTGCCTAATGAACTATGTTGTTTGATTTTTTTGACTGTTGTTTCCATGACTGTTGATAGCGGATTTGACAGCTTCAAACTTTTTACTAATTTGCATAATGTTATTTATTGGTCCAGTGGTGAGGGGTTTTGTTTTCTTTACATTGAGGTACAAACTGTACTAAAGTCTGTGGTCTTTGATCTTCATCAGAAAGTATTTTAAGTCCTCTTCACTTTCAGCAAGCGAAGTTGTATCATCTTCATATCATAGGTTGTTAATGGGTCTTCCTCCAATTCTGATGTGATGTTCTTCCTATAATTTGGACTCTTTGCTCAGAATACAGATTGAGTAAGTATGATGTATACCTTTTGATTTTAAACCACTTGGTGTCCTTTGTTTTGTTCTTACAACTGCCTCTTTGTTTGTGTACAGATTCCTTATGATCACAATTAAGTGTTTCAGAATAGACATTCTTCACAATGTTGTCTATAGCTGGTCATGATCCACACAGTAAAAAGCCTTTCATAGTCAAGAAAGTATAGGTAAACATCTCTCTGGTATTCTAAGCTTTTAGCAAGATCCATCTGATGTTAGCAATTATATTCCACATTTTGCATCCTTATCTGAATCTGGCTTGAACCTCTACTGTTGCAGCCATCTTTGAATTATCTTCAGAAAATATTACTTGCATGTGATATTAATGCTATGGTCCAATGAGTTCTGCATTCTGTTGGGTTATATCTCTCTGGAATGGGCACAAATATGGATCTCTTCCAATCAGTTGTCTAGGTATCTAGCTGTCCTCCAGATTTCTTGGTATAAATGAGTGAGGCCCTCCAGTGCTGCATCAGTTTGTTGCAAGTTTTCTATTTGAATTCCATCAATTCCTGGAGCTATGTTCATTGCCAATGCCTTCGGTTTGCATTGGGCTTCTTCCTTCAGTACCATTTTTTTTTTTTTTAAGTTTTTATTGTGAGTTGAGTGAGTGAAAGTTTATAGGGCAGATCATCAGTTTTACATTCAACAAATAGCACACCTTGTTTCATTATAATGATTATAATCCCATCCACGTACCATCAGTTAACAGTATTTCTCTCTATTCATTTAGCTTTTTTAAAAAACACTCAAGTATGTATAATAATTTACACCACCAAAGGGCACATTCTGCAAGTCTGCCTCCTGGCTGCCAGCTCTCAGTCCCTCTCTTACCATGAATCTAGAGTCCTCAGCTTCTCCCTCTCTCCATGTCCCCTTCTCTTCCTCTATCTCTAGTGTTGCTGCTTCTCTAGATAAGGCACTGCATTCTGCTTGTGCTCTTCACCCTTGATAATCCTAGGGTCCTCTGTTTCTGGACTATAAGATTAACTACTCCTCTCTTTTTGCTACAAAACTTCTACCTTTACTATTGTGACAGTTGCAGTTAGTCATGATAACAATTACTGATATTGAATCATAAGAATCTTATCCCCAACTCTTTTTACCAGACTCATCTAGACAATATGAAAACTATACAGTGGGGAATCTATCTCCACCCCCCAACCACACACTCTTAAACTAAACTCCCTCTTGAAACCTTGTAAATCAGTCACTTTGTGCCTTTATCGCCTGTCATTTTAGATAGCCAATGTCTAGGTTGCCTGGAAGGAGCTCTGGTAGCGTAGTGGTTACGAATCGGGCTGCGAACCTTAAGGTCAGCAGTTCGAAACTACCAGCCGCTCCGCGGGAGAAAGATGAGGCTTTCTACTCCCGTAAAGATTTACACCCTCGGAAACCCTGTACAGGGTCGCTATAGGTCGGAACCGACTCGACGGCACTTAACAACAACATGTTGAGCAAATAATGTGTTAATGCATCATTCAATATTTTGCCCCCAAAATCCTTCAGTATTACGTGTTGAGGCTTAAATAATTTTTCAGTTTTTTTCAGCTTGAGAAATGCATGTTCTTTTCTATTGGGTTTCTAACTCCACATCTTTCCATATTTCATTATAATATTTGACTTTGTCTTCTCTCACTTCCTTTTGAAAGTTTCTGTTCAGCTCCTCATTTCTTCCATTTGCTTTACTATCTCTCCACTGGAGAGCCAATTTTAGAGTCTCTTTTGACATTCATTTTGGTCTTTTCTTTCTTCATTGTTTTCTTAATGACATTTTATTTTCTTCCTGCATGATATTCTTGATGTCATCCCACAACTTTTCTATTACTCATTCATTAGTGTCTAATGCAGCAACTCTGTTCTTTAGATAATTTTTGAATTCAGATGGGATACATTCAAGATCATATTTTATCTCTCATGGAGTCTTCAATATTTTCCCACTCCTAGTCCTTGCCTTTCTTTCTATCACCAGATTCAATATTCATAAAACAACAGAAATATTTTATTAATAGATGCCTTTGCCCTATCATCTGTAAGTGATCCATCTGAGTTCCTATTCCATTTCCTGGATGGCGATTGGGGGATGGTCTTGTTCATAACACAAAATGATTGTGTGGGGCTGTGCAAAGAAAGTATTTATGGGTTACCAAGGGCAGCTTGCTAATAATGCAAATAAGATGAATGAAACTCATACAGGAAATGAAACCATGAAAATAAGGTGTATGGAACTTTAATTTGGGGATTGGTTAGTTTTGCCATCTCTTTAGTCTTGCAAGCATTCAACAGCAGAGACTAGGAAGAAGACCTTATTACCAACAAGAAAAAGATGAGCTGGGAGCAGGGCACATCTTTTGGATCTAGGGTGCATATGCTGAGAACCTCCTAAACCTGGAAGACAGAGAGAGAGAGTTATTATCCTGACATAAGATAACAAGTAGCAGGGTCAGAAAAATGGAGGCAGCAGACTCAGTGGATCAGCATGAGAAAACTGTGCTTCCTGACTCACTGAGCAAAGTGATTACTGTGGATGTGCCAACCCACAGAGCAACAGAGCTGAATTCTTTTGGGCAGAAGTATTCCTGGTGGAGTAGGTTATCTGTGAGCAGTTATTGGCAGAGCTATCATGCTTTGTAATAGGTACTTGAGCAGTGCAGAGACCAGGCTGAAGGACCAAGGGACCAAGAACTGGCACAAATGAAAAGAGAATTTACTGATGAAAGAACTGTATTCTGAGTCATTCCTGATCTTAAATTATAACCTCTTATTCCCCTAATAAACCCCATTACTGTGAACATGATCTGAGAGTTCTGTGCAGCCACTGAAATTAATTATTGAACTTGGTAGAGAAGTAGCGAGTATGATGGGATGAACAACTAGTGTCAGAAATATTTAAAAGGTAGGAGACGTAAGATATATCTAATTTTATTTTATAGGGATTAGTCTTGGATGCTGGATATCTTGATTCATTCTCCACCCATTTGTGAAGTTAGACACCTAGTTTTGATGACATAACCACACCATTTTTGCAGGGGGTAGAAATGGAACATGAGTTAGCCAGCACTTATTTATTTTTTAAAGAGATATGTGGATGCAATCATCTGGGTTTTCAGATAATGCCATTTAAAAAAAAATTTTTTATTGTGAATTGAGTGATAGTTTATGTGGGAGAACATCAGCTTTACTCTTATCCTGTAGTATTTTGTTTCATTGTAATGATTACAATTCCCTCCATGCATCATCATTCAGCAGCATTTGCTTTTTTTCCA
>NW_006408586.1:10579152-10587348 GCF_000296735.1 Chrysochloris asiatica
CCCTGGCTCAGCACACAGCTCCTCTCCCTCCCTGAGTCCAGAGTCCCGGCCGCTCCGTCTCTCCACATCATCATTTCTGCCTCCATCTCTGGCATCACTGCTCTCTGGGTAGGGTCCTCCACTATACCGTTTTCCCTTGATAGTCCCAGAGACCTCCGCTCCTGGACTGCAAAATCGACCAGTGCCCTCCTTTTGTTACAAAATATCTACCTTTACATTTGCAACACTCACAATCAGTCCTGATAGCAATTATTCACTATTGAACCACAAGAGTCTTATCTCCATCTCTTTTCACCAGGCCCATCCAGACAGGCTGGAAACCACTCAGTGGAGATTCTACCTTCCCCCGTACTCTCTGAAACTAGGCTCCTTCTTGAAAGCTTGTTGATGTTCAACCTTTCAAGAGGTAGCATATGATCCTCAAGGAAGAAGTCCAAGGTGCATTGAAGGAATTGGCAAAGAACAAGACACCAGGAATTGATAGAAAAGAAATTGAAATCTTTCAACAAAGTGAGGCATCACTGGAGGCACTCAGTCATCCAAGCCAAATAATTTGGAACTATCATGCCAATTGATTGGATGAGATACATATTTGTGCCTATTCCAAAAATCCCAACGGAATTTGGAAATCATTAGACAATATCAGTTATATTTCATGTGAGTAAAGTGTTACTAAAAGTAATACAGAAACGGCTGTAACCATACATTTACAGAAAACTTCCAGAGGTTCAAGCCAGATTCAGAAGAGGATGTAGAATGAGGGATAGCATTGCTGATGTCCGATGGATCTTGACTGAACGCAGAGAATGCCAGAAAGACCTTTACCTGTATTTTCTTGAACAGAACACAGGAAGACAACACTGAATAGTTTAAAATCAGGAAAGGTGTGCATCAAGTTTGTATTCTTTCACCATAATTATTCAACCTGTATGTTGAGCAACCTGTATGTTGAGCTCTGGTAGCGTAGTGGTTACAAATCAGGCTGTGAACCTTAAGGTCAGCAGTTCAAAACTACCAGCCACTCCATGGGAGAAAGATGAGGCTTTTCTGCTCCTGTAAAAATTTACAGCCTCGGAAACCCTGTACAGGGTTGTTATGAGTCGGAACCGACTCCACGGCACACAACAACAACATGTTGAGCAAATAATGTGAAAATCTGGGTTATATAAAGAAAAAAGTGACCTCAGGATTGAAGAAAGACTCATTAACAACATATGTCATGCAGATGATACAATCTTGCTTGCTAAAAGTGAAGAGTACTTAAAATACTGATGAAGATCAAAGATTACAGTCTTCAGTATAGAATGGATAAGACCTCAATGTAAAGAAAACAAAACTCCTCACCACTGAACCAGTAAACAACACTCTTATCAGTGGAGAAAAAAATTGAAGTTATTAAAGACTCCATCAACACTCATGGAAGCAGCAACCAAGAAATTAAATGGCATATTGCATTAGGCAAATCTGCTGCACAAGACCATCGTAAAATGTTGAAGAGCAAAGGTGTCAATATGAGGACTAAGATACACCTAGCCCAAGCCAGGATATCATAATAACCTCATATGCATGCCAAACTTGGACAGTGAATAAGGAAGACAGTAGAATAATTGATGCATTTGAGTTATAATGTTACAAGAGAATATTGAAAGTACCATGGGCTGCCAAAAGGACAAATAGATCAGTGATGCAAGAAGTACAGCCAGAGTGCTCCTTGGAGGCCAGCATGGCCAGACTTCATTTCTCATACTTTGGACATCAGGAGGGACCAGTCACTGGAGAATGATATCATGTTTGGTAAGGTGGAGGGTCAGAGAAAAAGAGGAAGACCCCAACGAGATGGATTGTCCAAGTGGCAGCATCAATGGACTCAAGCATGGCCAATAATTGTGAGGTTGGCCCAGGACTGGGCAGTGTTTTGTTCTGTTGTGCATAGGGTCACTATGAGTCAGTACCAACTAGACGGCACCTAAGAACAATGACACTATTGCTATTGGAGTTTGGGTGTGGTGCTGTAGGATAAGCACTCGACAGCAAGATCAGTTTGAACCACAAGGTCTTTGGTTCAAACTCACCAGCTGCTCCTCGGAAACACTACACTGGGATTGCTATGAGTCTCAACTCAATGGCACTTAGCAACAAAAACAACACTATCGTTGTAAATGAATAAAGGATTGGCTACTATAGGGCGTTTGAGAGTATTATAAATCACCCAGGTCCCTTCCCCAGATGGTGACAGTGATTAAAATGTTAACTGGATAAAATGTATTCAGAGGTGATATCTGCACTGTTCATTTGTTGTTGTTGTTAAGTGACATTATGATGATTCCAATTCATAGCGACCCTGTATAGGATTTCCAAGGTGTGGTTGGTGGGTTTGAACAGCCGACCTTGTGATTAGTAGTCCAGTGCTTATTCTACAGTGCCACATCAGGACTCACATGGCTAGTTATTAGCATACTTAATAAAGTTTTTATCTATACTGAGTTGGGCAATTACCCCCAATATAATTATTTTAGCATGTGTGAGTTAGGAAAGAGAAAGGAAATAAGTAGCATGTGTCTATACAGCAAAATACTGTGTTATTTTGATACCAGTTCTAGTTTTATGAAAATTATCAAGTCACACTAATGGAATGCCTCTGATGAAACTAATGCAGTGCTTCACATAACAACTAGCAATTTGCAAGCTGGAATGCATGTTAATATCCTTAAACTGAGAACAGTTACAGCAACTTTTCCATTAGCTCTGCATCTGAAAAAACGCAAAGGGGAGTGTTGGGAAATAGAGAAGAAAAGTAAATAAGGAAGAAAAGTCAATTATCTGGAGTTTCTTTGTTTTAGTTAAGTGAACATTTAACTAGTTGCTCCACCCAATTCTGCTGATTATCATGCTCATCCATAGGAAGCCTCTGTAACAACCTGAGTTTCTCCAGACAGATGCATATAACTTTCAGTCAAGTTACAAACTTCTTAATTCCAATGCATTGCCCATACAGACACTTAAGTAGCAGCCTACAAATTCCCTAGATTCTTGTCAAAATACAGATTCTGATTCACTAGGTCTAAGATGAAGTCTGAAATTGTGTACTCTGATGAGCTCCCCAAAAGATTTCTCTGGTGCTTCTCTGAAGACTACCCCGTTCGTTAGTAGGAAGGCTATAAAACTGTGATTGAAAGGCCCCCCTGGAGTTGTGCTCTGTAAAACCTACACAAACAAGTAGTCCAGTCATCATTATCATTCATTGTAATGGAAACCATCTTACTTATTATGAATTTCATAAACTTCTTTCAACTACTTTAAGAAGAAGAATACACACACACACACAAACAAAAATTTATCTTTCTTATTTGCCATATCCTCCCCACAGCCTTACAAAAATAAACAACTTGTTGCCTTAATTTTCTACTACAACTCAAAGAAGAAATCAAGAAATTAAAAAAAATTAAATGCAATAGTAAAACCAATTATATTTGCCCTGGAATTCAATAGTATCATTTATTGTCTGTCTTCAAAACTATTAGATACTTCTGAAGACAAACAAAAAAAGAGGGCCAGATGTCTCTTTTCTAAATAAGCTCTCTACTGATTTAGAAATTATCTAGTGTTCTACATTCTACCTATGTGCAACTAATATTAGACATATTTTCTGTGCAACTAATATCAGACCTATTTTCTGTAGCTGACAAGATCCCAGGATCCAGTTCTAAGTACTTCAAAGGAAGTGAAATGGATTAAAGTCCCTGCACTGTTTCCACCAATTATGAATTTCCTAAAGATTATTGCAAGGAGACAAAGTTGCTCACAGTTTATAAAACAGGATTGGAAATACAATATTAAGACCAGTCTTGAGTCCTGTTGTTACTACCTATAATGCTGATCATTTTTAGCTGGCATAAAGTAGAGTTATCTGTGTTAAAGCTCTAATATTCTACAACAGATAATCACAGGAGGCCCAAATTAAGTAATATACTAAAGCTATGGAAGACAATTTAATTAGGCCTGAAAGCAAAGTTTTGCTTCAGGCCTTGATGGAGTAGGAGAAATCACATTTATTTTCCAGCCAACCACAATAAGAAGTATGAGCAAAATATATAAAATAATATTTCAGATATTAGACAACAGACTTCCCAGGGTAGTAACAAACACATACTTGTCAAGAAATGGATCACACAATTGTGTGTGGTGGTGGTTATGTGCTGTAGAGTCGGTTCCGATTCATAGTGACCCTGTACAGGGTTTCTGAGGTTGTGGGGTGGTTGGTAAATCCCAAATTCCTGACTCAGAGAACAGGTTAACCTCCCCCGCTAATTCCTGTGGTTGCAGTATCTGAGAAAGCCAAATACTAGAGGTCAGGTGACAGGCTGAAGGTCTTTGTTGATTTATTAGATTTGGGGTGCCAGTGAATCCAGAAGCTGCTTATCAGGTGATATGTTGGAGGCCTCTGTTAGCTTACATTCCTAGAACCTATGGTCAGACAAAGGGGAGACAGAGGAAGCTTAGTTAGAACATCTTTTCATATACTGGATACAGGCCACAGTTTCCAAGGAACTCCCCTTCCAACTGATTGTCTGCTTACATTAGATCACAAAATCACATAGTGTCTGCCAAACCACTGAATTGGCACATAACATTAATCATTACAGTA
Source organism: Chrysochloris asiatica (assembly GCF_000296735.1). Classification (NCBI taxonomy): domain Eukaryota; kingdom Metazoa; phylum Chordata; class Mammalia; order Afrosoricida; family Chrysochloridae; genus Chrysochloris; species Chrysochloris asiatica. The sequence goes on from NW_006408586.1 coordinate 10,583,798, forward strand.
AGGCTTAGAGAATTACTTTAAAATGAAGCTAACTTGTAAATCTTACAGCATACAGATTCTCTACCAATAAGTGGGTTGCAACACTCTTTGAAATAAATACTGATGCCTGGTAGGTAAAGTTATTAATTACTCCACCAAATTATGATAATATCAGCTAATTTGAAATACGCTTGGGGTGGGGGTGACACAGGAAACTTTCTCACTAAACCTTAACCACCACATGACACTCAAAGTAATATATGAAGAAGTAACTGTTTGTATTTGCCTCAATAATTCTTCCATATTTTCTTTTTCAGGTCAGTAACTCAGGTATTGTTGTTGTTAAGTGATGTTTACTTGGTTCCGACCCACAGTGACCCTGTATAGGGTTTCTAAGGAGCCTCTGGTGAGCTTGAACCAAAGGTGCTTATTCAATTTCTTATGTGTGTTTTTTCTTTCACTCTGTTTATATTTTTTAAAAATAAAATTAAGCTGATTTAATTACTATAAAAGTATCTGTACTTCAAATTTTACATAGTGTATAAAATTACATTAGAAAATACTTAAAATTAAATCATATTACCTTTTGCTCTTTAAAAAAATTCTCCTTTGCCTTTCTTTGTAGCTCTTAGATACATATTTTCATTTCTATGTTAATTTCTAAATAAAATAAAACTGGCATTCTGGTACTATTATTTTATTTCTAATTATTTTAAACATGACTGCAATGTTTACTTTTGCCCACTTTTGTGATTATTTCTATTTATATTTTTTCCATACTGTCCAAAGATTATGTCAGAGTGCAGAGATAAACTTTTGCCCCGTGATGTGTTTCTTTAGAGCACACTCAAATAATCTGGTAGTTGTGCTTGTCCATATCTCCCTCACATGAGGCTCAGGGCAGACATGGGGATTTCTCTCTTTCCCTATAAGGAGTTAGTCCATCTGGTCCACTACCACAAAGTACACAAAATCTTTCACAGGCAATTAAAATGACAGAAAAAATATATAACCCTTGCCTCAACCTCTTTGGGATGCACATTGTGAGTTTCTTCCTCTGGCACTGCTGTGCCAATGTTGTTTCTTTGCTCTGTGACTATAAGGGTAGTTTAATTTCAAGTCACGGATCTGGATACCAACCAAGCTGGCAAATGAAAAATAACTCAGCCAGGGCCATTTCACCCACCAGTGATCTCTGTCTGTGAGATAATTCCTCCCTGAGGTTTCTTTCTCTCTGCTACTGTGTTCTTAAATGCCAAACATAGGGCAGCAGGCTGGTGCCAGTGTCTCAGTTTTCAATTAAGACATGTAAAGATATCAAAGAATTCAAGAGCAGGCCTTCATCACAATGCCTCATGTTTTGCTCTCAGCTCTAGTCCAGAGATGGCAAGATACTTGAAAAAAATGTACTTCATTAATCCTCCCAACAGACCCCAGAGTTTGAAAGGACAGAGGTGGAGCTAGCAACAGGATCAGGTTTGAATAGTTTCTCTGTTGGTTGTGTACATTTGGAGCTGACTGTGAAATCTATGTGGGCACACTGAACCCTATGGTTAACCTCATGGTGCAAATGTGTTGATCAAAGGCACTCTGTCAGTATCTGATTAAGAGCCATGTAAGAACACTGAAGACATTTCCTTCTGGTTAACAACTCTGATTACAGAGGCTCCTGGAGTGAGTTTTCCTGTAAGCAGTCAAGCAGGTCCCAGGGTTCCAGCTGCAGCTATAGGGTTTCCCAATGGCAGAGCTTCCTGTTGCTGAAGGCTTCAATTCTTTCACAGCTTGTAAATCAGTAGCCTGTAAATCAACAGATTGAGCTACTACTGTTTAAAACTAAGTTTCCTAAACAAGCTTCCTTCTGGTTTTGTTTTCATATAACAAGGGAAAAAAAAAAAAAAAAAAAAAGTATCCAAATTTTAACACCTGGACCGATAGGGACTCAGCAGGAGAAGAATACTGCACCAAAGCTTTGTTTTTATTTCAGTGCAATAGGGGGTTTCTGGCTAAAGGCAAGATAGCATTTACTTGGATAAATGATCAGGGCTTCTTTTGAGAGAGTTGAAAATCACAAATGCTCTATCTTAGTAATTTTTAATGTCTGATAAGAGACATAAACCTAAAAACAGAAAGACAAGAAGCTTTTGTGTGTTTTACTTTACTATATTCAACTGGTATACATAATATTTTGAAATTGATGTAATATGCTGAATCCAACTGGTTGAACTCTATGGTGTTAATGGGAGTCCTGGTGTGGTGCTGCAGGTTAATGAGTTGGACTGTAAGGTCAGTTTGAACTGCATGGCCAATGGTTCAAGCTCACCAGCTACTCCTCAGAAACCTTATACAGGGTCTGTAAGTGTTGGAAACTGAGTCAACGGCATTTAACAACAATAACAACATGATGTTAATGAGACCGTATATAAGACAGTATTCTTTGTTCATTTTCTAGTCCTATGTCAATGTTCTGCTGCTATTCATAAGGTTTTCAGAGGCAACTCGCTCAGAAGTAGACCACCTATTTCTTTTTCTTAATCTGCCTATGTCTGGAAACTCTGTAGAAATTTATTCACTGTGGGTGACTTTGCTGGTATTTCAAAATCACTAGCATAGTTTTCAGCATCACAACAATCTGCAAGCCACCACAATAGGACAAACTGACAATAAGTAGTGATTTAGATAACAATTGATGTTTTGTTGTTAAGTGCTGGTGAGTTTTCTGACTCACAGTAACCCTGCCTAGGGTTTTCAAGAAGTGGCTGGTTGTTTTAACCGACCTTGTGATTTGAACCAACCTTACATTTTTGGGGCATCATCCTGAAGTGCCATACCAGCAGCTACCAAATGTTCCATAAAATGCTCCATAAAATATTAAACTAAGCTTTGAATCATTGGTGTGTATATTTATACTTGTCCTCATACGGAACCTGTACAAAGACCAAGAGGTAGTCATTCGAATAGAACAAGGAGGAACTGAATGGTTCAAAACCAGTAAAAGTGTAAGCCAAGATTGCATTCTTTTACCATATTTATTCAATCTATATGCTGAACAAATAATACTAAAAGTTGGATTATATGAAGAAGAATGTGGCATCAAAATTCGAAGAAGATTCACAAAACCTGCAATGTGCAAATAATACAACAATTCTTACTAAAAGGGAAAAAGACAATATATTGTTGTTGTTGTTGTTAGGTGCCATTGAGTCGGTACCGACTCATAGTGATCTTACGTACAGCAGAACGAAACATTGCCCTATTCGGGGCTAACCTCACTACTATTGCCACGCTTGAGCCCATTGAAGCTGCCAACTGGCCAATCCATCTCATTGGGGGTCTTCCTCTTTTTCTCTGACCCTCCACCTTACCAAACATTAGATCCTTCTCCAGTGACTAGTCCCTCCTGACAATATGTCTGAAGTATGACAGACAAAGTATGGCCATCTTGGCCTCCAAGGAGCACTCTGGCTGCACTTCTTCCAACACAGATCTGTGGGTTCTTTTGGAAGCTCACTACACTTGCAATATTCTCCTCTAACACCATAACTCAAAAGCATCAATTCTTCTATGGTGTTCCT
>NW_006408586.1:10589938-10607384 GCF_000296735.1 Chrysochloris asiatica
AAATACTGGTGTCATAGCTTTCATAATCACAGCAACTCACAAGCCACCATGGTATGACAAACTGACAGATGAGTGGTGGAAGACAATATATATTTACTGATAAAGACTAAATACCATAGCCTTCGATATGGGTTGTGTTTAATGTAAAGAAAACAACAATCCTCACCACTGGTTCAATAAATAGCATCATGACAAACTGAGAAAAGATTGATGTTGTCAGAGATTTAATTTTGCTTGTGTGCACTATCAACCCTCCTGCAAGCAGCAGTCAGTAAATCAAATGACATATTGCACTACGCAAATCTGCTGTACAAGACCTGTAAAGTGTTCAAGAGCGGAGATGTCAATTTGAGGACTAAGGTGCTCTTGACACAAGCCGTGGTATTTTCTTCAGCCTCAAATGTATGTGGAAGTTGGACATTAAATATGGAAGATTGTAAAGGAGTTGATGCATTTGAGTTATGGTGATGGAGAAGAATATTGAAAGTACTTTGAGCTGCCAGAAGAACAAACAGATCTATGTTAGAAGAAGTACAGCCATAATACTCCTTAGAATCTTAAATATCAAAACTTCATCTCTCATACTTTGGACATATTATAAGGAGGGACCTGTACTTGGAGAAAGACATCATGCTTGGTAAATTGGAGGGCCAGTGAAAAACAAGACCCCCCAATGAGATTGATTGGCACAATGACAGCAGCAATGGGCTCAAGCATAACAACAATAGTGAGGATGAAAGAGGACCAGGAAGTGTTTTGTTCTGTTGTACACAGAGTAGCTATGAGCCTGAACTGACTCAGTGACACGAAACAGTAACAATGTGTATTCTATAGGAACCATTGTGATACATGGGTTAGAGCATTTGGTTGCTAACTAAAAGGTTAGTGATTCAAACCCACCAGCTTCTCTGCAGAAGAAACATACGGTAGTCTGATTTTTCAAGGATTTGCAACCTTGAAAATCTTATGGAGTAGTTTTCTCTGACCCATAGTGTTGCTGTACATTGAAATGGGCTTCAAATTCATGGGTTTAGTTTGGTTGGTATGTATATGCTACAGTAAATTCTGAGTATGATGATCTATAGGTTTTAATTCCTTGTTCAATGTCCACATTAAACATTGATGATGAATATAAGAGAAAATCAATCATTTCTTTTTATTCTAATATCTGTAGTAAGAACAGAAAACTTAAAAGGAATTTAATGTACATCCTTTCTCAGTTATCTGGAGATATTAATATAATGATCGTATGTCTGCCTTTAAATTATCCATGAAAGTTGAAAGGATGTTTAGAATTAATCATTTGAATGTCATTATTAAAACATTTTCGGAAAACCTGGATTTCAAGAATAAACCATGGCCTTGGAAAATAAATTTCATAAATCAGAAATCTCCTTCTGAGACAGAGAAGAGATGAAAAACTTTTGTTCTATTTTTGTAAGGAAAGCTAAAACACACTAATAGTACACAGCCATGCCCTTGGGGCACTTGGCCTACTTCTTAGAATGGGAGTTACAATTCCCTAGATGGATACTGCCTTGGAATGGTCAGATTAGCTACAAACATATAGGGGCTACATGCAATTTACTTTCGGGCGAGGTGGGAGGAATCATTTTATCTTCTAGTATGAAGTTGCTGAGACTTTCAAAAAATTCAGATGTTAGAGCATTGATAGATGGAGATAGTAAGGAAACCATTCTAGAGTTTCAGGAAAAGGAAATCCTGGTGTGGCACTGTGGGTTAATGTGCCAGACTGCAAAGCCAGTTAAACTGCAAGGTGAGCAGTTCAAACTCACCAGCTGCTGCCAGGAAACCCTATACAGGGTGGCTATGCATAAGAATTGACTTGGTGGCACTTGACAACTACAACAATGATAAAAGGGAAGGAGCTCTGGTAGCATAGTGGATATGATCCGGGCTGTGAATCTTAAGGTCAGCAGTTCGAAACTACCAGCTTTTCCACAGAAGAAAGAAGAGGCTTTCTGCTCCCATAAAGATTCACAGCTTTGGAAACCCTATGCAGAGTCGCTATGACGCGACTCTATGGCACATAACCACCACCATCAATGAAAAAGGGGAGTCCTGGTGTGGCACAGTGAGCTAATGCACTAGACTGCAAAGACAGTTTAAATTGCCATTTCATCAGTTCAAGCTCACCAACTGCTTCTTAGAAAGCCTATACAGGGTCGCTATGGATCAGAACTGACTCGATGGCACTTAACAACCACAACAACAACAATGATAAAGGAGTGGGAATTAGAATTATTTTCTAGAGACTACCATCTTTCTTTGTCGGGTCACTGGAGGAGCAAATCTGGTGAAATGTATGTATAAATATGTAAAGAGACGTATTTACTTCAAGAAAAACGGATCACTCAATTGTAGGAGCTGAAAAGTACCAAATTTCTGGTTAAGTCAGTGGGCTAAAGACTTCTGGCTCACACAGTTGCAGGTACTAGCAAACCCTAAATCTGTTGATCAGGCAGCATGCTTTAGGTTTTTGCTGCTTCATGAGGTTATGAGGGCTGATGAATCCAAAATCTGCAGTCGGGCAGCAAGCTGAAGACTTTTATGGGCTTACTATATAAGTACTGTAGGCCAGGGCATAAGAAAATTGTAAGGTTAGTAAAGCTTGAGCCTAACCAGACATCCATTTATATACTGGAGTTAGGCTACATTTCCAAAGAAACTCCTTTCAGCCAAGATGATGTCAGCAATGATATTCCTCATTCCATGTTCTTTTCTGATTACCGCTTGAGTTTCTGGAAGCTCATTATTGATGTATAGTTGCAACTACTTTTATGTTATTTTCAGCAAACTTTTACTTGCATATAATATTGTTTGATGGTTTCTGCATTCCACTGGGTCACCTTCCTTAGGAATGGGCCCAAATATGGATCTCCTCCAATCAATTGGCCGAGTATCTGTCTTCCAAATTTCTTGCCATAGATGAGTAAGTGCCTCTAGTGCTACATCAGTTTGTTGAAAGATGGCCATTTGTATCCCATCAGTTCCTACATCCTTGTTCTTTGCCAATACCTTTAGTGCACCTTCAGCTTCTTCCTTGGCTCTCGACCATATGCTGCCTCTTGAAACGGTTGAACATCGATAATTTATTTTTGGTACATTGACTCTACTACCTTCTGATGCTTTCTGCATCATTAAATATTTTGCCATAAAATTCTTCAATATTGCAAGCGGAGGCTTGAATTTTTTCTTAAGTTGTTTCAACTTGAGAAATGCTTGTTCTTCCTTTTTGATTTTCTAACTTCTGGTCTTTGCACATTTCATCACAATATTTGACTTTGTCTTCTTGAACCGATCTTTGAAACTTTCTGTTCAGTTTCCTTAATTTCTCATATCTTCCATTTGCTTAAACTTCTCCATGCTCAATAGCAAGTTTCAGAGTCTCCTCTGACAACCATTTTGGTCTCTTTCTTTGCTGTCTTTTTAATAACTGTTTGCTTTCTCCCTGCATGATGTTCTTGATGCCATCCCACAATTCTTCTAGACTACAGTCATTTGTGTCTAATGCATTAATTCTGTTCTTGAGATGGACACTAAATGCAAGTGGGCCATATTTAACATCATATTTTGGCTCTCATGGACTTGTTTTAATTTTCTTCAGCTTCACTCTGAACTTGCATATGAGCACTGTCTGCACTGGTCTTTTATTTGCCTTGTGATATTAATTTTTTCCAGTGACTTTTTCCACAGATGTAGTCAATTACATTCCTGTGGATTCCATATGGCGAGGTTCATGTATATAGTCATTTTTTATGTTGTTGAAAATGTGCGCTACAGCATCATATGTATCGCCAATGCAATATTTTCCAACTATGGGTACTTCCTCTTTGTTTCCTATCTTTGTAGTCCAATTGCCAGTAACTATCAATGCACCTTGATCTCATGTATGATCAATATCATATTGAAGAATTTGGTAGAAATATCCAGTTTCAACATCAGTAGCTTTAGTGGTTGGTTTATAAATTCTAATAATATTGTTATTATCTAGTCTTTCTTGTAAAGTTTAGATATCCTACCAGAGACAACATTATATTTCAAGATACATCTTGAAGTTGTTTTTGACATGAATGCAACAACATTAATCTTGAATTTGCTGTTCCAGGCAGAGTAAACCATATAATTATTAGATTCAAAATGGCCAATATCAGTTCATTTCAGCTTCCTAAAGCCTAGGATATCAATATTTGTGTATTCCATTTTGCTTTTCCATCCTCCAAATTTACTAGATTCATTCTTTGTACATTCCATGTTCAGATTATTAATGGATGTTTGCAACTGTTGCTTCTCATTTTGAGTTGTGCCCTATCAGTAAATGACGATCTTAAAACTTTCTCCCATTCATGTCATTATCAGCTCTACTTTAAGGAGGAATCTTTTCCCCAATCATATTTTGAGTGCCTGCGGCATTCATTTTCTGGTATTGTATCTGACAATATTCTGCTGCTAGTGATAAACTTTTCAGTAGCTAAATATTAAGAAATAATCTACCTCTCTTTCTTCCTAGTCTTCTTTGCCTAGAAGTTCTGCTGAAATCTGTCCACCATGTATTGTTGTTTTTAGTAAATGCCGTTGAGTCAATTCTGACCCATAGTGACCCTGTATAGGGTTTCCGAGGAGCAGCTAGTGAGGTTGAACCACTGACCTTACAGTTCAAATGGCTTGCAGTCTGGTACATTAACCCATGGGGCCACACCAGAACTCCGCGCCACACCTCACTCTACTGGTATTTTGAATACCACGGTATAACTTCTAGCATCATAGTAGCATGCAATCCACCACAGTATAGACAAAGGAAGAAATAAGTGATCCACATGCAAGCCTTAAAAGAAATATAGCTTTTTTCTTAATTCAGCACATCAATAAAAACAACTTCTATTGCTACAACATGCTCAGTCTACACATTCTTCTCATTCTGTGAGTCAGGCTATGGTCACATTATTTTAGTTTAATAATCTGTCATTTTGACATTACCAGTGATGTCATTACAAGGCTGCATAGGTTGTAATCCACATTCCCTGAAACTGTCAAAGATAGTGGCACCACAACAACCCTACAGTCCTTAGCAGCAGCAGTAATAACAGTGGAGGAAGCAGTCAGGCCAGCACTACAGTGAGAGGAACTGTCAAGGCAGTGACATCATTAGGGTTGTCATCCAATGTGTGAACTCATCAGCACCTCTGTGTTACATAGAATGGTAACTGCTCACAACTACATAACTCCCATAGCCCAGTGCAGTAACTCTTCATTCTTTCCACCTCACCCAACCCAGTGATTTGCCAGTAATAATTCAGGCAGAAGAGTCACAGTGCCTACCACAGAGTGGAGAATATGGTCTCAGCCTTGGCTAATAGGAAAGGAGAGGAGCTTCAGGGAGCTACAAGGGACAGAACTGGAAGGGTCAGAGTCAATAAGCCAATGGGGGCTGAGATGGGATGGGATCTATTGGCAAGACCCAACCAAGATAGGTAGACCACATGAACACACTGGGTGGTTTATTATAATCAGTAACAAAAATATTCTTCTTAATTGATTAGTGTACAAGCAATATTCCTTGTCACAAGTTATTTCGACTCCATATATTTATCTGATTGCCAAATTAGATACATTAAATACACTATATGCTCTCCTATGGTAGTTCACATTTTCCAGAGGTGGTTTAGAAGACAATCTGACAGTCTGTTTCCAAAATGTCTTGAAAATCCTATGGACCAGTTCTACTCTGCACACAAGTGTTGGCAACTAATGACATACTTTAAGACCTGATACCAATCTATATGGATAGCACAGAAAACATTCAAAGAGAAACAGTGAAAATCTATATGAGAAAAGAAGCAAATACTTTGTACCAGGCAAATGGTGGGGCAAATTTCCTAAATAATTGAAAGCTAAAATAAAATAAAGATATAACATCACTGCCCATGATTTCCTTTGGAAATTTGTATAGACAGAGCAGAAGAGAATGTCAGTGAGTATCTAGATAGAGCCTGAAACATTGCTTGAGTTAAATAATGCATAATCTCATTTACCTGAAGTGCAAGAAAGGACTCCTACTAAGAAAAAAATTACCATGGAGAGAGTTAGTACCTGTGGAGCACACCCTCCCTGTGAAGGCTTCAATTGTTTTTTGTTTTTTTTTTAAACTTCAGTTTTTATTATTATAAAAATAAAGATTGTTGTTGTTAGGTACTGTCAAATTGTTTCTGATTCATAGCGACCCTGTATAGGGTTTCTGAGAAATGGCTGGTGGGTTTGAACTGGATCCTTGCCATTCAAATCAACCTTGCGGTCCAGTGCTTATCCTACACACCACACCAAGATTCTAAAAATAAATATTGTAGATAACACAGCATTTTCCAATTCAACATTTTATTTTCCTATTTTGTGTTTACAGTGCAATGGCTTAAATCTTGAACTGTCCTTTGTAACCATTTCAACTGATATAAAAGTGCAGCTGACTTAGCTACCATTTCAACATTAATTTAAACCACTACAGTAAAATGTCTTTTTATAAAATTAACAAACTAATATGTGTATTTTCATAGTTATCTGGCATTACTCTGATGTTAGAGGCTGACCTACCAACCAATTTCCTGGGAAAATCATCACAAAATACATGGAAGAGGAACCAAGCATATCATGCATAGACTCCTATACATAGCCAACTTGTTTTTAGGTATTACCAGAGAAATCCAAAATTTTAGGAAATGCTTAAGATGATCTAAGATTTTGGAGAAATAAGGGAACTTTTTGATTGCTACTTTGTAGGCAAGGAATTTTGACCTGTAGAAGAGTTAAAGGTGGAATGATCATTTGCAAATGTGGATTATGTTATCTATCCTTGTATTCATCTTTTGACCCCCAAGTGAATTTCCTGCAGTTACCATTCATAATGGAACACATACTATTGCAATTTTCTTTGCTCTTTTTAAGCCTCTTGCAAACTGAACTCCAGTCAATTCATTCCCCATCCCCATAATCTCATAGGATTTTCTGGTTTGTTGTTCCACACATAGACAAATTAATAGAAATCCAAATTATCATGTGAACTACTTTATATGATACTAAAAAGAGTTTTTATGGTAAGACTTTAAACTTTCTTGATTCCATCATACACTTTGTCTCCAGGACCTCCCTGTACTTATTATCTCCTTTTCAATGGCAATTTCAATCTTATATATTTTTTCTATATGCCTGTCTGAAAATATATTGATGTCTTTCACTTTTAGAAAGAGAAAACATTATCAAATTTAAATGAAAGTATTAAGCTTCCTTTGAAAAACATTACTTTTATGCAACTGACCCTATCCTACTATCTAAATCCCTACAAGAAATGTAAATCACATAAACATTGTTTTCAATAATATCAGAAATTTTGCAAATCTCAGCTTTCAAAGATTTTACCACAAAACCATTTCTGTTGCATTATCATGTTACTGGCAGACAGTTATCACAGTTTAATTACAAGTGTCGCAGTCTTGTATAATTAATATCATTTAGGGAATCTTAATTTTTACAAAAATAATTCTATGAAGTAGATACTGCTATCTTTTTGTCTTACAAATGAAGATGTTAAAAATAAGTAATTTGTTGTGCATAACCTTACTAACAAATGAAGTAAATATTTAACTAGATGCAAGACATTGTACATCATATGAAAATAATCTACTAAATTTATTTGTAAAGTAAATATTTACCAAAATATAATGATGCAAAAAGTTTTATTTATTTAGTCTTAAATTACAATAATGCAATAATGTCTCTACTAAAAAAAGAAAAAGTATGTTAGCCTCTGTTTTTTAAATTGGCCAAATAATACTGATAGATTTATAAAAGAATGTTAAGAAACAGGAACTAAATTAGTAACACTGAAGATCATGCAAACCATAAATATATAATATGAAGCATGTGTTGAAGTACTGAGAGCATCTACCTAAGAAGTATAGACTTATGAAGATGATAGTGTGCAAATTTATAAGGGAGAGAAGAGAGTTTGCATTTGAATTAAATAGTGTCTATCAGTAAAGCTAAGATGTAGTTGATATGAGAAAGCATATTTTTCTCAAAACAGAAAAAAATATGGAAAATTCTAAGTAAAAATTGATTAATTTATATCACTGGGAGCATGTAACCAAAGTAGGTGATCAAATATCATTGTCTTGTAGAATAAAATAAAACAGAATAAGCACCTTCATTAAAGAATCCATTTCATTTGTTGTTAAGTGCCATAGAGTTGGTTTCAACTCATAAAAACCCTGTATAGCATTTCTGAGGAGCAGCTGGTGGATTTGAATTGTTGATCTTGTGGTTTGCAGTCCAGAGCTGATTCTACAGTGACACAACAGGAGGCAGACATGTTAATGAATAAAATCCTACATGGAAGGCAAAGATAATGCCATGTGGAAAAACCTAAAATAGAAGGTCAGATTTAATATTGAAGTTTAGTTACAAGTGAGTACATAACTGGAGTCCTGGCATGGTGCTGCAAGATAACGTGCTATAGACCACAAAGTCAGTTCAAATCACAAAGTCGGTGGTTCAAAGCCACTCCTCAGAAACCCTATACAGAGTCATTATGGGTCGGAACCAACTTGATGGCACTTAACAGGAACAATAACAAGTATATAACTGGACTCTTGGTTTGGCACTGTAGGATCAGCACTGGCCTGTGAACCATAAGGTTGGTAGTTCAAACCCACCAACTGCTCTTAGAAACCCTATAAAACTCACTATAAGTCGGAACCAACTCCACGGCACTTAACAACAACAAGTACATACCTAGGAGTCCTGGTGTTGTGGTGCAGGATGAACACTGAACTGATAACTGTAAGGTTGGTGGTACAAACACACGAACTGCTCCTTAAAAACCATATACAGAGTTGCTATGAGTCAGAACTGACTCAATGGCATTTAACAATAGCAAAATACGTAACTATGACAATGTTGCAAGATCAGTTAGTGCCGTTTTAAGTGTCATGGAAAATAAACATATTTGTATTTTTAAATGTTTGTATAATTTTTCAGTATTATATTTATCTTTTGCAAACTTTCTGTTAAATTATTATTTCATCCACAGTGAACTCTCTATTAATTGTTACTAAATTTGTTGACAGGACAAATTTACTTGATTTGAACTCAGAACATACTTAGGACAAAGAAGAGATTAGTGAGAACTAATAAACAACAACAAAAAATCTTAGCAAATATTCTTAGCATTTCAAATTATCACTACTATGGTAAGAAATCTTGACAAGTCTGTGAATCTATTTGCTCAAACCTCTCAGAATATAAAAAGTCAGTTTCTTGACTAAAGTTAAGTAACCCAGAGAAATTCAAGGACATTTAGACATATTTACTTTGCCAAGACTAATTTTGACATATCTTCACTTGGGAGGAAGTGGTCTTTGCCAGTTGTAAAGGGCTCACAATTCTAACTCTGTTTCAGAAACCCAAGGGTGATTTGAGGACCAATCCTTTTTTACATCCCTAGAGAACATAGTTAAGTTGAGGAGAAAATAATCATCATAAATCATACGTAGTATCTTGAGACTAAACATTTTCAATATAACTCAGGGGCTACTCATATCATGGCACTTGAATGATGAACAATAATAAGGCACAAGGACCTCCAGTTATCAGATAAGGGCAGTCTCAGAAGAGGATATGCATTTTTAGATAGGAATTCTGGTTTGGTGCTGCAAGATAATACGCTGGACCACAAGGTCAGTTTGAACTGCAAGGTTGGCAATTCAAATCCACCAGCCACCCCTCAGAAACCCTATACAGGGTCTCTATGAGTTGGAACTGACTCGATAGCATTTAACAACAACAACAACATATATGGCTAGTAAATTGTTATTTACACTGAGATAAGTGAGCAGAGAAATTGCATTTTATTAGTCCTTATCCATTTCATTATGTTGAAATTCTAGTCAATTGTCACATAATTACAGATAAAATACAAAATTACATAATTACAGATAAAATACAAAAGCTAACATATGAACAGAAAGCACATTGAATCAGGTGTCCGATTAAAGGTTATGTTTCTCCATTCTTTGCATCAGCATTCTTATAGAGGACCTAGTGATACTTTCAAAAGTAATAATTCCAATTAGTACACATTTTCTTTGGTTGTGTAGGAACTTTTTAGGCCAATTAATTTTTTAAGGCCAATTATTTTCTTCAACTGTCAAAGATATATTCAAGCTGAATCTGTACACATGTACACACTCCAGAAAAAATAGATTTCAATTTTGGTTGAATTTTTACTAGTTTTATAGTGAAATAAAACAACAGTCAAATTCAATGTCATTGACTAAATTTTGACTCATAACAAATCTATAGAAGAGAGTAGAATTGCTTTAAGACTGCACTCTTTATGGAAGCGACAACTTTCTCCCATAGAGCAATGAGTATATTTGAACTGACTCCCTTCCAGTTGTTATCATGGTTGTTCGCTGACATCAAGTTGGTTCTGACTAATTGCGATCCCATAAAAATAAAGAAGCACTGCTTGGTCCTGAAACCATTCTCACAATTATTTTTACATTTGACTCATTGTTGCTGCTACTGTACCAATCCATTTCATTGGAGTCATTCTTTTTGCAGATGATCCTCCACTTCACCAAGCATGATGTTCTTCTCTAGAGATAGGTCCCTCTTGATAGCATGTCCAAAGTATAAGAGACAAATCTCACTGTCTTCTCATCTTATTCACGTCCATGGAGCATTCTGGCTGTTCTTCTTTCAAAATAGATTGTTCTTCTTGCAGTCCATGGTACTTTCAATATTCTCCAGTGCCACAACTCAAATGAACCAGGATTCCCTTTTATGTTCACCTTTTATGTTGTTTACAAAAATTATTTATAATGAATAAATCACTGGTCTTGCAAAATTCTATGATGTTCTCTCCAGCAACTTTTCCATTACCAAAACTGTCTTTTTCAACTACTGATCCTTCCTCTTTGCTTCTAATCTTCACTTGCAATCACTAGTAATTATCAATACATCTTGATTGGATGTTTGATCAATTTCAGACTGAAGAAGTTAGTAGAATTCTTCAATTACATCATCACTGGCTTTTGTGCTTGGTGCATAAATTTGAAAAATAGTGGTATTAACTGGTTTTCCTTGTAGTTGTATGAATATTATCCTATCATAGTGTTATACTTCAAGATAGATCTTGAAATGTTCTTCTTGATGAGGACTGTTATATCATTCCTATTGAATTTTTCATTCCCATCAAAGGAAACAAATGTTTCTTTGATGCAAAGTATCCAATACCAGTCCATTTCAACTCACTAATGCCTAGAATATATGACCCCAATGTTATAGAGTACAACTGCTCCAGGGACTTTCTTTGCTGTAATCTTTATAAGCAATTGCCAAGCCTTTCTTCAATGAAACCACTAGGTGATTTCACGCTGTTAATCATTTGATCAAAAGTCAATTACAGGGGAGTGTAGCTTGATGATGGATTGAGGAGAAGTGCAGTGAGAACCTCCATTAGCAATAATACAGAATACCAGGTGAAGCAGGTTAATGGGATGGTCCCCAAACCCTGAACTACATATAAAGAAATATTTAGAAAATTTGAAGGCTTAAAGCCTGTGGAATTTGTAGCAGAATCAAGAAAACTGGTGTTTTTTTTTTCTGATCTACTAGCCTCAGTGGCTCCTGGAGTGGTCATCTTGGATGAGACAGAGTGGGAGGAAGGATCAGAGCCACAGCTGAAGCCTGACACCTCCTTGGAGATAAAAGTGTGGACATTCTCTCTTTCTCTCTCTTTTTTTATTTTCTCTGTTCATTAGATTCTCGCTGTGTGTGCACCTTTATTCTGGTGACTAGAAAGGGTGCCTGAGTGAGTGACACCCCTTACCACCAGAGGGTTCTACTACTCATATGCACAGATCTGCTCAAAATGCAATGGGAAAGGATCCCCTTAAAACCAAATGGCAGCACAAAATGGCCACAGCTAGCCTGGAACTCTTAATCACTAGGAAAAAAGCCTGACTGGGGTTGTGGAGCAGGAAAGAGATAGACTAAAAAAAGGAAACAGGCCAAAAATTAAATCTTGAATTATGTCACAACAACCAACAGTGGCATCTTGAAATTTCTCAGGCATCTTTGAAGGCAAGAAGCCGAGAGAGAGACACATTAAAGTCATAGTCATATTTGACTACATAAAGTTTTATTTTTCTCTTCTCTCTTTTCTGCAATTATAGACTATAGTATCCAATCTTTTTTTTTTTTTTTTTTTGCTGTTGCTGTTTTGTTTTTTGATCCCCTCTTTAGCTTTAGGGGGCTCTTTCTCTACCTATATTATCCAAGAAAAGACAGCAAATGTGGTCATGTAGTAAGGCACAACCACACCTTATAAAATCCCACCATCCAGGCAAGAACCAATACCAGCTACCATATATTAGATAGGCAGACAACACCTGCAACAGTTACTCTGATTTGAGTAATAAGAAGAGTGAAAAGGGAAGTCCATATCTTGATCACATTTACTTGTAGGCAATCACAAAGTATAATAAAACACCAATATACATTGATCTAATCATTAAGGTCGCAGCTAACTACTGAAGATATCCAAGAAAGAGAAACAGATGGCCATATCAGTCCATGTCCAGAAACAAGAAAAGTGACTCAGACAAATGAGCTGGGGATAGATCTAGACTTCACATTGGAAGGAGGGTTGTTGTTGTTGTTAAGTGCTGTCAAGTTGATTCTGACTCATAGTGACCCTTTATAGGGTTTCCATGGAGCAGCTGGTGACCTTGAACCACCGATCTTGCAGTTCAAAAGACTTTGCAGTCTGATGCATTAGACCACAGAGCCACATCAGGAAGGAGGGTAGGCTTTGGAAATGCCTGATAAAGAATTCAGAAAAATGATAATGAAATGTATCAAAGCACTTTACAAAGGGTTTGAGAAAAATAAGGAAGAAGTCAAGAAAGTTCTACAGGAACAATCCAATAAGATAGATACAGCATATCTAGAAAAAGAGTTCCAAATGATTAATAACAGAATATCAGAAATGGACAATACATTGAAAGGACAAAGGAGTAGAATTAAAGCGATAGAAGCCAGAACTAGTGAGCTGAAAGACAAATCTCTAAACACTGCTAAGATAGAAGAGCAAGCATAAAACAGGATTAAAAAAATCTGAAGATAGTTTAACATTCATGTGGGACAACATGAAGAGGAATAACAAGAGTTATCGGCATTCTGGAACAGGAAGAATCACACAAGTCTACAGAAAAGATAGTTGAAGAAAATTTCTCTAACATCCTGAAAAGAAAAATATAAACATTCAAGAGCTCAATGAAGCCCAGGTAGGATAGACCCCAAAAGAAAATCATCAAGACACATAATAATCAAGCTCTCCAAAATCAAAGATAAGGAGTGAATCCTAAAAACAGCCAGGGAAAAGATAAGTGTTACATACAAAGGCAAGCAAATCAGATTAAGTTCTGGTCTCTCAGCAGAAATCATGCAAGCAAGTAGACAATGGGAAGACATATATAAAACCCTGAAAGAAAAGAAACTGTCAACCAAGAATCCCCTACCCAGCAAAGCTATCAATAAAATAGGATGGTGTAATCAAAACATTGCAAGATAAACAGAAGCTAAGGGATGTTTCCAAAGCCAACCCTGTACTGCAAAACCTCCTAAAGAGAGTTCTATGGACTGAGAACCAACAAGAACAGACAAAAACCAGAGATTGACATATGTGGCAGCACAACCTGAAACTCAAATGACAAATGGAAGAGAACAGAACAAAACTATAAAAATGAATTCAGAGGATCTGGGAGGTCAGTGTATGATCAAAACAATTAAAATGTGATAGAAGGTGAAAACAAAGGACCAGAGATCCAGTTGGTGAGGAGGTCAGGTAGATAACAGAAGAAAATAGACTGTTTTAAAGGGAAGGAAAAGTTAATAGAATATAAGGTAAGCTTAAAGAAAATTAATATTTCACAACCTACCAAGAAAATAAAAATCTGAAAATAACATGTGAACATTAAAACTATGAAGAAACTGACAAGAAAGAAAACAAAAAACATGAATTGAGCACAGAAAGGTATGCAGAAGAATGAAACCATAAGTGCCACACACACAAAAGAAAATTAAACATGATGACAGCACTTAATTCATACCTATCAGATAACCACACTGAATGTAAAAGGAATAAATGCACCAGTTCAGAGGTGGAGAGTGGCAGAATGGATAAGAAAACAAGAGCCTTCAATATGTTGACTGCAAGAGACACACCTTACACAAAGACAAATATAGATTGAAAGTTAAAACATGGAAAAATATACCAAACTAACTGCAATAAAAAAAAAGCATGAGTAGGAACACTAACAATCTCTGATAAAATAAACGTTAAGGCAAAACCCAGCATAATTGATAAAGATGGACATTATCTCATGATTAAATGGTCAATTGAAGAAGATGACATAACCATAATAAATATCTATGCTATCAATGGAAGAGCTCCAAAATACATAACGCAAACTCTAATAGATTTGAAGAAAGAAATAGACAAATCTACAATAATAGTGGGTGATTTTAGTATACCACTTTTGAAAAAGGATAGAACAACCAGAAAGAAACTTGACAAATCATCCTTTCAGACCACAATGCTATAACATTAGAATTCAACAATAGGAAGTCCAAGAAAATAAGGTCAACTACATGGAAAGTGAATAACACCCTACTGAAAGTTGAAATAAAACATGAATTCATAAAGTCCCTAGAAACAAATGAGAATGAAAACACAACATACCAAAATCTTTGCGACACAGAAAATGCAGTGCTGACAGAACAATTTATTGGAATAAATGCACACATCCAAATAGAAGAAAGAACCAAAATCAACACTTTAACACAACTAGAAATAGACCAACAAAGTAAACCTACATTCAACAGAAGAAAGGAAATAATAAAGATTAGAGTAGACATAAATGAGATACAAAATAGAAACATTATAGAAAGAATCAACAGGACAAGAAGCTGGTTTGTTGAAAGAATTTATAAAATCAACAAACGATTGGCAAACCTAACAAAAGAAAAGAGGGAGAAGACACAAAAAACAGGCATAAGAAACCACAGAGTGATGTCACAATAGACCCAATATGAATAAAAAGGATAATAACAGACTATTATGAAGTGTTATACACCAACAAATTTGAAAATCTAGAGGAGATGGCTAAATTTTTAGAAAAGCACAAGCTACCTAAACATTCACAGAGTGAAGCAGAAAACTTGAACAGACCTATAACAAAAGGAAAAATTGATCAGGTCATCAAAAAACTCCCAACCAAAATAAAAGTCCAAGTCCAGATTGCTTCACTGTGAGTTTGACCAAACATTCAGGGAAGAGCTGTCACTAATTCTGCTCAAATTATTCCAGAATATAGAAGACGGTGGAAATTTTCCTAATACATTTTATGAAGCAAGCCTAACCCTCATACCAAAACCAGGGAAGGATATCAGTAAGAAAGAAAATTATAGACCAACATCCCTCATGAACATAGATGCAAAAATTCACAACAAAATCTTAGCCAACAGAATTCAACAGCACATCAAAACAAACAAAAAAACATCATGACCAAGTGGAATTCATACCAAGGATGCAAGGATGATTCAACATTAGAAAAACAATCAATGTAATGCACCATATAAATTTAAAAAAAGGAAAATAAGCACATGATCATATAGTTTGATTCAGAAAAGCATTTCCAATATGAATTCTTGATAAAAACACTCAACAAATCAGATTTGAAGGGAAATTCCTCAACATAATTAAGAGCACATATACAAAGCCAACAGCTAACATCTCTCTCAATGGAGAGAAAATGAAAGCCTTCCCCTTGAGAGCAGGTACCAGACAAGGATGCCCTTTATCACCACTTGCATTCCATATTGTTTTGGAGGCAAGATAGGGAAATTAAAGGCATGCAAATTGGCAGAGAAGAAGTAAAACTCTATTTGAAGATGATATGATCATATAGATAGAAAACTCAGCAAAAAAAACCCTACTGGAACACATTGGAAGATTCAGCAAAATTGCAGGGTACAAGATCAAAATATAAAAGTGAGTTGGATTCCTCTATATTAATGGCAATGCTGAAAAGGAAATTAGGAAAGCAATACCATTTACAATAGCTGCCCAAAGGATGAAATATTTAGGAATAAATGTAACCAGACATACAAATGACCTATACATAGAAAACTACAAAACACTACTACAAGAAACCAAAAGAGACTTACAAAAATGGAAGAATATACCATGCTCCTGGATAGGAAGACTTAACATTGTGAAAGCATCAATACTACCCAAAGTATTCTACACATATAACACATTCCCAATTCATACCCCAACGACATTCTTCAGTGTGATGAAAAACAAAAAACAATTACAAACGTTATAAGGAAAGGAAAGAGGCCCAGGATAAGTAAAGCACTGCTTAAGAAGAAGAAAGTTGGAAGCCTCTCACACCCTGATTTCAAAATATGCTACATGGCTACAATGGTCAACACAGCCTGGTACCGGTACAGTGAAAGATACATTGATCACTGGAACAGAATCGAGAATCCAGAAATCCACATATAGCCAACTGATCTTTGACAAAGGGCCAAAGAACACTGTGTGGGGAAGACATGGTCTCTTCATCAGATGGTTCTAGTAGAACTGGAAATTGATACACAAAAGATTGAAACAAGACCTTTACATCACACCATCTACTAAACCAATTCAACATGCAATAAAGACCTACATGTGAATCCCAGAATTATAAAGGTGATCAATGAAAAAATAGGGACAAATTTAAGGAGTGTAATCCAGGGCACACAGACTATCAAACATTGTGAAAATTACACAAACAAAAGAAGACAAAATAGATGATTGGGACATTCTAAAATTAGAAACTATGTCTGTCAAAGGATTGCAGCAACAGAGTAAAAAGGGAGCCCACAGAATGGGAAAAATCTTTAAAATGACATACCAGACAAAGGACTGATCTCTAAACTCTGTAGGAAACTACAACAACTATACAAGAAAAAGACAAGCAACACAATTAAAAAATGGGCACAGGACATGAACAGATACTTCACCAAGGAAGAGATTTTGGCAGCCAACAAACATATGAAGAAATATTCATGATCACTAGCCATTAGAGAGATGCAAATCAAAACAATGAGATATCATCTCACACCAGCATTTGCAGTGAAGTTCAAAAAGCAGAGGACATATGCACATCAAAAGATTTCACCAGAAGAGTAAAAAGGGAACCTACAGAATGGGAAAAAATCTTTTGCAATTACATATCAGACAAGGGACTCATTTCTAGAATATACAGGAAACTGCAACACCTCTACAAGAAAAAGACAAATAACCCAATCAAAAAGT
>NW_006408586.1:10610055-10614166 GCF_000296735.1 Chrysochloris asiatica
ATGTCCAACCACTTTGGAAAGCAGTATGGCGATTCCTCAGAAAATTGGAAATAGAAATAGCTCATGATCCAGCAATTCCTCTACTTGGTATATATCGACAAGAATACAAAGATGGAGACAGTCTAAGTGCCCATCAATGGAAGAATGGATAACCAAACTTTGGTACATACACACAATGGCATATTATGCTACCTTGAAGAATAACAAGGAAGCTGCAAGCCACCATATAACATGGATGAGCCTTCAGGACGTTATGCTGAGTGAATTCAGTCAGTCTCAAAAGGACAAATATTGCATAAGATCATCATTGTAAAAGCTAAGAAAAGATACCCATAACAAAAAGGGGAAAAAAAGCAGTCTTTGTTGGTGACCAGAGGGGGAGGGATGGAGGGGTTTGGGAGAGGTGGAGGGAGGCACTGGTAGAGCATAGAGTAGGGGGCAGACACATCATAGTTCAGGCATTGGGCAAGGCAATACACAAAAAAGGGAGGGGTGGATGAACAAAGTACATAAAGTAACACTGAGACAGGTTTGTGTGGGCTAAATGGGACAAAGGTAAATAATGATGCATGCTCAACCTTGGAATACAGGGCTCTGTGATACAGGGATTAAAGCATAGTCTGAAGAGGTAAAAGAACACTAAGATGCTTAACTGTCTTATGAATATTGGTTTCCCTTGCCTACTATTGTAAAATAGATACTGAGTGAGATAGAAAGGAATGTCAGGAGACATGATTACAGAAAACTTGTAAGCCCATCTTTAGACTTTAATTTATTGGAAAACCAAAAATAGGTTCTAGAACTTGCCTAGTAAAACAGGACTCTTGTGGAACCTTTGCAGTATATAGGACCTTAGGTGGAATCCTGAGCCTCATCTAGAAAATTCTTAAGTGGAACATTCTCACTAGAAAGGACAAGCAGACCAGCCTGGAACAGCTAAAGTGACAGAAGAAAGATAAAAGAAAGATCATCAGGAAAATCCCAAAACAAAAATGGCAGTATTATTGGATACTACAAGAATAAACAAGTTGTTCGACAGGAAACCATCAAGGCAAACAATCAAGTCCCTTCAGGATAAACCCCCTTCTAAGGCTGCTCTTACATGAGCAGGCATGTAAGTTTGCTGGCGAGCACATTGATCTACTGGTAAGTGGAAGAGGAGGAAAGGAAGCAATGAAGAAATGGGCTGAGTTCAACCACATTCCATAGACTACCATTAACCTGGAGATGAGAGAGAGAAAATAAAGGGCTGGCTGGTCCAAATTGTGGTGAGACCTGGGGACACCTGAGCCTATGGACAAGGACATAGTCACAGAGGGCTAGAGCTGAGAGTGAAGCATCCAACTGATATGAAGTGAGGGGAGACACACACGAATGCCCAAACTTGCAGACAGTACCCATTTGACCTAGCCTTGATGGCTTGATGATCAGAACTTGACTAGAGGAAGATAAAAAACAAAAACAAAAACAAAAAAATGATAAAACAAATGAGGGTAAATTGCTACAATTTGATGAACTTGACCTATACTCACAGAGGTAGTTGCTCAAAATACCAACAGAGAGGGGAGTTTTCACATCAAGTATCCATACTATCCCCACTGTAGACAGGGTACATAGGGACAGAAAACTTAGACATTGGCTACCTAAAATGAGGAGGCGATAAAAGCACAAAGTGACTTGCTTACAAGTTTTCAAGAGGGAGTTTGGTTTAAGAGTGTGTGTGGGGAAGATGGAGTCCCAACTGAATAGTTTTCATCTTGATTAGATGTTGTTGTTGTTGTTAAGTACCATGGAGTCGGTTCTGACTCATAGTGACCATGCACAGGGTTTCCAAGGTTGTAAATCTTTACGGGAACAGAAAGCTTCATCTTTCTGCCACAGAACAGCTGGTAATTTCAAACTGCAGACCTTAAGGTTGATTCGTAACCACTACGCTACTTGATGAAAGGAGATGGGGATAAAATTCTTATGATTCAATAGTGAGTAATTGTTATCATGACTAATTGTCAGTTTCACAATTGTAAATGTAGAAGTTTTGTAACAAAAGGGAGGAGTAGTTAATCTTACAGTCCAGAAACAGAGGACCCTAGGACCATCAAGGGTGAAGAGCACAAGCGGAATGTGGGACCTTTCCAGAGAACCAGTGACACCAGAGATGGAGGCAGAGATGGGGACATGGAGAGAGGGAGCAGGTGAGGACTCTAGATTCATGGAAAGAGAGGGACTGAGAGCTGGCACCAGGAGGCAGATTTGCAGAATATGCCCTTTGGTGGTATAAATTATTATATATACCTGAGTGCTAAAAAAAAAAAAAAAAAGCTAAAATGAATAGAGAGAAATACTGCTAACTGATGGTACATGGATGGGATTATAATCATTGTAATGAAACAAAGTATATATTGTTGGATGTAAATCTTGTTATTTGCCCTGTAAACTTTCATTCAAATCACAATAAAAAACTTTTAAAAAAAGACAAAAAATAAACACCTCAATTTCATTATCCAGGATCGGAGGCAAACGAAGTGCAGCCTTCAAACGTCCCTGTTATAAAGCAAACCAATAATGCTAAAATGACTCACCTATAACCAGGTATGGCTGTAGGAAAATGATAAATTCTGTACCAATTAGTTGACAATTTATCAAGGAGCTCTGGTAGTGTAGTGGTTGTGAATGGGGCTGTGAACCGCAAGGTCAGCAGTTTGAAACTACCAGCTGTTCAGCGGGAGAAAGATGATGTGTTCTGCTCCCGTAAAGATTTACAGCCTCGGAAACCCTGTACAAGTTCACTATGTCATTTCCAACCCCACGACACATAACCACCACCATCTTATATCATGACATGTATTACTTTTTTATATTATCATAACTTCTTTTTGTCTTATTCCTGAATAGTCTATAATTTTTTAAAGTAGATAGTATGCTTTATAATTGTCTGAATAGTGATAGTAATTACCATTTTGCACATCATCCAAAAGATTCTTAATAAAGAATATATACTTATTCTCTTATTCTTCTGTTAGCTGAAAGTTGATAGCAACGAATTTATATCAGGACATTTATTTTCTGATTACACTGTGAGACTTTGAATCAATTCTAAGGTTTATGCATCCAATGTTGCTTATTTCCTATTATGCTCTTTTTAAATGGTCAGAAGTAAGAATCAATAGAATCATTTGTTTTAGGGAGATACAACTGACTTAGTTACCAATTGACGTTTGATACATGGGTTATATGTTATCACAGAAAATCACAATATCTTCAATTGATCCTAATGATTTGATTAGTTTTAATGTGATTAGTATGTCATAGCCATTGGTAAGAAAATGTATTTTTTATATTTGTTGTTCTTTGAATGGCATCTGAAATAGTTGCTAAGATGATTGCTCCTAATATATATACATCAATTTCCTCTAAGCAACTCTGAGTGATTTCTTGGTTTTTATAAGCAAGTCTGTAAACTAAATATTATTGGAATTGGATACAATCTTTAGTTAACTAAAGATTAGTATACCAGGTAAGATACCATTTGTATTATGGGGCATACAGATAAAAATAAACAAGAAATTTATTAATGGTAAAATTATTTTTGATGCACTCTTTTATAACCAACATGGAAACTATTCAAATTTAAGGCTTTTTTCCCTAATGTCTTTGTTGTTTGTTGTTGTTGTGGTTTATCGAGTGTGCTTTGATTCATAGTGACCCTTTATAGTGTTTCTGAAAGTGATTGGTGGGTTTTAACTGCTGACATTGCATTTAGCAGTCCAATGCTTATCCTACAGTGCCATATCAGGGCTGTTCTAACACCTAATATCCCATAATTTGTTATTCCCATTGTATTTTAACATTTTATAATAATTATTTTCTATAAAACAAATGTATAAAGGAGTTTCTTTATGTAGTCTTTCAAGAAATTTATCTAGGAGGCAGGGCTTGATGGTGGCTAGGGTGGAGGTGCTGTGAGGTTCGCCATCAGCAATACTATGAGCAAAGCAGATTCAGGGCAGAGCTCCAAAAACTCAGAACCATATAGGTAGGAATATTTTAAAACTTTGAAGGCTTATAGCTAGTGGAACTTGTAGTGAAAGTAAGAAATCATGTACTTTTTATT
>NW_006408586.1:10615791-10616616 GCF_000296735.1 Chrysochloris asiatica
AGAAAACAGAAGACTTACATACAAAGGCAAGCAAGTCAGAGTAAGATCAGATCTCTCAGCAGAAACCATGCAAGCAAGAAGGCAATGGGGAGACAAATATAAAACACTGAAAGAAACAAACTGCCAACCAATAATCCTTTATCCAGCAAAGCTATCAATCGATATGACGGTGTAATCAAAACATCCCAGGATAAACAGAAGCTAAGGGACTTTTCTAAAGCCAACCCTGTGTTACAAAACATCCTAAAGGGAATTATGAGTACTGAGAACCAACAAGAACAGACAACATAGATTGACATACATGGCAGCACCTTTCAGAACTAAATTAGCAGAAGGAAGAGTCGAGAACAGAACAAAACTATAAGAATAAGCTCAGAGAATCTGGCATTTCAGTCTATGATAAAAACAATTACAATGTAAAAGAAGGTAAACATGTAGGAACAGAGATCCAGATGATGAGGTCAGGCAGATTACAGGATAAAATGTTCTTTTTGTTAGGTGCCATCAAGTCAAGAACGACCCATAGCGACCTTATGCACAGCAGAACGAAACACTGCCCGATCCTGGGCCAACCTCACCACAGTTGCCATGCTTGAGCCCATCAATGCTGCCACTTGGCTAATCCATCTCATTGGGGGGGAGGGGGGGCGGAGTCTTCCTCTTTTTCTCTGATCCTCTACTTTAGCTAACATGATATTCTTGTCCACCGACTGGTTCCTCCTGACAATATGTTTGAATTATGAGAGACGAAGTTTGGCCATCTTGGCTTCCAAGGAGTACTCTGGCTGCACTTCTTCCAAAATGGATCTATTGGTTCTTTTGGCA
>NW_006408586.1:10624222-10624696 GCF_000296735.1 Chrysochloris asiatica
TTTCCATCTTCTCTTTCCACAGATGTAGTCAATTTTGATTTCTATGTGTTCCATCTGGCGAAGTCCATGTGTATGGTTGTCTGTTATGCTGTTTAAAGAAGGTATTTGAAATGAACAAAATGAAGTGCATTATGTTGAGTGAAATTAGTCAGTCACAAAAGAGAAATACTGCCTAGGACCACTACTATAAAAGACTAAGAAAAAGAACCCATACTAAAGGGGGGAGGGAATTCTTTGTTGGTTGCCAGGATGTGGGGGGTAGGGTGAGGGGAGGAAGGGAATAGACACAGGATAGTTTACATGCTGGGAGGGGGACAACACACAAGAATGGGGAGGGGAATAGAAGAACAAAGCAGACAGGAAAATAATTAGGCAGGTTTGTATGGACTAAGTGGGACAGAGGTAAATAATGATGTATGCACAACCTTGGAACAACAGGGCTCTGGGATACAGAGATTGAGACATGGTTGGAAT
>NW_006408586.1:10626126-10629871 GCF_000296735.1 Chrysochloris asiatica
AAAAAAAAAGAAATTCAGAATATTTGCTAGATATTACACATGAGATTATAGTTGTCAAAATATTGAAGTTGTCATATATTTCGTTTGCTTGTACCCGCAAACAATGCTCCTGAAAGAGGCAGTCAAAAATTACAATCTCTTGCTTTTAGAAAATCTCTTGCAAAACACTTCATTAGTGTTACCGAGCAAAGAACCACTTTGTGGACTAAGGTATGCCTCACCCAAGTCATGATATTTGTAATCATCTCATATGTATATGAAAGTTGGACAATGAATAGGGAAGATAACAGAAGTATCAAAGCACTTGAATTATGGTGTTGGCAAAGAATATTGACAATATAATGGACTGCTAGAAGAACAAATTAATCTATTGTGGAAGGAGTTCACCCAAAATGTTCTTTAGAAGTGAAGATGGTGAGACTTCATGTCTCCTACTTTGGACAGGCTGTCAGGAAGGACATCAAGTTTGGTAAAACAGAAGGCCAGTGAAAAAGAGGAAGACACTCAAAGAGACATATTGACACAATGACAGCAACAATGGGCTCAAACATAACAAAAATTATGAGGATGATGCAATATGAATCAGAGTGTCACTCTGTTGTGCATATGGTCACTGTGAGTCAGAACAGACTTGATGGCACAATAACAATGAAACAACTTAATTATTATACATGAGAATAATATTTTTTAAAGCTAAGAGCAATATACTTATGTCATATATTGACATTAATAAATTAAGCTTAAATCATTAACTTACATTGTATAATAATAATTGTATAAATTAGAAATCACATATTCAAGTAAGAGCATATAATAAGCACAAGTGATGGTAACTGGGAAAATGTGTTATTTTCCTACTTTCCTTATCTTACTCCCAAAGTGTGTCAAAACTAAATTCACTATTGTAACATAAATTTGCTACTAAATTTAGTGCTGCAGTCATTGATGAGGCACATATAATAAAATAAAGCACACAAATGAAAGAAAATCTTAGGAACAATTTTGGAAAAATATACTGGTTCCAGCTATAAAATAAAAAAGAAAGAAAATATAAAATTAGAGTTGATTTTATTAAACAATCACATAGAAGTATTATGTTTACCTCTATAATGATTTCAAATCCCACTTTCAAAATGATGCATGTACGTATACATTTATATGTTTGTATAAGCACTCATAATTTGACTTAGAAATAGAAGCATGGCTGCTTTTGTAAGGCTAACATAAACTCTAAGTAATTGTTGTTAAGTGTCATAGAATAGGTTCTGATTCATAGCGACCTTGTATTAGGTTTCTGAGGGATGGCTGGAGGGTTTGAAATGCTGACCTTGTGATTAACAATCCAGTGCTTATCCTACAGTGCATATCAGGATTAAGTAATTAGCAACCTGTAATTCATAAGAATGATTGAGAAAATGTCTGAACATAAATATAAAATATAGACGCATGTGAAGAATGTGTAAACAGCAGTAAGCTGCTGTCAGGATATCGGTGGTTAATAGGCAAGTCATCATCTATTAGGGAAAGTTTGTGTGTTGCTATGATGCTGAATAGGTTTCAGCAAAGCTTCCGATCCTAGATGAAGCAGGAAAAAAAGCATGTTTATCTACTTGTCTAAATCAGTCAATAAAATCTCTAAGGGTCATGATGGGTCAGACTGAAGGTCTGTTTGCCCTCATCTTGTAAAGGGCCACATAGTTTTATGTCACTGAATACATCTCACTGTGAAGTTCATTTGTCTTTTGAATATGTCATAAAATATTTCATAAATCAAGATAGGGATATATGACTACTCAGATATCTTTAAGTGAAACATTGGAATATAGGGCCAACCAATATCAACCTGGAGTCCTTGTGTGGCGCTGTGAGTTTATGCGTCAGACTGCAAAGCCCTTTGAACTGCACGATCAGCGGTTCAAGCTCACCAGAGGCTCCTTGGAAACCCTGTACAGAGTTGCTATGGGTCGGAACCAACTCGATGGCACTTTACAGCAATATCAACTTGTTTTTATCAGACATGAACTCCTGGTGTGTAACTGTCTGGACTGTGAACCACAGGTTAGCAGTTCATAACCACTAGTTACTCCTCGGAAACCCTATGAAGGGTCATTATGATTCAGAACCGTCTGGACCGAATTTAACAAATATTAAACATTGGCTTTGTGTGTCATCGAGGCAGTTCCGATTCATAGCAACCATATATAGGGTTTTCAAGGAGTAACTGGTGATCTTGAACCACCGACCTTGCAGTTCAAACCGACTGCAGTCCAGTGCATTAATCCACAGTGCCACATCAGGAAGCCATATTAAACAAAAGGAGACAGAATGATAAAAGCGTTGGTAAATATATGAAATTATGCACATATCAAATCAAGTAAGAAAACAAGCACAATTACACAACTGAGTCCATGGGCATGGGTGATATTTAAAACCTCTTCCATGAATTTTTCCATGCTTACTTTGCTCTAAATCAGCATTTTAGTTTGTTAGGACATACTGGATATATGATATCAGGATATACAAATCTAAGTACTATTTAAGATGATACTTACACTCATGTATCCTATATTCCAAAAGATCTGTGTTATTAGTTGTATAGCTTTAGTTGGGTGGCTGTGATGATATTGTTCTAGCTCAGAGCAACCCCATGTGCAGCACAAAGAAGCTCCAATCCGATGCCATCCTCAAAATTTTTTGTTTGTTTGAACCCATTGTTGCAACCACTGTGTCAATCCATCTTGTTGAAGGTTTTCCTCTTTTGCTGATACTCTCCTTTACCAAACATAATATCATTTTACAGGGTTTGGTCCCTTCTAATAATATGTTCAAGGTATGTTAGATGAAAATTTACCATTCTAGCTTCTAGGGAACATTTTGGCTGTACTTCTTCTAAGGAAGATTTATTTTTTGGCAGTCCAGGGTACGTTCAATATTTTTTACAACACCATAGTCAAATGCATCAGTGTTTCTTCTCTGGTCTTCCTTATTCACTGATCAGCTTTCACATACTTATGAGGTGATTGAAGATAGCATCTTTTGGCTCAGGTGCACCTTAATCCTTAAAGTGACATCTTCGCTCTTCAACAAATTCAACAGATCTTTTGCAGTAGATTTGCCCAATGCAATATCTCATTTGATTTCTTGACTGCTGCTTCTATGAGCACTGGTTGTGGATCCAAGTAAAATAAAATCCTTGACAAGTTCCTTATTTTTTCTGTTTAGCATGATGTTGCTTATGGGTCCAGTTGTGGAGGTTTTTGTCTTCTTTACACTGAGTTGTAATCCATACTGAAGTTTGCTGTTGTTGATGTTCATTAGCAAGAACCTCAAGTCCTCCTTGCTTTCAGCAAGTAAGGATATTTCGTCTGCAAATTTGCTAATGAGTGTTCCTCCAATCCTGATCCCATGTTACTCTTCATAGAATCCAGCTTTTTGGATTATTTGTTTAGCACATAGATTAAATAAGTATGGTTAAATGATTCGGTGCTGATGCATATCTTTCTTGATTTTAAGCCATGCAGCATCCTCTTGTCTGTTCAAACAACTACCTCTTGATCTACGAGCAGGTTTTACATGAATACAATGAAATGTTCTGGAATTTCCATTCTTCACAATGTTGGCTGCTTCTAGGAAGTGAATATGGTGAGACTTGTCTTCCATACGTCAGACATGTTATCATGAGGGACAAGACCCTGGAGAAGGACGTCATGCTTGGTAAAGAGTTGTTGTTGTTAAGTGCTGTTGA
>NW_006408586.1:10630581-10657498 GCF_000296735.1 Chrysochloris asiatica
TATATATATTTCAATGTCTCACTCTTAATTTGTAAAATTAAAACAATGAGCCTATCATTTTCTTTTTTTGAATTTCCAAAATATTTAGAAGATGATAGACCATGGCAAAGTTCTTATCTTCTTTTTTTACCACTAAGACTTTCTCTTGCTATGTTGCTGTTGTTGTTAAGTGCAGTCGAGTCAGTTCTAATCCATAGTAACCCTGTGTAGGGTTTCCAAGTAGTGGCTAGTGAGCTTGGGCCACTGAACTTGTAGTTCAAACTGAATTTGCAGTCCAGTACACACAGTGCCACAACAGGACTTGTCTCTTGCTATAGTGAAATTATTCCCCAAAAGTTTGCTTTTGTTAAGTACCGTGGAGTTGGTTCCGATTCATAGTGACCCTGCACAGGGTTTCCAAGGCTGTAAATCTTTATGCGAGCAGAAGGCCTCTTCTTTCTCCCGTGCAACAGCTGGTAGTTTCAAACTGCCAATCTTGAGGTTAGCAGCCTGATTCGTAACCACTACGCTACCAGAGTTCCTTTATTTATTTAGACATTGGATTATATATGGAAACTTATTTGATTATGTCTCAGCTGTGATAAATATCAGAGTTACATTTTCCATTGACAATGAAATTGTTAATGCTTTCAAATCTAATAAGATTGGTGAATACATTCCCATCTTTTAGACTCTTACTTTCGACATATATCACATACCAAAAACTGTATCAGTCAGTTTTAGTTCTAGAATACAGAAAACACTAAGTATATTCTGAGTACAAAGATTTGATGCATACATAGGCACATACATGATTATTGGTAAATGATTAGTGAATAAAAACTCATTGTTGTTGTTGGTAAGTTCGGTCAAGTCGGTTCAGATTCATAGCAATCCTGTACAGTGTTTCTGAAGAGCAGCTGATGCATTTGAACTGCCAATCTTTTGTCAAACCAACTTTACAGTCTAGTGTTTATCCTTCAGCACAATGCCAGTACTCGAACGATCCAATAAGTCAATGTAAAATGTAAGGGAAGTTTTAGGGAAGAAACCAGTGAAAATCTTAACCAAAAAACATGAAAGGAAGGTGCTATAATATGAAGAATATCTGAAAATCTTGCATCAAATGTCTGCAGCAGAGAAGTGAGTGATTCTCAAGAGCGTCTTAGAAAAGTGCTATGAATTTCACATTTTACATTTTCTGGGTTGCAGTTCTTTCTTGAGCAAAATAGTTTTCCTTTTCTTCTGCCTTTCAATTCACATCCAATGTATTTTTAGTTAGATTTCTGAGTCTTAGTTTCTTTAGTATTAAAGTGAAAATAAGAATCCTAATATGCTGTTATTGCTGTCAGGTGTCATACAGTTGATTCTGACTATAAGAGCAACAGAATGAATTCTGCTAGTCCGGTGCCATTCTCACAATGTTGTTATGATTGACTGCATTGTTGCTGCAACAGTGGCAGGCCACCTTGTTTGGAGTCTTGTTATTTCTTGCTGACATTCCACTTTTCCAAGCATGATGTCCTTGCCCTGGGAATAGCCTCTCATGACAATATGTCTAAAGTGTTATATTTGTTAAGTACTGTTAGTTGGTTCTGAGTCATAATGACTTTGTATAGGGTTTCCACTCATTTGTCAGTTTGTCATACTATGGTGGCTTATGTGTAGCTGTGGTCCTCAAGGTTATGCCACAGGCATTTCCATTATCAGCAAGGTCACAGTGGACAGGTTTCATCTGGGCTTCCTAATGAAGACAGACTAAGAAGAAGTAGAGAAAATTTGTGAATATTTAGTCACTGAAAACCTTATTAATAGCAGTGGAACACTATCAACACCATAATATTGAATATTTAAACATGAGGAGGAGCACCAGAATACTGTCACATATACTGCCAGAGGAACAGCCCCTCAGGTTGGAAGGCCCTAAAAATATGACTGGGCAGAGTTGCCTCCTCAAAGTAGACTTGACCCGAATGATGTGAATGGAGTAAAGCCTTTAGGACCTTCATTTGCTGATGGTGCACAACTCAAAATTAAGAGAAACAAATGTTTTTGTTGTTTTTAAATGCCAGTGAATCAGAACTAACTCATAGAGACTCTATGCACAATAGAATGAAACACTTCTTGGTCTTGTACCAACCTCACAATAATTGCTATGTTTGAGCCTGTTGTTACTGCTACTGTGCCAATCCTTCTGGTTGTGGTCTTCCTCTTTTCATTTGACCCTCCACTTTACCAAACATGAAATCCTTTTCCAGTGATAGGACTATTGTGGTACAATAGCGAATAATTGCTATCAGGACTGACTGTGAGGGTTGGAAATATAAAGGTAGACATTTTTAGCAAAAGAAGGGGAGTGGTTGACTTTGAAATCTAGGAGCAGAGGTCCCTGGGACCATAATGACGAAGAGCAGAGTGCAGGACCCTACCTAGAGAAACAGTGACGACAGAGATGGAAGCAGAGATGATGACGTGGAGAGATGGAGCAGCTGGGGACTCTAGACCCAGAGAGAGAGACGGACTGTGTGCTGATGACAGAGGGGCAGGCTTGTGGGGTATACCCGTTGGTTGTTGATGATGCATGGAGGGAATTGTAATCATGGCAAGGAAGCAAAATACGATAGGATGAATGTAAAGCTAATATTCTCCCAGGTAAACCATCACATAATTCACAATAAAACATTTTTAAAAAAGAAAATACAATGGCTTGAGTCAGATGTACCTTAGTTTTCAAACTGATATATTTGCTCTTGAACTCTTCAAAATGGGCTTCTGCAGATTTGCTAATGCAGTATCATTTGATTTCTTGACTGCTTCTTCCATAAGTGTTGATTGTGGATCCAAGCAAATTGAAGCCTTTTAAAAACTCAAAATTTGTCATGATGTTATTATTATTTTTTTTTCATGTTTGAGGATTTTCTTTCTTTCTTTATGTAGAGGTGCAATCCATACTGATGGCTGTGGTCTTTGATATTCAATAAATATTTTTAAGTCCTCTTCACTTTCAGCAGCAGTCATTTTTTAATTATCTTCAGCAAAATTTTACTTACATGTGATATTATTGATATTGTTTGATAATTTTCACTTTCCATTGAGTCACATCTCTTTGAAATGGACACAAATATGGATCTCTTCCAATTGATTGACCAGGTAGCTTTTGTTAAAATTTCTTGACATAGGTAAGTAAGTACCTCCAGTTCTGCATCAGTTTGTTGAAAGATTTCAATACGTATTCCATCAATTATTGGAGTCTTGTTTTTTTGTTTTCCCAATGCCTTCAGTGCAGCTTGATTTCTTCTTTCAGTACCACTGATTCTTGATCAGATGCTGCCTCTTGAAATAGCTGAACATCTACGATTTCTTTTTGGTATAGTGACTCTGTATTTAGCTTCAATCTTCATTTTATGATTTCTGTATCATTCAATATTTTGGCCACAAGTATAGTCCCCATTTATGTTATTTAATAAAGGTATTTGTAGTGAATAAGTTGTTGGTCTTGCTAAATTTTATCATGAGATCTCCAGTACAGTTTCTATCACCAAACCCAGATCTGTCAACTACTGATCCTTCCTGTTTCCAACTTTAACATTGCAATCACCGGTAATTATCAATACTGATTTCATATTTGATCCATCTCAGGCTGAAGAGTGTATTAGAACTCTTCAGTCTCATAATTACTTGCTTTTGTAGTTGGGGCATGATTTTTGAATAATTATTTTCCTTGTTGTTTTTGTTGTTAGATGCCATCGAGTCGGTTCCAACTCTTAGTGACCCTATGCACATCAGAACAAAACACCTGCCCTGTCCTGTGCCAACCTCACAATCATTGGTATGTTTGAGACCATTGCTGCTGCCACTGTGCCAATCCATCTTGTTAGAGTTCTTTCTCTTTTTCCCTAGTGCTACACTTTACCCAACATGATATCATTCTCCAGGGACTGGCCCTTTCTTTTAATAATACCGAAGTATGAGAGATGAAATCTGACCTCCTGGCATCCAGGGACATCTGTGCTCTGGCTGTACTTCCTTCAACACAGATTTGTTTACTCTTCTGTCAGTCCATTTTACCTTTAATATTCTCCTCCAACATCATAACTCAAATACATTGATTCTTCTACGGTCTTCCTTATTCACTGTTCAACTTTCACGTGCATGTATGTGAGGTTATTGAAAATACTATATGCCTTGGGTCAGGTGCACCTTAGTCCTCAAGCTGACATCTTTGTTCTTGAACACTTTAAAGAGGTCTGGTATATCAGATTTGCCTAATGCAATGCACTGTTAATTCCTTGACTGCTGCTTCCATGAGTGATGATGGTTGATCTGAGCAAAATGAAGTATTTGACAACTTCAATGTTTTCTCCACTTATATGGATGTTGCTTATTGATCCAATGGTGATGATTTTTGTTTTCTTTACATTGAGGTGCAACCCATACAGAAGACTGTGGTCTTTGATTTTCATCAGTAAATAATTTCAGTTCTCTTCACTTTCAGCAAGCAAGGTTGTATCATCCACATGACATATGTTGTTAATGAGCCTTTCTACAATCCTGAGGTCACTTTTTTCTTCATATAATCCACCAGCTGGGATTATATGCTCAGCATACAGATTGAGTAAGTAAGGTGAAATAATACAACCCTGGCACACTCCTTTTTCTATCTTTCAAGAGAAGATAGAAGGAATACACAAAGTCACTGTACAAAACTAAATGGTCAAGTTCAACCATTTCAAGAGGGAACATGTAATCAAGAACCAATGATACTGAAGGGAGAAGTCTAAGTGCATAGAAGGCATTGACAAAGAACAAGGCACCAGAATTGATGGAATATAAATTAAAATATTTCAACAAAATGATGCATCACTGGAGGCACTCACTCATCTATGCAAAGAAATTTGGAAGGCAATTACCTGGCCAACTGAGTGGAAGAGATCCATATTTGTGCCCATTCCAACAGAGATGATGCAATAGAATGTGGACATCATTGGATAATGTCATTAATATCACATAAAAGCAAAATTTTGCCAAATATAATCCCAAAACAGCTGCAAACATACATTGTTTGCAGAGTACTGCCAGAGGTTCGAGCTGGATTCAAATGAAGACATGGAACAAGGGATATCATTGCAGATGTCACATGGATCTTGGCTGAAAGTAAAGAATACCAGAGGCATATTTACCTGAGCCTTAATGACTATGCAAAGGCTTTCAATTGTGTGTATCATGCATGACAAGCTATGGACAACACTGTGGAGAATGAGTATTCTGGAACAATAATTTTGCTCACAAGAAGCATGTATAAGAAGCATTAGTTCAAACAGTTTAAATGGTTTGTTCAAATGGTTTAAAATTAGCAAAGTCTTCCTTATAGGTGTATGGATATTAACCTACCACAGACAATATTTTATTTCAAGATAAATCTTGAAATGTTCATTTAAATGATGAATGTAATGACATTCCTTTTCAATTAGTCATTCCTGGCATAGTAAACCATAATGAGTGTGTGACTCAAATGGTCAATACCAGTCCATTTCTGCTCACCATTGGCTAACATAGCTATCTTTATGCATTCCATTTCATTATTGACAATTTACTATTTTTCTACGTTCATACTTCATACATTCCACCTCCCAGTTATTGATGGATGTTTGCAGCTGCTTCTCATTTTCAGTTGTGCCCATCAGCTAATGAAACTCTGAGAGCTTTACTCTATCCACATCATTAAGATCAGCTCTGCTTTAAGGAGGCAGTTCTTTCCCAGCCTTATTTCGATGTTCCACTGATATATTTTGAGTGCCTTGTGACACTGCTTCTCAAATGTTTTGCAGTGGCTAACCATTCAGAAGTGGTCTGCCTTCTGTTTTTCATAGTTTTTCTTAGTCTGAAGCTCTGTTGAAATCTTTTGATTATCTGTGACCCTCTGGTATTTAATATCCTGGTGACATAGCTTCCAGTATCAAAGCAACATACAAACCACTACTGTAGGACAGATAGACAGATGACTGGTGTTGTACTTATTACTCTTAATCTTCATTTTCTTTTCATATATTGGCATTCTGACTTAAAGGAAGATATACAAATTATACACACAGACACATATATGTACATATATGAATATATATGCATACCATTACATGAAAATAAATTTAGGGTTATATATAAAAGTATTAACATACTGTCTGGCATATATGTATTTTATAGCTATTTTCTATTATTTTTAGTTATTTGAGCTTGTTTTAAGGGAAATTCATTTATCTATAAGATACATACATTACAGAAATTCCAATCATAATAGAATCCTCTATTATTATACCATTAAAAACATTTGTAAATGTCATTGAGTATATGATTAAGAAAACTATTACTACCATTTGTTTTAAAATCAGGGAAATTTACAAGACAAAGGCATTAGCTTTAGAAAATTGACTCTAACAACTACATGTGAAACAGGAAAACTATATTATCACTTCTGTAATTTCTGATACAGCATAATACCCAAATAGACCTTGAGGATATGGACAATGAGTCATTGCACCCAATAAAATATTCTCATGCTGTTGTTAATTATTTCTGTATTTAACCATATCCTAAAAATAATTGTCAGTATTCTTAAAGGCTGGAAGGAGAGTAAGTTTCTATTATAGTTCTTGTTGAGATAAAATAATTCCATTCACGAGTAAGCAAGAAGGTGAACTGTTCAAGGAGTTCCTTGTATTAATGCCACATTAAATGTGGTGAGTCAGTCATGGAATCTTTCAATATGTATATCAATCATACTCAGAGAAAACTGCTGAGAATGTGGAGGCCTACTTTCCTATGCTATGATTTCAATGCATCCTTATATTTTACCTTTTCCTTAAGAATATTTGTTTGCTTAACACCCTTCTGAATTAATGATAAACATAATTTATTTCCTTAACTTAATAGAAGACTTGTATTTCCTAAAGAGACAAACAGGTTCACACTAAAAATCAGTCTTATAGATTTCATTTAAAAAACAAAACAAACCCAGAAATCATGAGAGAAAGCAAAATACATAATTCAATATCAAAAAAGTGAAAGATTACCTAAGGATTAAATAAAACAGCTAGAATATTGATCAATATATTATTCTGACTAAGATGAATTTAAACCACAATCTATAATCCAATGTAGATTTATGTTTCCAATATAACTGCATGCTATTTCACAAATAATGTAACTCTTATAATAACAGTATTTTTGGAGGAACTATTAAATGCCACTTGTCGAGTTAATAGCCTGTTAGCATCAAATCCCTTAAAAATATGTGTCTATTAGGTCTATTAATGATTTTTAATAACTTAAAATTATATAGCATTTCTGTGAGCTGAAACAAAATCCTGATTGACTCTGTGTGGAAAACTCAAGTTACAAAACAGCCTAATAGAGTATCTTCCTTAGGAAAGAAAACACACAAATATATGTATAAAAATAATGGACAATTTTTAGAGGATGTTCCATTTTGGGGGCCATTTTTTGGTGAAATTCTCATATATGTTCAGGACCTTTTTGCAATAGGCCTGTTAAAAGTGCCACTTTGTTCTTGAGAAACTACCATTTTTGTGCCACAAAATACCAAAAACCAACCCACAGACATTGAGTCAATTCTGACTTAAAGTGATCCAGTAGAACTGCTCTTTAGGGTTTCTAAGACTAATCTTAAGAGGAACAGATAGACTCTTCTTTCTCCCACGGAGAGGTTGCTGGGTTTCGAACTGCCCACCTTATGAACTAGCCCAATGTTTGTGAAATAACAGTTTATATCAGAGCATCATAGAAATATACCAAATAAAAGAAAAGAACGTCACAAATTTGCCCTTCCTAGCTATCACAAGTATATGGACGAGAACTGTGTTTTGCCTATAGTAAAATAGCATCTCTGAAAGCATTAAGTTCCTTCTGTGAAATGAAAAGTTAATAGCATGATGGTAAAGTTAATGAATGGTTGAATCAAACTGTGTGAATTTAAGTCCTGCCTTAGCATGTTATGACTTTAGTGCAATTTTTCTAGTGTCTATGTATTTCGTATCACTTATCTGTAAAACAGCTTCTATCCTAAAAATTTTTGTGAGGATAAAATAAACAATTTATAGTGAGTAATTAGTACTATTCCTAGCTCATAATTAATGACCTACAAAAATTAACTATCACTATCATTATTTAAGGAGCTCTGGTAGCGTAGTGCTTACAAATTGGACTGCGAACCTCAGAGTCAGCAGTTCGAAACTACCAGCTGCTCCCGGGGAGAAAGATGAGGCGTTCTGACCCCATAAAGATTTACAGCCTCGGAAACCCTGTACAGGGTCACTATGAGTTAGAACCCACTCCATGGCACATAACAACAACAACATCATTATTTTAAGAACAACTCAAAATAATTTTGATTTTTTAAAAAATTTTGCTTATTTTTTATTGTTCCATTCACTCTGAATAGGAGTTCTGCTGTGGCCCTGTAGGGTAAGCACTAGACTGGTGGCTTTGGAAGGTTGTTTCTATCTGATGGCTCTGGGAAACTTCCTTGTCTCTTTTCAGATTCTGTTTACTGGTTTCTTGGAGATCTGATGTGACCTGTATTTATCTACTGCTTTCTTATTTTGTTATTTGATCCGCCTATTCTATTTATATAGGAGCTCTGGTAGCGTAGTGGTTACGAATCGGGCTGTGAACCTTAAGGTCAGCGGTTCGAAACTACCAGTCACTCCGCGGGAGAAAGATGAGTCTTTCTACTCCCGTAAAGATTTACACCCTCGGAAACCCTGTACAGGGTCGCTATGGGTCGGACCCGACTCGATGGCACTTAACAACAACAACAACAACATTCTATTTATATGGAGCTCTCATAGTGTAATCCTTGAGGCTTCAAGCCTCAAGGTCAGCAGTTGGAAACTACCAGCTGCTCCTAGGAAGAAAGACAAGGCTTTCTGCTCCCATAAAGATGTACAACCTCGGAAACCCTGTACAGGGTCTCTGTGAGTCAGAACTGACTCCACAGCACACAACCACCACCACCATTTATTTATATCTTAACAGAGAATGATATAAAACTCACCCTAAACTAACACTTTTTTGTTGTCATAATACTGAAAATCCATTACCAAATGGGATTATACCCATGGTTTGTGGTTCACAGTTCAATGCTGATCCAACAGCACCGCACCAGAAGTCTACACATGTGTATAGAAGTTAGGAACTACAATACATATTTTGGAGGGGTACAATTCAATCCATAACAAGTACTGTTTGTAATTAATTTAATAACTGCAAACAAAAAGATGATCTCATAATGCATTATGGTATGATTTAGGTCAATATAAGAGGGTATTTAAATAAATATAAGAGAGGAATAAGGAAAATCACTACTTAGATTTTAATTGGAAATGAATTATATATATTCATTCTACTCCTGGTGTGGTGCTGGACTGCTACCACAAGGTCAACAGTTCCAATGCCCAGCCATTCCTTGAAAATGATATGCAGGGTCTCTATGAGTTAGAACCGCTTCAATGGAACTTGACAACATTACATATATGGGTTATTGTGAGTTAGATTCAACTGTCACTAAAAACAAATATGTATGTATTCCTGGTGTGATATTGTAGGATAAGCACTAGACTACTAACCACAAGATCATAGTTTAAATCCCTCTGTTACGCCTCAGAAAACCTAACCAGGGTCGGTATGCTCACAATCGGTATTAAGCTTGAATCCATTGAGACTGCCACTGTGCTAATCCATCTCATTGGGGGTCTTCCTTTCTTGCTGACCCTTCACTTTACCAATAATGATAGTGGGTCCAAGCAAAATGAAGTCTTTGGCAACCTCATCTTTTCTCCATTTATCACAACATTATTTGTTTGTCTAATAGTGAGGGTTTTATTTTGTTTACATTGAAGTGCAACCCATACTGAAGGCCGTTTACCTCCTCATTTTTTACAATTTCTTTAGCATCTCTACTCTGGAAAGCAAATTTCAGAGTCTTCTGACATCCATTTTGGTCTTTTCCTTCTTTCTTGTCTTCTTAATGACCTTTTCATTTCTTCCTTATAATATTTTTTATGCCATTCCACAACTCTTCTGGTTTGGGGCCACTGGTGTTTAATGCATCAGATCTGCTTTGGAGATGATTTTTAAATTCAGGCAGGATATGTTCAAGGTCATATTTTTGCTCTCTTAGATCTGTTTCAATTTTCTTCCACGTCAACCTGAGCTTGTATATGAACAATTGATGGTCTGTTCCACAGTCTATCCCTGGCCTTGTTTTGGCTGATGATACAGAATTTTCCACTGTCATTTACCACAGGGTTATGGAGTACTGGTGTGGCACTGCAGGACAATGCCCTGGACAGCAAAGTCAGTTTGGACTGCAAGGTCAGTGGCTCGAACCCACCAGCTCCTTCTTGTAAGCCCGATACAGGGTCACTAAGAGCCTGAACCTACTCGATGGCACATAACAGCAACAACATACCACAGATGCAGTGAATTTGATTTCTATGTATTCCATCTGGTGAGGTCCATAAGTATGGTTATCTTTTATGTTGTTTGAAAAGGTTTTTGCAACTAGCAAGTAATTAGTCTTCCAAAATTCTATCACGTAATCTCCAGGATTGTTTGTATCACTAAGGTCATATTTTCCAACTATTGTTCCTTCTTTTTTTTTTAAGATTTTAGGGTTTATTTATCCTCTGGTGAAAAACCCACAGTCATCGCAGAATATTGATTCCTTCTTTTTGCCAGCACCAACGTTGGCCTTTGCAGTCCCCCGTACTTTCTTCATTAGGTTTTTGCGTTCCTTACGCTGTTTTCTTGAGGTTTTCTTCTTGTCATACAGGCCGTGTCTTGCAAGTCTGTGTTTGGGTTCATTTTTCTTTGCATAATCCAAGGAATCGTAAATCATGCCGAAGCCAGTAGTCTTGCCACCACCAAAATGGGTTCTAAATCCAAACACAAAGATGACATCCGGTGTCGTCTTATACATTTTGGCAAGTTTTTCCCGACTTTCTGTCTTAGGTACTGTTGCCTTCCCGGGGTGAAGGACATCAATGACCATTTGTTTCCACTGAAGTAGTCAGCGGTTGGTCATGAACTTCCTTGTCCGCATAGTTACTGTGTCATTCATGATGGCGGCAGGCCTCCTTCTTTTTTATTTCCAACCTTTGCATTGCAATCACCGGCAATTATCAGTACATCATGATTTCATGCTTGATGTATTTCATGCTGAATAAGTTGATAGAATTCTTCAATTTTGTCAGCATTGGATTTAATGGTTGTTGCATGCATTTGAATGATAGTGGTATTCACTTGTCTTTCATGTAGGCATATGGATATTATACTATCACAAGCAGCATTATACTTAAAGATAGATCTTGAAATGTTCTTTTGATGAAGAATGCAATACCACTCCTCTTCAATTTGTCATTCTTGGCTTTAGTAGACTATGCGATTGTCCAATTCAAAATGACCATTACTAATCCATTTCTGATTACTAATTAATACATCATTGTTGTTGTTAATATGTCACCACGTTGGTTCTGACCCACAGCGACCCTGTATAGGGTTTCCAAGGAGTCCAATCAATGCATATTATATCACTTTTTGTGTGTTCTATTTCATTTTTGACAATTTCTAATTTTCCTAGATTCATATGCTGTACAATCCATGCTTAATTATTAATGGATGTTTACAGCTATTTCTTCTCATTTTGAGTTTTGACCCAATAGCAAATAAAGACCCCAAAAGATTTAGTTCATTTTTGTCATTATGGTCAAGTCTACTTTGAGGAGGCAGCTCTTCTTTAGTCATATTTTGAGTGTCTTCTAACCAGAGGAGCTCATCTTCTAGCACTTTATTGGACAACTTTCTGGTGCTAGTCATATTGTTTCTATAGTCAATATTCTGGTACTCTCTGACAATGTTCCACAGACTTTCTTAAAGTTCTCAGTGGTTGAGCATTCAGAAAAAGTCTTCCTCGCCTTATTTCTAGTCTGTTTAAGTCTGGAAGTTCAGTTGAAATCTGTATGCCTTAGATGACCTTGTTGTTGTTATATACTGTTGAGACAGTTCCGAGTTTCCAAGGAGCATCTGGTGAATTTGAGCAGCCAAACTACAACTGGCATTGTAGTTCATCTCATTATCCTGCAATGCCATACCAGGACTGCACTCTGGTACACAGCTTACAGCATCACAGCAACTTGCAATTCACCACAGTATGACAAACTGCCAGATGAAATGGTAGAAGGGGAGGTAATTAGGGTGGGTCCTTTATTACTTTACCACTTTTGTTCTTATAAGAAGAGTATCAGGAACGAAAGACACAGAAGAAGATGGCCATGTGAAGACTAATGCAAAGGTTGAAGTTTTGGTTCCAAAAGTCAAAGAATGTAAGTGACAAGGAAAGATCTTCTACTTGGGAATTTAAACATATCATGTCTCTGCTGACATCTTGAATTTGAGCTTTTTGTCTTCAGAATTATGAAAGAATAATTTTCTGTCATTTTAAGCCAGGTAGTTACAAACTGATGCTTTGTTATAGCAATTTTAGTAAATGAATGCAGTCACATATGTAGACTGAACTATGAATGGCCATTTTGAATGTCAGATTTACTGCTTTATTGTTGTTGTTGTTATGTGCCGTGGAGTTGGTTCCGACTTATAGCGACCCTGTACAGAGTTTCCGAGACTGTAAATCTTTATGGGAGCAGAAAGCCTCATCTTTCTCCCACGGAACAGCTGGTAGTTTCGAACTGCTGACCTTGCAGCCCGCAGCCCAATTCGTAACCACTACACTACCAGAGCTCCTTTATAGAACTCTTTAAAAAAAAAAAAAGGAAAGATAGAAGATGCATGGAATCTAAAGACTATGAGTTCTGATTTATTTTGGGAGGCTAACATCTTGAGACAGAAGTTTACATTTACTAGAACTTGCAGAAGAGTAGCAGAAAAGCACTTGTAGAGAGCCTGAGTACAAGAGACTACAAAAAGTTCATAGAAAACTGTAATTAAAAATAAAAATCCCTTAATTTTTTCCCACAATTATTTGATACCCCATCATATATATTTAGAAACTGGTAGGACTTTTTATTTGACTGAATGGTGTAAGCTTCTGTTAACATTTTTTTTTTCCCCATCAGGTCAAAAGTAAGATATATTGACCAATAAATTATTCCTTTTGTGTTACATAGCTCCACACTGAAAGGACAAAAAAAAAAAAAAATTACTTTAGGGAAGAGAAAGAAAGTGTAATATTAAGTGTAAGACCTAGTCCTTGTAAGAAGTCTGACAGATGTTAAGAAATGAGACCATAAGTGGCTCATAAGTGATTCAGTATAGCCTGGAAATGTTCTACCAGCCCCTGGCCTATTCATGTTTAGATCCATTTCCACTTTCCCTCTGCTCTCTTTAGTACACACAAACACTTATTCTTTGAGGATACATTTTCTAGCTTAATGTGTCAGATGTTGCTATGGATTGAATTCTATGCCATTAAAAAGAAATGTTGATGTTTTAACCCTTTGTTTCTATGCATATGACTTTGTTTGAAAATCAACATGAACTCATGAGTGTGCCTAATCCTATTTGATTCCTGTCCTTATAAAGGAAGACAACAGTCAGAGAGAGGTACCGAAGAAGGATGTCATGTGATACTGCGACTGCAAGCCAAGGAAGTTTTGAAGGCTATCAGAAGCTAAGAGAGAATTATGGTATAGATTCTGCTTCAAGACTACTGAAAGAATCAACATAACCAATACCCTTATCTCAGACCCTCACTCAGCCTTCAGAACTGTGGAACACTACATTTCTGTTGTTTAAGGTCATCTACTTTGTGGCCTATTGTTA
Organism: Chrysochloris asiatica; assembly: GCF_000296735.1. Classification (NCBI taxonomy): domain Eukaryota; kingdom Metazoa; phylum Chordata; class Mammalia; order Afrosoricida; family Chrysochloridae; genus Chrysochloris; species Chrysochloris asiatica. Next base: position 10,644,415 of record NW_006408586.1, read on the forward strand.
AAGCAGCCCTAGGAAACCAGTATTTAAATTTTGGTACCATGAAGTAGAGGTGCTTCTATAACAAATACCTAAAAATGTAGAAATCATTTTGAAATTAGGTAATGGATGGAAGCTGGAGCATTTTATGTTTGATAATATGAGCGTAGGTTACTTTGAAAAGATTATTGGTAGTATTATGGAATTTAAGGGTGACTCTGAAGAGGGTTCAGAAAGAATTTAGAATTGTTTCAAAAGCATCTATAGTCATAAATGAAATATACACAGAAATGTGGACTTTAAATGTGCTTCTGGTGAAGCTTTAAAATGAAAAAGTGAACTGGCTATTGGACAATGGAGGGAGGGTGATGCTTTTGCTATAAGGAGGCAAAGGACTTGTCTGGATTATGTTAAAATGTTTCATGAAATTTAGAACCTATAAAAATGTCTCTCACTGATGCAAATAATTTGCACTCAGCTGCTAACTAAATGGTTGATAGTTTGAATGAACCAGCAGCTCTGCAGAAGAAAGCCTTAGCTATTGGCTTCCATAAAGATTATAAATAAAAAACCCAATGAAGCTAAGTATTCTTTAACACACGTAGTCACCATGAGTCAGAAATAAATTATTGCAAAATATAGAGTAGGTAGTATAGGATTTCTAAGTGAATAATTTGGATATTTTGATAGACTGATATCTGTTTATTGATAGACTGAGATTTTTAAAGCAATATTTGGAAGGTGCAGTCTTCTTTCTCTTTGTCTCCTATTGTAAAATGCATGATGCAAAGTGATAAAGTGAAGATTTTATCAAATTGTTAAGTATGTTGTTGTGATGTGCCGTGGAGTCGGTTCCAACTCATAGTGACCCTGTACAGGGTTTCCCAGGCTGCAAATCTTTACGGAAGCAGAAAGCCTCATCTTTCTCCCACGGGACAGCTGGTAGTTTTGAACTGCTGTACAGGCGGTTCGGAGCCTGATTCATAACCACTACGCTACCAGAGCTCCTTATTGTTAAGTATAAAGAAACAAAAATTCTAAGATTTTGAAAATTATCAGCCTACTCCTGGTATGGCACTGAAGGATAAGCACTGGGTAACAAGGTCAATTTGAATCTCAAGGTTAACAGTTCAAACCCACCAGTCACTCTTTGGAAATCCTATACAGTGTCAGTAAGAGTCAGAACTGACTCAACAGCACTTAACAACAGTATTTTTTAAATTGGGAAAGTATGATGCAGAGAGTGCACTAAGGGTTTGGTTTGACAACCATTTGTAAGGACATCAAGCTTTGAATTGTGCATCAAATCGGCTATCTCAGTAGATAAGCTAGGAGGATAGACTGAAGAGGACAGATATAGGAGAAAATGAAGGAAACTGGTACAACTCCTGGAATTCTATAGTCAGGAAACAGGCAGGCACATTTACTTGGCTGCATGCGTTCTATAGGAAAAAGGATGAATGACTCTCTTAAGACTTGCATCATTTCAGTTCAAGAAAACAGGGCCACTGCTCTAGTGAACCATCATGATAAGATTATTCTGAAGTCTAGAATTTTATGAAATTTACCTTGTTGAATTTTAAACTTTCCTTGGCCCCATGACCTTAGTTTCCTCTAATTTTTCCCTTTAGAGATGGAGTAACCTCCAACAGAGTGATAGCTGTAGTTGACTCAAGCATAACAATTGTGAGGATGGTACAGGACTGGGCAGTGTTTCATTCTGTTGTGCACAGGGTCACTATGAGTTATTTATAGGATCACTATGGGGAATTGACTTGACATCACCTAACAATAACAAAAACCTAGCACAAAACATGTTGTCACCTACCATTCCTTATAGAACCCGCTCTACTCCTCAGCTAGGTTCAATAATTCATTGATTGCAATTGCCACACAGAACTCAGAGACAATATTCACTGTTATTAGTTTATTAGAGGAGTTAATGGGTTTCAATATAGGCTCAAAAATTCTCAGGGCACAGTTGTTTCAGTAAGGACAGACTCTCCCTGACTAACCAATGTTACAAAGCTCTTTTAGGGCTTCTGATAAACATGCACAGAACACCACGCCTCCATAAGCCTCAGCTGAAGGCACTTGGCTCTAGTTCTGTGGATTAACTCTTCCAATTAAGTACTTGGAGGTACCCCACTCTGTAAGTAAGCCTTATGCCTAAAGTTTCTCAGCCTTACTTGCACCATCAGCTGGGAAGCCCATTGCTGTATCTGCTGCTTTCAATCCTGTTTCTTCTTCTAGTCATGACAGCTTCGGCTTTGCACTACCCACAGGCAGACCTCTTTCTGGCCCCCAGCCCCTTGGCCTGGCCTCTGCCTTGCTCCAGCAATATCGCAAACCTTCTTTAATGCTACCAATAAATGTCCAAAGGGCATACCACTCTACCATAAGATTCAACCCAAAGGTGTTGAACTTTAGCTCCATGGGTCAGAAAACTGAATTCTCCAATTAAATGCCTGGAGACACCCTCCTCTGTGAACAAGTGTCCAGCCCCAAAGCAACAAGTTTTATATGATCTGTGGGCCAGAAAGTCAACCACTCTGGTACCCTGGCTTTTGATATTGTTGCTGTTGCTCTTCTGCCACTCCTTCTATGTCACAGCTTTCTGTCCTTGGGTCAAACAGACTCAATGTGCAGGAATCTCAGGAGCCAAATGCTGTGTTCCATTTCTGACTCTTTCTTCTTTGATAGTAGATCCCCACTCGTGCTTCTGAGATGGCTTACTTTATAGCCATGTTAGAATTTCAAGTTTTTACAATTACAGTGTAAACAATACAATGTTAGCATCCACAGCTGAACTATAGTATCCAATCAGTATCTTCTCCCACCTTTTCTTACCCAGACCCACCAGAAAAAAAAAGTTGTTTGGTGGAAGCTACAAAAACTAAGGCTAGAAAAGGCATATTAAATGATTCATTTCACGACATCTAAAACTACCTCATATTGTCTGTGTTTTCAGACATCATTGATAGTATATTTATACCATGTATCTGAGCACCTAAGTTTGTCCCTATTTTTTCATTGATGATTTTTGTATTTTTTATATTTCTATGTTTCACATTTAGGTCATATTCATCTTGAGTTTGCTTTTGTCTATGTTGTGTTTCATTCTTCTGTAAATGGATTTGTTAAAGAGATTATTTTTTCCCCATGCAATGTGCTTCACCCCTTTGCCAAACATCAGATGACAATTGTTGTTGTTAGATGCTGGCAAGTCAGTTCCAACTCAAAGCGACCCAACTCATAATAACCGAATGCATAACAAACTGAAACTCTGCCTGATCTTGCACCATCTTCACAATTATTGTTATGCTTGAATCTATTGCTGTTGCAACTGTGCCAACCCATTAGTGGTCTTCCTTTTTTTTAACTGACACTTCACTTTACCAAACATGATGTCCTCCTCCAGGAACTGGCCCCTCTCAATAACATGTCTGAAATATGAGATACAAAGTCTCACTAAGTCTCTTTTAAGGAGTATTCTGCCTGTATTTCTTCCAGCATGGACCTGTTTATTTTTCTGGCAGTCTATGGTACTTTCAGTAATCATTCCCAACACCGCAACTCAAATGCATCAGTTCTTCTATAGTCTTCCTTATTCCCTGTCCAACTTTCAGATGCATATGAAGCGACTGAAAATACCATGGCTTGTGCCAGGCATACCTTAGTCCTCAAACTGACAGCTCTGCTCTTGAACACTTTAAAGAGGTATTGTGCAGTACATTTGTCTAATGGCCTAATACAATATGCTTTTGAGTTCTTGGGTGCCGCTTTCATGAGTGTAGAGTCCATATCCAAGCAAAATGAAGTCTTTGACAACCTCAATCTTCTCCCCATTTAACATGATGTTATTTGTTCTTCATCCATAAGTATTTTAAGCCCACTCTGCTTTCAGCAAGCAAAGTTGTATCATCAGCATATCATAGGTTTGTTCTTCTTCTTTAGCAATGCTTTCTTTAACCAGGGTCTCTTTCTTTTCCACATAAAGTTGGTGATTATTATTTTTTTTTTTTCATCTTTTTAAAAGCATTTTGATGGAATCAGGATTGGGCTTGTACTATATCTGTAGATCACTTTGGGCAGTATTGATATATTCACAATGTTATATCTTCATATTCAGGAGCAAGGCATATCCTTCCATTTATGTATGTCTCTTTTGATATCTTGAAGAAATGTTTTATAGTTTTCTTTGTATATGTCTTTTGTTTCTCTAGTTGAATTTAATCTTAAGTTATTTTATCTTTTGGGTGGGTGTTTTAAATTGTTTTCTTTTGATTTTCTTTTCAGAGCTCTGTTATTTAGTATAAATGAATCCAACTGATTTTTGGATGTTGATTGTGTATCCTGACACTTTACTAATATTTCAATGAGTTCCAATAATTTTCTGAGTGTTTAGGATTTTCTTCTATATATAGGATCATGCCATCTGCAAATAGAGTTTTACTACTTCTTTGCCAACTTGCATGTCTTTAATTTCCCCTTCTTGCCTCATATCTCTAGCTAAGACTGCCAACACAATATTAAATATTGTGCTGGTGATAAAGAGCATGATTGTTTTGTTCCCATTCGAAACAGAGTTCTTTCAATTTCTCTTCATTGACAGTAAAATTAGCCATTAATTTTGTATTTATAACTTTAATTATGTTGAAGAATTTCCCTTCTATTCCTATTTTGTTGTGTGCTTTTATCAGAAATTGGTGTTGGATTTTGTCAAATGCCTTTTCTCCATCAGTCAATCGGATCACTTTTTTTTCTTTTGTTTTATTTATGTGATGGATTATGTTGATTGCTTTTTTAATATTGAAATTCAAAATGGGTATGATTTGTATTTGGTTTTGAAGTATTATTTTTGATATATTGTTTGATTCTATTGACTAGGAATTTTTTGCAAATTTTTGCATCAATGTTTATGAGGGCTGGTGATGGTAGATGTGTGCCAACAACTCCATTCTAACTCACAGTAAATATAGGGTTTCTGAGGCAGTAAATCTTATGAAAGATAAAGGTTTAAACATTCTTTTTTAGTGATGTCTTTGCCTGGTGTTGGTACCGTGGTAATACTCATTTCATAAAATGAATATGGGTATTCTCCATCCTTTTTATGTTCTCAAATTTTATGAGTAGAATTGTTGTCAGCTCTTCTTTAACTATTTGATATTAATTCCCTTGTTAACTCATCTTGGCATGGACTTTTCTTTATTGGAAATTTCATATAACCTGATTAATTTCTTCTTTTGTTATGGGACTGCTATTATTTTTTCCCTCAGTCTGGTTTAATTTACTTAGTGTATTTAGTGTGTCTCTCCATATATATATATATATTTTCCCATTTCACTCAGATTTGAAAATTTGATAGACTACAGTTCTTCATGTTGTTAGGTGTCATTGAATTGATTTTGACTCACAGAGATCTCATGCACTGAATGAAATACTACTTGGTCATGTACCATCCTCAAAACCATTGTTAAGCTTGAGCCCATTGCTGTTGACACTGTGTCAATACATCTCATTTGGGGTCTTCCTCTTTTTTGCTAACCTTCCATTTTACCTAGCATTATATTATAGCTCTGGTATCGTAGTGGTTAGGAATCAGGCTGCGAGCCTCAAGGTCAGCAGTTTGAAACTACCAGCGGTTCCGTGGGAGAAAGATGAGGCTGTCTGCTCCTGTAAAGATTTACAGCCTCGGAAACCCTGTGTAGGGTTGCTATGAGTCGGAACCGACTCCACGGCACATAACAATAACAAATATCCTTCTCCAGAGACTGGTCACTACTGACAATATGTCCAAAGTATGAAAGACAAAGCCTTACCTTCCTGGCTTTCAAGGAGCATTCTGGCTGTATTTCTTCAAACACAATTTTTTTTTGGTTCTTCTAGGAATCCATGTTATTTTTAATGCTCTTCTCCAACACCATAACCCAAATGCATCATTTCTTCTATGCATTCATCAGCATTCTATTCCTTCTTCTATGCATTCATCATTCTTATTCATCAGCCAACTTCCACATGCATATGAGGCTTTTGAAAATATCTTGGCTTGGGTCATGCAAACTTTAGTCCTCAAACTTTAAAGAGATTTTATGGAGCAGATTGCCTAATGCAATGTATTATTTGATTTCTTGATTGCTGCTTCCATGAGTGTTGATAGTAGATCCAAGCAAAATGAAGTCTTTGACAATTTCAATCTTTTCTCTGTTAATTTATTGGTCCAATGATGAGGATATTTGTTTGCTTTACACTGAGGTGCAACTCATAATGAAGGCTGTGGTCTTTGATCTTCAACAGTAAGTATTTAAAATCCTCTTCACTTTCAGAAATCAAGGTTGTATCATTTGTGTCTCGCAGGTTGTTCATGAACCTATCTCCAATCCTGATACCATGTCTTTCTTCATATAATCCAGCATCTCAGATTATTTGCTCAACATAAATATTGAATAAGTATGGTGAAAGAATACAACCCTGGCACACAGCTTTCCTGATTTTAAAGCATTTATTGTTCCCTTGTTCTGTTTAAACACATACCTCTTTCTTTCTTTTTCAAAGCGTTTATTGTGAATTATGTGTTAGTTTAGATGGGAGAACATTATCTATTATCCTTACATTCATTTTGTTTCATTGCAATGATCACAATCCCCTGCATGAATCATCAAACAACCAAAGGGTACACCCTGCAGCCTGCTCCCCAGCTGCCAGTACACAGCCCCTCTCCCTCCCTGAGTCCAAATTCCCCTGTCACTCCTTCTCTCCACCGCATCATCTCTGTCTCCATCCCTGGCATCATCGCCTCCCCCTACAGAGTCCTTCACTTCACTTTTCTCCCTCCCATGATGGTTCCAGGGATTTTTGCTCCTGGACTACACAATTAGCCACTCCCCTTCTTTTGTTACAAAACATTTACCTTTCCAACACTCATTGTCCAATTTGATAGCAATCATTTCCTATTGAACCACAGGAGTCCTATCCCCCACAGCTTTTAGCAACCCTATCCAGACAGGTTGGAAACAAGTCAGTGGAGAGTCTATCTTTCCCATACTCTCTGGAACTATGCTCCCTATTGAAAGCTTGTAAGCCAGTCTTCTTGTCTTTGTAGTACCCCCCCCCCCATTTTGGGTAGCGAATATTAGGTTCCCCATCCTTGTTGGCCCTGTGTACCAAGAGAGTGGGAGTGATGTTTGCTGTAAAGATTTGTTCGCTCTTTTGTCATACTGCATTCACAAGCATAGGTCAAGTTCTTCATACACTTGTAGTGGGTTACTCTTTTTTTTTTTCTTTTTTTTTTCCCTCTTCTTTCTTCCTTTAGTCTTGATCTGATCATCCAGCCAGTTATGCCAGGTCAAATGGGTACTATCTGCAAGTGTGGGTGTTCTTGTGTATCTCACCTCACTTCATATCAGCTGGATGCATCATACTTCGCTCTAGTCCCCTGGGGCCAGGTCCCTGCCCCTAGGTCCAGGTGTCCCCAGTTCTCAGCATACTGTTGGCAAGCCAGGTCTCAATCCAGGATAATAGGAGGCTATTGAATGTGGTCAGGTTTAGCTCACAACTTAATTGCTGTTTTTCCCCCACTTCCTCTTATAAGTGACCAATGTGGTCAGCAGCAGGACCACATGCCTGCTTGTGTATTCCATTTGAGTTTCAGTCTTGGAAGGGGGTTTACCTTGAGGGGACCTGACCACTTGCCTTGATGGCTCCCTGGGGAACTCTTGCTTGTTGTTGTAGTAGTCAGTTGGACTGCTATTATTGTTTTTTATTTTTCCTGCTGGTCTTTCTTTCAAGAAGTATCTCCTATTCTTCTAGCTGCACCAGGCTGGTTTGCTTGTCCTTTCAAGTGGAAATTTCCCACCTCTGAAGAAGATTCTGGATGGGAATCAGGACTCCACCTATGGTCTTGCGCAATGAAAAAGCTCTGGAGGGATCCTGTTCACTGTGCAAGTTCAAGCCCCTTGCACTCAAACTATCCTGGGTCAAGCATGACAACAATAGTGAGGCTGGCCCAGGATCGGGTAGTGTTTCATTCTGCTGTGCATAAGGCCGCTATGAGTCGGTACTGACTCCATGGCACCTAACAACAACAATAACAACAACAACACCATCCCTACCCTGTGCTCCACCTTCCCTTCCCTCCTCTCATCTGAACCCACCACATACACCTCAGTAACCAAAAAAAAAAAAAAAAAAATTCCCTCTTTTAGTGTGGGTAATTTTCCTTAATCTTATACAATAATAATGGTCCTATGCTATATTTCTCCTTTAGTGACTGACTTATTTCACTTAGCATAATGTCCTCAAGGTTAATCCATGTTATGTGGTGGCTTGCAGCTTCCTTTTCATTCTTCAGGGTAGCATAATATTCCATTGTGTGTATGTACTATAGTTTGTTTATCCATTCTTCCATTGATGGGCATTTAGTCTGTCTCCATCGTTTTGCTATTATAAATAGTGCTGCTATGAACATTGGTGTGCATATATGCATATATCTACTCGTGTTATGGCTTGTATTTCCTGTGGATACATACCAAGTAGAGGAATAGCTAGATCATAAGGTATCTCTATTTTCAACCTTCTGAGGAAGTGCCATGTTGTTTTCCAGGGTGGTTGGACCATTTTGCAATCCCACCAGCAATGTAGGAGGGTCCCAGTCTCTCCACATCCTCGTCAACATTTATTGTCCTTTGCTTTTTTGATATTTGCTATTATTGCTGATGTGAGATGATACCTCATTGTTGTTTGATTTGCATCTCTCTAATGTGTACTGATCCTGAACATTCCTTCATGTTTCTTGGCTGCCCGGATCTCCTCCTTAGTAAAGTGTCTGTCTATTCATGTCCTGTGACAAATTTTTTAATTGGGTTATTTGTCCTTTTCTTGCAGAGGTGTTGTAGGTTCCTATATATTTTTAGAAATTAGTCCCTTGTCTGATGTATCATTACAAAAGATTTTTAGCCATTCTGTGGGCTCCCTTTTAACTATTTTAATGAAGTCTTTTGATGCACATAAGTTTATTAATATGTCCCAGTATTTTTAGTATGTCCCAATCATCTATTTTGTCTACTTTTATTAGTGTAATTTTCAAAATGTTTGATTGTCAGTGTATGCCCTGAATTAGAACCCTCACATTTGTCCCTATTTTTTCATTGATAGCCTTTGTGTTTCTGGGATTTACATTTAGGTCTTTAATCCATGCTGTGCTGGTTTTTGTATAAGGCATGAGGTAAATTTCTTGTTTCAATCTTTTGCATATAGCTTCCCAGTTCTGCCAGCACCATCTGTTGAAGAGACTGTCTCCTCCCCGTGCAATATACTTAGGCATTTTGTCGAAAAACAGTTGGCCATAGGCATACAACAACAACAACAATATATGGATGGGTTAATTACTGGGTTCTGAATTCTATTCCATTAATCAATGTATCTTTCCTTGTACCAGTGCCAGTACCAGGCTGTTTTGACCACTGTAGTTGTGTAATAAATTTTAAAAGCAGGGAGTGAGAGGCTTCCCACCTTGTTCTTCTTCTGAAGCAGTATTTTACTTATCCTGGGTCTCATTCCTTTCCATATAAAGTTTGTAATTGTATTTTCCATTTCTTGAAGAATAACATTGGAATCTGGATTGGGATTACATTATATGTGTATATTGCTTTGGGCAGTATTGACATTTTCACAATGTTAAGTCTTCCTATCCAGGAGCATGGTATATTCTTCCATTTTTATAAGTCTCTTTTGGTTTCTTGTAGTAGTGTTTTGTAGTTGTCTGTGTATAGGTCCCTTGTTTCTCTGTTTACCTTTATTCCTAGATATTATATCCTTTGGGTGGCTATTATAAATGGTATTGTCTTCCTAATGTCTTTTCAGCACTGTCATTATTGGTATAGAGGAATCCAACTGATTTTTCTATGTTGATCTTATACCCTGCCACTTTGCTGAATCCTCCAATGAGGTCTAATAGCTTTTTTTACTGAGTCTTTGGGGTTTTCTGTATATAGGATCATATCAACTGCAAATAGAGAGAATTTTATTTCCTCTTTGCCAATTCAGATGTCTTTGATTTACCTATCTTGCCATATAGCTCTGGGTAAGACTCCCAGCACAATATTGAATAGGAGTGGTGACAAAGTCTATCCTTGTCTGGTTCCTGTTTATAAAAGGAAGGCTTTCAGTTTCTCTCCATTGAGAGTAATGCAGGCTGTTGGCTTTGTATATATGCTCTTGATTATGTTGGGGAAATTCCCTTCAATTCTTATCAGGAATGGATGTTGGATTTTTGACAAAAGCCTTTTCTGCATCAATCGATATGATCATGTGGGGTTTTCCTTTTTCTTGTTTATATGGTGTATTACATTGATTGTTTTTCTAATGTTGAACCATCCTTGCATTCCTAATATGAATCCCACTTGGTCATGATGTATTATTTTTTAGATATGTTGCAGGATTTTGTTGGCTAGGATTTTGTTGAGAATTTTTGCATCTATGTTCATGAGGGATATTGGTTTATAATTTTCTTTTAGTGATGGCCTCCCCTTGTTTTGGTAAAAGGGTTATGCTTGCTTTATAAAATGAATATGAAAATTTCCATCCTCCTCTATATTCTGGAAAAATTTGAGTAGAATTGGTGATAGTTCTTCCCTGAATGTTTGGTAGAACTCACCAGTGAGCCTTCTAGGCCTGGACTTCTTTTGATCTGTTCAAGTCTTCTACTTCACTCTGTATGAGTTTAGGTTGTTGTGGTTGTTGTTAAGTACCTTCAAGTCGATTCTGACCCATAGCGACCCTGTACAGTGTTTCTGATGCTGTAAATCTTTACAAGAGCACAAACCCTCATCTTTCTCCCTCAGAGTGGCTGGTAGTTTCAGACTGCTGATATTAAGGTCTGCAGCCCGATTCATAACCACTACGCTAGGTCGTGTTTGGTTTTTTTTATCCATCTCCTCTAAGTTTTCAAGTTTGTTGGAGTACAACTCGTCATAGTATTCTGTTATTTTCCTTTTGATTTCCTTTGGTTCCGTTGTGACATCACCCATGTGGTTTCTAATGCGTGTTATTTATGTCTTCTTCCTTTTTGTTAGGTTTGCCAATGGTTTGTCAATTTTATTAATCCTTTCAAAGAACCAGCTTCTTGTCCTGTTGATTCTATAGTTTTTCTGTTTTCTGTCTCATTTATTTCTGCTCTGATCTTTATTATTTCTTTTGTTTTGGTGGCTGTAGAGTCCCTCTGTTGATCTGTTTCTAATTTCTGGAGATGCTGTATTAATGTATTAATTTTGATTCTTTCCTTTTTTTGGATGTGTACATTTATTTTGAAATAAAATTTCCTCTCAGCACCACTTTTGCTGTGTCCAAAAAATTTGGTATGTTGTTTTTTCATTGTCTTTTGTTTCTAGGAAGTTTGTGAATTCAAATATGATTTCTTCTATTTTCCAGTCACTCTTCAGCAGGGTGTTATTCAGTTTCCATGTATTAAACTTTATTTCCTTGGTCTTCTTCTTGTTGATTTCTAATTTTATGGCATTGCAGTCTGAAAAGATGCTTTGTAGTATTTTGATGTTTGTGAATTTATGGAGGCTTACTTTGTGACCTAACACATGGTCAATTCTGGAGAATGTCCCATGTGCACAAGAACAGAATGTGAATTGTGTTGTTGGGTTGAATGCTCTATACATATCTATGAGGTCAAGTTGGTTGATTGTGCTGTTTGTTCCTCTGTGGCTTTGTCGAGTTTCTTCCTGATTGTTCTGTCCCTTTTCGAAAGTGGTGTATTAGGAACAATGTAGCCTTTTAGATATAGATAAATGAAGCCCGGTGTCTGAGATCTTGCTCACAAACAAAAGTTTGCAAAGTGTACAGAGACAGCTTGGCTCCTTTCAGGAATCTTGCTTTATGTTAAGTATCCTTAAGAAACCACACATCACTGCTCTAGATCATTTAAGCCTAAAAATTAATATATAACAGCTTGATTGAACCTTTTTTTTCTGTAAAAATAAAAATTTTGGATTGTTAAGAAAAACTATGAAAATATCTTAAAAGTTGTTCCTGTGAATCATTATGTCCTGTTTTGAATGATTAATCACTTTTCAGTTCCATATCCTGTCTTAATCACATCCTCCCTTTGTGAGATTACATCCTCCCTTTGTGAATTACATCCTTCCTTTGTAACAATTCCCTCCCTAAAAAAGAGAATAAAAGACTGAGGTAGAGTTAGATCTGTGTGCAATGCTGTGCAATGCTGTGCAATGCTAGGCAATATGTTTGCAGATCTGTCTACCTGCCAGCTTGCATCATATCTATGTGTCTGTCGTTTTTGTATATATTTCATCTCTTTTTCTATCCCTTTCTCCATCAGATCTCCCTTCTTCGTGACACCCACACTTCCTTGTAGAGGCTGGAACCCGACATAGGACCTCAACACCCTAGAATTGGAAAAGCTCAATATCATCAGTCAAAACAAAACCAGAGGCTGATTGTGGAATAGACCATCAATTACTATATGTAAGTTCAGGAAGAAGATGAAGAAATAGAAACAAGTTCATGAGAGCAAAAGTATAACTTGGAACATATCACAGCTGAATTTAGATATAATCTCAAGAACAGATTTGATGCATTAGATACTAATGACCTAACACTGGAAGAACTGTGGGGAGACTATCATACAGAAGCAAATCAAAAGGTCTTTAAAAAGATAGAAAGGAAAGAAAAGGCCGAAATGAATATCAGAAGAGACTCTGAAATTTGTTCAATCGGCATAGAGATGCTACAGTGAATGAAGAAATGAAGATGCCAAAGATTTGAACAGAAAATATCAAAGGTCAGCTTGTGAAAACAAAATGAAATATTATAATGAAATGTGCAAAGATCTGGAGTCAGAAAACCCAAAGGGAAGAACACACCTAGTATTTCTCAAGCTGAAAGAACTGTAGAAAATTCAAGCCTTGACTTGAAATATTGAGGAATTCTATGGATTCCTGATATGGCACTGTAGGATCAGTTGTTGTTGTTGTCAGGTGCCATCGAGTTGGAACCAACTCATAGCGACCCCATGCACAGCAGAATGAAACAATGTCCGCCGATCCTGGGCCAACCTCACTACCGCTGCCACACTTGAGTC
>NW_006408586.1:10658416-10670415 GCF_000296735.1 Chrysochloris asiatica
CTTGTCATGATCCACACAATCAAAAGCCTTTGCATAATCAATAAAGCACAGGTAAACATCCTTCTGGTATTCTCTGCTTTCAGCCAAGATCCATCGAACATCAGCAATGATATCTCTCGTTCCATGGCCTCTTCTGAATCCAGGATCAGTACTGGACTGCAAACCACAAGTTCAGCAGTTCAAACCCACCAGCTGTTCTTTGGAAACCAGGGTCTATATGAGTTGGAACTTACTTGACAACACTTAACAACAACAACATAGGCAAATTTATTGAATGATGCAGAAAGTATCTAAAGAAGATGGAAGTTGTACACAGTGTCACTGTAAAAAAAGAAATGGTCAATATTCTTCCATTTAAAGAGGAAGCACATGATCAAGAACTAGTAGTGCTAAAAGAAGATGTCCAAGCTGTGCTGAAGGCATTGATGAAAAACAAGCCTCCAAGAACTGACAGAATGCAGTTGAAATATTTCAACAAACTGATGTAGCATAGGATGTGCTCACTTATTTATGCCAAGAAATTTTAAAGAAAACTACCAGCCATCCAGTAGGAAGGGATCCATTTCTGTGCCCACTCCAAAGAGACGTGACCCAAAGGAATTCAGAAATCACTGAATAATATCATTACTATCACATGCAAGTAAAATTTTGCTGAAGATAATTGAAAACAGCTGGAACAGTATATTGACAGAAAATTGCCAGGAATTCAAGCCATTTCAGAAGAAGATATGGAACTAAGGAAAGTATTCCTGTTGTCACATGGATCTTGGCTAAGATCAGAGAATACCAGAAAGATCTTTACTCATGCTTTATTGACTATGCAAAGACTTTTGACAAGGACAAGTGAACATTGAATAGTTTAAAATGAGTAAAAGTGTGCACCAGGGTTTCATTCTTTCACCATACTTATTCAATTTATATGATGACCAAATATTCTGAGAAGCTGGATTATATGTAGAAGAGCATGATATCAGGATTAGAGGAAGACTCATCAACAACCTGTGATATGCAGATGATACAGCCTTGCTTGCTTAAAGTGAAGAAGACTTAAAATACTGTTGTAGATCAAAATGAGTTGCATCTAAATGTAAAGAAAACAAAATTTCTTACTACTGGAGCAATAAATAACATCATGATAAATGGAGAAAAGGTTAAAATTGTCAAAGACTTCATTTTGCTTGGATCCAATATCAACACTCAAGGAAGCAGCAGTCAATAAACCAAATGATGCATTGCAGCAGATCTGCTGCACAAGACCTCTTTAAAGTGTTAAGAGCAAAGATTTCAGTTTAAGGACTAAAGTGTGCCTGACCCAAGCCATGATACTTTCTGTAGCTTCAGATGCATATGAAAGTTGGACAATGAATAAGGAATATCATAGAAAAATGGATTGATTTGAGTAATGGTGTTGGAGAAGAATATTAAAAATACCATGGACTTCCAGAAGAACAAACTATTCTGTGTTGAAAGAAGTACAGCCAGAATCCTCCTTAGAAGCCAGAATGGTGATACTTCACCTTATATAGACATTTTATCAGCAGGGACCATTTCTTGGAGAGGAACATCATGCTTGGTAAAGTGGAAGATCATTGAAAAAGAGGAAGGCCCCCAACAAGATAGGTTGGTTGCCATGGGCTCAAGCATAAAAACAATTGTGAAGATTGCATAGGATCAGACTGTGTTCCATTCTATTGTGCATAGGGTCATTATGTGTCAGGACTGACTAGACAGCATCTAACAACAACAATAGATAAAGTACTTGTATAATAGAATGAGTATTATAGAGTACTTAATTGTTCTCATGAAGAACATAGACCAAAAGGCAACTGTTCATACAGAAAAAGGGTACACTTAATGATTTAAAATCAGTAACTGTGTGTGTTAAGGTTGTATTCTTTCACCATAATTATTCAATCTTTGTGGTTGTTGTTAGGTGCCATCGAGTCAGTACTGACTCTTAGTCACCCTATGTACAGCAGAACTAAGCACTGCCCATTCTTGGGCCAACCTCACAATCGTTGCTATGCCTGAGCCTTGCACTGCTGCCACTGTATCAATACATTAATCTTTATGCAGAGTAAATAAACCAAGAAGCTGGATCATATAAAATAGAACATGGCATCAAGTTTTATTAAAAACCTTCAATATGCAGATGATAAAATCTTGCTTGATGGAAGCAAAGAGAGCTTAAAATACTTGCTGATGATGTACAAGAACTACATCCTTCAGGATGAAATGCACATCAATATAAAGTAAACAAAAATCCTCACAACTGAACCTATAAATAAGTTCATGATAAATGGAGAAAAGATTGAAGTTGTCAAAGATTTCATCTTGTTTTCATCCACAATCAACATTCATGGAAAAAGCAGTCAAGAAATCAAAGGATGTATTGCATTAGGCAAATCAGCACAAGACCTCTTTAAAGTGTTCAATAGCAAAGATATCAGTCTGAGGATTAATATGCACCAGATTTAAGACATGACATTTTCAGTTGCCTCATATGAATGTAAAAGTTTAACAATGAATAAAGCAGACCATAAAACAAATGATGCATTTGAGTTTGGTGTTGGAGAAGAATATTTAAAGTATCATAGCCCTCCAAAAGAACAAGCAAATCTGTCTTGAAAGAATTACATCCAAAATGCTCCTTAGAAGTCAGGATATGGAGACTTCACCACTCATACTTCAGACATGTTATCAGGAGGGACCTGTCCCTAAAGTCAGACATCATGTTTGTTAAAGTCGATAGTCATAGAAAAAGAGGGAGACCCATAAATGTGGTAGCAACAATAATGTCTTCTGTAAGAATAGTTTTGAGGATGTCACAGAACCAGGCGTTGTTTCATTCTGTTGTACATAGGGTCGCTATGAGTTGGAGCCGACTTGAGAATACCTAATATCAACAACATCAAATCTTCTATCTTGTCTTCTACTATTTGATAGTATATTCATGTCATGAATCAGAGCCTCTAAGTTTTTTCCCTATTTTTAAATTAATCATCTTTATAGTTCTAGGTTTTACATTTATAACTTTAAATCCACCTAGAGTATGTCTTTGAATATGGTGTGAGATCAGTGTGCTATTTCATTTTTTTTTTTGTGGAAGTTGTCTGTTGATTCTGAGATACTGTGGTATCATCCTATTTGTATTTAAATGATGAGTGAAGGTTGGTGCAATCTTAGGCACTCACCAACTACCTCCTTGTGGGTATAAGAATGGAAGTGTATACATTGTTCTCTGTTTGCTATTCATGCAACACAGTTTGGGATGGTTTGGACTGATGTTGGTTGTTGTTGTTGATTAGGTATTTGTGTTGTTGTTAAGTGTTGTCAAGTCAGTTCTGATTCATAGTGAACGTATATAGGGATTCCTAGGAGTAGGTGGTGTGTTTGAACTGCTAACCATTTTTATCACAATCCAGTGCTTATCCTACAGTGCCACACCAGCACTTACTCCTAAGCTCAAACCCACTGCCACTGAGCCTATTCTGACTCATTGTGACGTTATGTAGAGCTTCTAAAGATTTAAATCTTTACAGGAGCAAAAATCTTCTTTCTCCCATGGAATGGCTGGTAGATTTGAGCTGCTAACTTTGAGGTTAGTAGCCCAGGGGCTAACCCACTATACTATGATTAGGTGCTGTTGTTGTTATTGTTAAGTGCCGTAAAATCAATTCTGACTCATAGAGACCCTGCATAGAGTTTCTGAGGAGCAATTGGTCAGTTTGAACCACTGACCTTGTGGCTCAAACTGACCTTTTGGTCAAGTGTTTTATTCTACAGTACCACACCAGGACTCCAGATTAGGTATGTTGTTTTTGTCAAGTGCCGTCGAGTCAATTCTGACCCATAGCGACCCTATATAGGGTTTCCAAGGAGCAGCTGGTGAGCTTGAACTGCCAACCTTGCAGTTCAAATGGCTTTGTAGTCTGGCGCATTAACCCGCAGCATCACACCGTGACTGGTATAGCTAGCAGTTATTCACTCTTGCCCAGTGGGTGGGGCTACAGAGGGCACACTTTTGGCAAGGATCTATGGGCATGATTGCTGTCCCTTGTTGGGTGAAGCAAGAAGAGAAAGCACAAACACAGAGGGAAAATATATCAAAATAAACAAGAAATAGACAAAAGTTAAATGAGAAACATCTTTTAAAAAGGCAAAAGCTAGAAAAAATACAAAATCAAAATAGAAAAGAGGTTGGGAAAATACTACTAGTAGTACGACTAATAATGAAACTTAAGATAAAAACAGAGAAAATTAAAAGAAAGAAAAAACACTGAACACAATTAAGGAGAAAGAAGAGGAAAAAAGAAAGAGACCAGAGAATACTAAAGAAAAAAACAAGAGCAAAAGTTAAAGAAGAAAGAAGAAGCAGTGAATCTGGGGAAAAAGAAGCAGAATTAAAAATAGCAGCGATAGGAAGGTTAAAAGCTTAAAAGGCAAGGCAAACAAGGAGAGGAAGAATGCAAAGAAAAAACCGAAAACATGGAAAGGGAAAACACAGGGCAGGTGCCACACCTAGAAAGGAGAAAACTGTGTGGGCTCCTGCCAACCAAGGAGCTCATGTGGTGGGTGGGCAAGTAATAAGGCAGTGGTACTCAGCCCTAGATAGATGTCTGTTCTGCACACACAATCCAAAGGTAATTCATGCAAACCCTGAATAAGTTGGGATCAAGATATTTCCTGCCCAGAGGGGTGCCTGGTGTGAGTTTTCCCGCTAGTCTACATCTGGCCAGACTTGGCTCTACAGGTATGGAGCAGACCTCATCAGAATCCTCATGCTGAGGTTTGTGTGGATAGTTGCCAACTCACTTTAATGGGGCTAACAATGGAAAAAGAATAAGGAGAACAAGGAGAAGAAAAAAGAGAAGAAGGAGGAGGAGGGATGAGGAAGAAGCAGAGGTAGATCTGAGGGAAGGGAAGTAGATGAAAAGAAGAAAAACTGAAAGCAGAGAGTGTTGTTAAGTGCTGTCCGAAAAGCAGAGAGAGGAAGGTTAAAACAACAACAACAACAACAACAACAAAATGTAAAGAAAGAGAGGAAGAAAGAAGAAACAAAAACATGAAAAGGTAAAAAGAGGGCAGCTGCCAGAGCCAGAAAGGAAAAAACTGTGGAGCTCACCACCATACTGCTCAGAGCCCCAGGGAGAGGGAGTTTTGCTGCTAGTGCACGTAGTCACCAGGGAAGTGGGGAACAAGAAAAAACTTGTACCTTTATCTCTGCAAGTCACTGTTATGCGCGGTTGGGCGCCAAGTTGTTTTATCTCTAAAGCCTCTCAGAAAAGTTTAAAGTGGCCATCCGTGTCTGTGTAGCTTCCTATCCTTGTATGTATTCAAATCACTACTTTATCCTTCATCTTAAGCTAAGTTACAGGTCTATCATTTGCATCTATTTCATTGGATTTTCTTTTTTGTTCATTGTAGGGGTCCTGTGTACTGTTTTTGCCTAGTGTGACTTCTTACCACCTCTCCTCATTGTAAACGTTTAAGGAAATATCAATGCAATTTAGAAAAAAGCTGCTCTATTGAAATGCATTTACTCACATGACTTAAATGTTTTTCTAGAAGTGTTGAATGCAATTTATTCTTTTTGTACTGAGCAGCTGATCCTGTTTGTCCACTATGTTTTAACTATTCTTCTTGTATAACCAAAAATTAATGTGAAGTCAAAGCTTTAGGCAAATATTTTGGTTGTAAGTGTTGTTGTTGTTACTAAGTGCCATCAAGTCAGTTGTGACCCATAGTGACCATGTATAGAGTTTCCAAGGAGCAGCTGGTGAGCTTGAACCCCTGATCTTGCAGTTCAAACAACTTTGCAGTCCAGTGCATTAACCCCAGAACCACATTTTTTAAGGCCAATGATACTATAATGAATGTTGATCAGCTTCCTCTACAGTTTTCTTTATTACAGATAAATGAAGATACTTCATTATATCAAGATAAATAAAATTTGTCCTTGTTCATACAATTGAAAGATCAAAATCTACCCAATTACCACTCACTTCACTATCCCTGATTTCAACCAGTGATGCATTTTAACCCAAGTCTCCTAGTGATAAACAACGCAAAATAAGCAAGCAAGCTTCTCTTGCACTTTTTCAGGATGGATAGAGAGAGGCTGCAAAATTCCACATGCATTAAAAATATTGTCTTATACGGCAGTATGTTCTAATAATGGAAATATGGGCTCAATGTCATTCATTCACAGGTTCAAATTCTAGAGTCGCTTCAGTTCTTATGTTTTCAGTTCTTATTATCAAATGGAGATAAACTCACATACCTTAAAGAATTTTATAAAAGATCATGTAAAATCTAACAAGCATCCAATTGAGTAACTATTATATGATGTGGTTGTTCTTGTGTACTTTGAGTAGGCTCCAACTCATAATGACCCTGTATAGTTTCCAAGAAGCAACTGATGGGTTTGAATCACTGACTTTGTGGTTAGAAGTCTATATGATTGTTGTTGCTAAATGCTGTTGAGTCAGTTCTTACTCATAGAGACCCTAAATAGTGTTTCTGAGGAGCAGCTGGTGGATTTGAACCACAAACTTTGGGGATTAGCAGGCCACTGCTTATCCTACAGTGTCAGACAAGTTTACATGATGCTGTTGTTAAATGCCATTGAAGTCAGATCTGACTCATAGGGACCCTGTATGGGCTTTCCAAAGCTTTTAATATTCAAGGAAGTAGAAAGTCTCGTCTTTCTTCCATGGAGTAGCTGGTGGGTTCAAACTGTGGATGTTATGGTTTGTAGCCAAATGTTTATCATATGGAGCCACCATACTCCCATGGAGCCACCATACTCCAGTCTACATGATGCTGTTGTTGTTAAGTTCTGTTGCGTGATTGTGCAGGAGACTTACTTGCAGAATGGGGTGGCTCCAGGCACTTAATTGGGGCAGCTAAGTTTGCTAACTCATAGAACCAAAGCTGAGTTCCTTCAGGCTAATAGTTGTGTTAGAGTGGTCTGTCCTTTGGGCATTTATTAGTAGCCCTAAAAGAGTTTTGTAAGCTTGGTTGGGCAGAGAGAGGTCTGTCTGTGGGCATGGCTGAGGAGAGTTTGTCCTGACTTTAACAACTGGGCCCTGAGCAATTTTGACCGTGAATTGTAACCTGTTAACTTCCTTAATAAAACTCGTAACTGAGAGTACTATGCTTTAGTTCTGTGTGACCCTTGCAATGAATTATTGAGCCCAGCTGAGTAGAGAGGGCTTTGGGAGGAAACGTTTGCCACATTTTTTTGCAATACTTCAGAGATCTTTTGTGGTAGATGTGTCCAATAAAATGCATTGTTTGATAAATCATAGTTAAAAACAAATTGTGAAATAATTTGAAGCAACACAATTAATGTATGTAATAAAAACTATTTATTTTACATAGCAATCATTACATGAAGTAATATTATCCTTAAAATAACATTAATCTTCTAAATAAATAATCAGATTATAAGTCACTTCCAAATTAAAATCTCCAGTCTTCTGCCTTGTGTGTCACCTGTGACATGGAATATTTTAATTAATTTGAAAATCACTTTTTGGTTCGCAGGTATTTATTCCATGATGTTGTTGTTGTTAAGTGCCGTCGAGTCGGTTTCGACCCATAGCGACCCTGAATAGGGTTTCCGAGGCTGTAAATCTTTATGGGAGCAGATCGCCTCATCTTTCTCCCGCGGAGCAGCTGGTAGTTTCGAACTGCTGACCTTCCGGTTCGCAGCCCGATTCGTAACCACTACACTACCAGAGCTCCTTTTATTCCATGATAGTAGGATATATATTAAAGCCTATGAAGGATAGTACTAGGCAAGTAGAGAGATGGTTACTGTTACAAAAAATGACCAGAGACAAAAAGGACAAACATGATGTCACCAAAAAGAACCTGCCTCATTTTAAATAAAAACAGTCTTAGATTTTCCAGTGTTTGCTCTGTTAATGGATAAAGGAGGTAAAATAGCAAAATAAACCATGGGGAAATGAATAAAGGGAAATATTAAATCCGATTTGCCTCAAAGTCATTGCATCCATCACTACATTCTATCACTAATGTTGCTAAATTTACCTAAGCATTTAAAAAATGAAAATGAAAAAGGAAAGAAAGTATGTTTTATACTGATGTCCAAAGAAATGATGAATAGTAAATATTTTATTTCAGGAATTAATTATCTGGAAAGTTTTACTTATCCTTAACATATAATTTCCCAGAGGGCACAGTATAAATGAAACATTACTAGACTATTACAAAAAGTGATCCATTATTTTCTATTACACAGAGGAAACTAATATTAATTTCATTTACCATTTGTCTCCAAGTAAAGCACAGGGGTCATTCTTCAATATATAATTAAATATGGCTGCAGCATATCCATATAGAGTCAATAAGCACAAAATATATAGATATCATGCATGTTTGAATTTCTGCCAGTCCCCTGTCAATATACTGCTTCAACCATTTTTTAATTACCATTAGCAAAAATTTACTAGTATGTGATACTAATGATACTATCCTATAATTTCTACAGTCTGTTTAAACACCTTTTTTGAAATGGGATCAGGAACTGCCAGAAATTTAGCCAGATTCTAAATAGGACGTGGAATGAAGAATATCATTTCTAATGTCAGATAGACCTTAGCTGAAAGCAAGAATGCCAGAAAGATATTTAACTGTTTTATTGACTATAAAAACTTATTCATCTGTGTAAATCATAACAAATTATGGATAGCATTGTGAAGAATGGACATCCATAGCAATTCATTGTATTCATGCAGAACCTGAACATAGACCAAAAGGCTGCCATTCTAACAGAATAATGGGATTTTGAGTGGTTTAAAGTAAGGGTTGTTTCATTTAACCATCACCCAACTTACTCTGTTTGTATGATGATCAATTAGTCTGAGAATATGGACTAAATGAAAAACAACATGGTATCGGGATTGGAGGAAAAATCCTTAACAAACTGTAATGTGTTGATGATACAATCTCACTTGCTTAAAGTAAAGAAGACATCAAACACTTTTAGATGAAGTTCAAAGACTGCAACATTCATTACATATTACAACTCAACATAAACAAAATTAAAATCCTCACAACTGCACCAACAAGTAACATAATAAATGGATAAAGGATTGGAGCTGTCATTAAATTGATTTTATTGAATTCAAAATCAATGCCATTGAAGCAAGAATAAAGAAATCAAATGACTTTGCAGTCTGCAAATCTAATGCAAAGACTTAAAAAAAATTTTTTTTTTTAAAGCAAATGAGATAGAAAACAGGAAAACCATAGGAAGAATTAACAGGACAAGAAGCTGTTTCTTCTAAAGGATTAATAAAATTTTACAAACCTAACAAAAGAAAAGAAGGCAAAGACACAAATAGAACACATAAGAAATCACGTGGGTGATGTCATAAGAGAAACAATAGATATAAAAGGATAATAACAGAGTACTTTGAAGAGTTCTACTCCAACAAATTTGAAAATCTAGAAGAAACGGATGCAGTTTTAGAGAAACATGATATACCTAACCTTATACAGAGTGAAATAGAAAACTTGAACAGACATATTACAAAGGAAGAAATTAATCAAGTAATCAATGAACTCCAACCAAAATATTCCAGGTCCAGATGGCTTCACTGGTGAGTTTTACTAAACATTCAGGGAAGAGTTGTCACCAAGTCTACTCAAATTATTCCAAAATAGAATATAGAAGAGGATGGAAAAATTCCTAATACATTTTATAAAACAAGCATAACCCTCATATCAAAACCAGGGAAGGACATCACTAAGAAAGAAAATTATAGATCAACATTCCTCATGAACATAGATGCAAAAATTCTCAACAAAATCCTACCCAACAGAATTCAACAATTCATCAAAAATTATACATAATGACCAAGTAGGATTCATATCAGGGATGCAAGGATGGTTAAATATTAGAAAAACAATCAATATAATGCACAATGTAAATTTTTAAAATAGGAAAAGAACCACATGATCATATCAATTGATGCAGGAAAGGCATTTGACAAAATCCAACATCCATTCCTTCCTGATTAAAAAACAACAGCAAAAACAAAAAGAAACCACTCAACAAATAGGACTTGAAGGAAAATTCCTCAACATAAGAGCATATATACAAAACCAACAGCCAACATCACTTTCAATGGAGAGAACCTGAAAACCTTCCCTTTTTAAATAGGAACCACACAAGGATGTCCTTTATCACCACTCTTATTCAGCATTGTGCTGGAAGTCTTATCCAAAGGATAAGGAAATTAAAGGCCTACAAATTAACAAAGAGGAGGTAAAATTCTCTCTATTTGCAAATTAAATGATCCTATATTAGGAAACCCAAAGTCTCAGCAAAAAAACTACTAGAACTAATTGGAAGATTCAACAAAGCGGTAGTGTGCAAGATCAATGTACAAAAATTCAGTTGGACTCCTCAATACTAAAAATGACAGTGCTGAAAAGGAAATTAGGAAAGCAATACCATTCACAATAGCTGCCCAAAGATAAAATATTTAGGAATAAATCTAACCAAAGACATAAAAGACTTATACAAAGAAAACTACAAAACACTTCTAGAAGAAACCAAAAGCAACTTACAAAAATGGAAGAATATACCATGCTCCTGGATAGGAAACTAAACATTTTGAAAATGTCAATACCACACAAAGCGACCTACAAATATCACACAATCCCAATCCAGATTCCAACAACATTCTTTAAAGCAATGGAAAAAACAATTACAAATTTTATATGGAAAGGAAAGAATCCACGGATAAGCAAAGCACTGCCTAAGAAGAAGAACAAAATTGGAAGCCTCTCATTCCTGATTTCAGCCTTTATTACATGGTTACAATGGTCAAAACAGCCTGGTACTGGTACAATGAAACATACATACATCAATGGGACAGAAGTGAGAATCCAGAAATTAACCATCCACATACAGCCAATTGATCTTTGGCAAAGAGCCAAGGTATATTGAAAGGAGAGAAGATAATCTCTTCAACAGACGGTCTTCACAGAACTGGAAAATGATATGCAAATGATTGAAACAAGACCTTTATCACACACCATATACAAAAACCAATTCAACATGGATTAAAGACCTAAATGTGAATCTCAGAATTATAAAGGTAATCAATGAAAAAATAAGGACAAATTCAAGGGATCTAATATAGGGCACAGAGTCCTGGTATGGCGCTGTGGATAAATGTGCCAGACTGCAAAGAACTTTGAACAGCAAGCTCAGTGGTTCAAGATCACCAATGACTCCTCGGAAACTCTATACTGGGTCGCTATGGGTTAGAACTGACTCAAAAGCTATTAACAACAACAACAACAATACAGGACACATGTAGACTACCAAACATTGCAAAAATTGCACAAACAAAAGAAGACAAAAGACGATTGGGACATACTAAATATAAGAAATTTATGTGCATCAAAAAAGGGAATAAAGAAGGGGCCCACAAGTTGGGAAAAAATCTTTTGCAACAACGTATCAGACAAAAGACTAATCTCTAAATTTCATAGGAAACTACAACACCTCTACAAGAAAAAGACAAATAACCCAATTAAAAAATGGGCACAAGACATGAACAGACATTTCATTAAGGAAGACATTCAGGCAGCCAACAAACCTATGAAGACATGTTCGTGATTATTAACCATTGTTGTTTGTTGTTGTTAAGTATCATGGAGTCTGTGGTTCTGACTCATAGTGACCCTGTACAGGGTTTCCGAGGCTGTAAATCTTTATGGGAGCAGAAGAGAGATGCAAATCAAGACAACAATGAGATATCATTTCACACCAGCAATAACTGTGAAGTTCAAAGAAGCAGAGGACAATAAATGCTGAAGAGGACATGGAGAGACTGGAAACCTCCTATATTACTGGTGGGAATGGAAAATGTTTCAACCACTCTGGAAAACAGTATGGAACTTCCTCAGAAAGTTAGAAATAGAAATACCTTATGGTGCTTCCTCAGAAA
>NW_006408586.1:10672250-10675207 GCF_000296735.1 Chrysochloris asiatica
AACACCAGAGATGGAGACAGAGATGATGACATGGAGAAATAGAGCAGCTGAGGACTCCAGACTCATGGAAAGAGAAAGACTGTGCTGGCTGCCAGGAAGCAGGCTTATAGAATGTTTTCCTTGGTTGTTTAAATTATTATATATTCCTTATTGTTTTTGTGTACATAAAAAAACAACAACAGAGTGAATAAAGGCAAATTCTGATGAATGATGATGGATGGAGGGGATTGTAATCATTGCAATGAAACAAAATATGATAGGATGAGTGTAAAACCTTTGTTCTTCCATGAAAACTATCACTCAATTCACAATAAAAGCTTTTAAAAAAAGTTATAAAGCAGAGATGTCATGTTGAGGCCTTAGGTGCATCTGATCCAAGCCATTGTATTTTCAATTGCATCATATGTTTGCAAAAGCTGGACAGTGAATAAGGAAAATGGGAGAAGAATTGATATTTTGAATTATGTGTTGATGAAGAAAACTGAGTAGAAGAATGAGTAATGCTCCTTTGAAGAGAGGATGATGAACATATATATTATCAGGAAGACCTATTCCCTGGAGAAGGACAGCATGCTTGGTAATCTAGAGGATCATCAAAAAAGAGGAAGATGCTCAATAGATGGACTGACACAGTGGTTGCAATGTGCTCAAAGATAGCAACAACTGTGAGAATGGTGCAGACCAGGAAAGCACTTCATTCTGCTGTATATAGCAATGATAGGAGTTGGAGTTCACTGGATGATACCTAACAGCAACAGCCCCCACAAGGGTGCCACCATCTTATTTGCATTATTGGCAAGCTACCCAATCCCCTTAGTGGACCACAAGCACCTTCCATTTTCACAGTCCTATCTAATAATTTGGTGGGAGATACAAAATCATACCTAGAAGGGCCATGCCAAGCAACTCACTATACCACAACAACACATAGGATAATTACATAATACTGAGAATCATGGTCTAGCCAAGTTGACACATATTTTGTGGGGGAAAATTCAATACACAACAGTGACCAAGATTTGTTTCCAGACTCTGACATTCTCTGTTATAGCTCAATCCATTCACTCTCAAATTCCCAGCTCACAATTCCATGTCCATGAGATTGATTCTAGTAAGCACAGTCCCTATAGCCATATATTTGCTGGAATTAGTCCTTCCACTTAAAATATCTGTCCCTTGTGGTACGCTTGAGTTAGTAATGAAGATTCCCTTTCCCTTATGGTGAATTTCTTGGATGTCCCTATTAAATTTCCTCCAACTCAACATCAGTTAGATCAATCACATCCCATCAAAAAAGTTTGAATAATATCAAACTCTCAAAACGAAGCGGTTATATTCTTAACCCCTTTCCTCTCAGGAGTGTCATTTGTCCCAATGCAAATATGTTCCCCTCCATCTAGTTAGGAGCTCTGCGGACTAAGTCATGTTGGTTGGAATAGACCCAAGGCCGTAAATGCATTATTACACAATTCTACAAACTCACTGGTTTTCTATATGCCTGTTTTTACATATGTAATGGAGTCCTGATGTGTCACCTTATGCACAATAAGCACTAGATTACTAACCGCAAGCATGGTGAGTAGTTCAAACCCACCAGCCACTCTTCAGAAATTTTACACCATAAGCCAGAACTGACTTGACACTTAACAATAACAGACAGCAATATATCTAATAGCTATTCTTTCCCTGAACTTGTGCTTTTCTAAGGTTACTTTGTACAACAAAAAAAGGAGAGATAAAATATCACTTAATAGAATTTAAAAATTGCTTTTGGTGTTTTCTGTTATTGGTGGTGGTGTTTTGACAAAGAAATTTCATTATGAATTAAAACCAATTTTCTTGAAAGATATACAAACATAAAAATGGCCAAGTCATCAGAATCATTCTAAAATACAATGCATTCATATATTCACCACATTTTATTTACTAGGCCTACCAGTTTTGCAAAATGAGCAATGCATTTTGGTTGTGGCTTTCATGGATACACATGTATTTCACAAGGACTTTGATGATATATTTTACTGTACAAATCACAAGATACAGTTTACACACAGGGCTCAGTTTTTCTTATGCATTTCTCCACAAAGAGTGTTCATATATGATAAATTACTGATTGAAATCTGAGGTAATTAAGTTGTGATGACCTTGGCATACTCTACTGCATGCACTTTCTATTAAAACAATGTCAGTGCTTTATTATAGTCTGACCGTGTAAAAGAGAATCAAGTTAGGTCCACTTCACATTTAGTTTCTTGTTCCTCAAATACACACAATGCTTTAATTCACACTAATCAGATCCACATAGCAGTCTCTTGCTGTATTTAGCTTAATTGAATATCTTGTTTACAATCTACTTTTTAATTGATGTAAAAGTCATGAATCTTTGAAAGGAGAAATAAAAGCCTGATAATGTGCTGTTTTTAATATCTTATAAAATGTGAATAAAAAAATTCTACTGTTTTCTGCATTGTTGTAAGGTTACAATTTATGAAAAACATTTCATTAAAAAATATTCTAGCAATATAAAAGTTGCTTGAGTAAAATATGGACATTGACTGTCATATTTTATCCCCATTATTTATTTTCTCTTTAGAGATTACCTTTGCCATTACTTACTGTGTTTTTTCACAGGTCTTTCTATTAATTTCTATGTACATTTTATAAGAGGCTGACTGAAACTTTTTCTGTTATCTTGGATTTCTACTAAACTCCCAATGTTGATAAAAATCTCTTGCAAGATATATTATAATGACCTTTGCTAATTGATAGCCAAGTTTTGTTTTGTTTTTACTTTAAAATTTACCTTCCCACCCTTTTGATTATTATTACTAAGTGCCATTAAGTGTGTTTCAATGTGTAACCACCATATGTAAAGTTGAAAAGGCTGTGAATTTCTGTGGCAGTAGAAAGCCTCATATTTCTTTTGCAGAGTTGCTGGTGGCCTTAAACTACTGACT
>NW_006408586.1:10679403-10680679 GCF_000296735.1 Chrysochloris asiatica
CTTAGTATTTTCAATAGACTAGTAGTATTTTTTTAATCTTGAAATAGCTTCCACATACTAGAACAAATGAACGTTAGTGGTGGTGGTGGTTATGTGCCGTGGAGTTTGTTCCGACTCATAGCAACCCTGTATAGTGTTTCTGAGGCTGTAAATCTTTATGGGAGCAGAAAGACTCATCTTTCTCCTGTGGAACAGCTGGTAGTTTCGAACTGCTGACCTTGGTTCGCAGCCTGATTCATAATGACTACACTACCAGAGCTCCTTAAATGAACATTACCGAGCACAAAAAGAAACAATCATAATTTAACCTAAGTTGGGTTTGTTACAGTAATTATGATCAGTTTAAATCTGATGGTTTCTTTTTTTATTTTTGTTGTTGATAAGTGCTGTTGAGTCAGTTCCAACTCATAGTGATCTAGTATAGAGTTTCTGAGGAGCAGCTGGTGGGTTTGAACAGCTGACCTTGTGTTTCACAGTCCAGTGCTGATCTTATAGAGCAACACCAAAATTGCTCTATACATTGAACAAACAAGTGCCTATCTAATTTCTGTCACAAGACAAAATATATGTATCTATATATGTGATATATACACATCAATATATGTGTGTTTGTGTGTGTGTGATGACTAGCTAGTTGCTGTGATTCTGGAAGCTATGTCATGGGTATTTTAAATACCAGCAAGGTCAACCATGGTAGACAGCTTTCACATGAGGTTTCCGACGAAGAAGGACTAGAAAGAAGGAGTGACAAGCTACTTCCCAATATTTAGGCACTGAAAACCTTATAAACATCAGAGAAACACTGTCAGATATAGTGTGGGAAAAATGAGCCTCTCAAGTTGGAAAGCACTCAAAAGGTGACTGGGGAAGAGCTGCCTCGTGAAAGTAGAGTTGACAATGATGACGCGAATACAAAGAAATCAAATTGACCACATCTGTGGAAAAAGAAGATGGAAAAGCTCCATATCATCAGTCAAAATAAGGCCAGGCCCAGATTATGGAACAGACCATCAATTGCTTATATGCAAATTCAAACTGAAGCTGAAGAAAATGAAAACAAGTGCATGAGAGTCAAAATATGACATTGAATACATCCCACCTGAATTTAGAGATTATCTAAAGAACACATTTGATACATTAAACACTAAAGACCAAAGACCAGAAGAGTTGTGGGATGACATCAAGAATATCATTCAAGAAGATAGCAAAAAGTAATTGAGAAGACAAGAAAGAAGGAAAAGGTCAAAATGGATGTCAGAAGAGACACTGAAACTTG
>NW_006408586.1:10681054-10681649 GCF_000296735.1 Chrysochloris asiatica
ATACTGAGGGAGGAAGTCCAAGGTGCATTGAAGTAATTGGCAAAGAACAAGACACCAGGAATTGATGGAATAAAAATTGAAATCTTTCAAGAAAGTGAGGTGGCACAACAGGCACTCACTCATCTCTGCCTAGAAATTTGGAAGACAACTATCTGGCCAACTGATTGGAAGAGATCCATATTTGTGCCTGTTCCAAAGAGAGGTGACCCAACAAATGCGGAAATCATTGGACAATCTCTTTGCTATCTCATGTGAGTGAAGCTTTGCTAAAGGTAATACAGAAACAGCTACAATCATATATTGACAGAGAACTTCCAGAGGTTCAAGCAGGATTCAGAAGAGGCCGGGGAATAAGAGATATCATTGCTGATGTCTGATGGATCTTGGCTGAAAGCAGAGAATATCAGAATGTTGCTCACCTCTGCTTTGTTGACTATGCAAAGGCTGTCGATTGTGTGGATCATGATACGCTAAGGACTACATTGTGAAGTATGAGTATTCTGGAACACTTAATTGTACTCATGAGGACTCTGTACCTGGACCAAGAGGCAGTTGTTCAAACAGAACATGGGAACACCGAATATTTTTAAATTAA
>NW_006408586.1:10681749-10689607 GCF_000296735.1 Chrysochloris asiatica
AAAGGAGAAATAAAAGCCTGATAATGTGCTGTTTTTAATATCTTATAAAAATGTGAATAAAAAATTCTACTGTTTTCTGCATTGTTGTAAGGTTACAATTTATGAAAAACATTTCATTAAAAAATATTCTAGCAATATAAAAGTTGCTTGAGTAAAATATGGACATTGACTGTCATATTTTATCCCCATTATTTATTTTCTCTTTAGAGATTACCTTTGCCATTACTTACTGTGTTTTTTCACAGGTCTTTCTATTAATTTCTATGTACATTTTATAAGAGGCTGACTGAAACTTTTTCTGTTATCTTGGATTTCTACTAAACTCCCAATGTTGATAAAAATCTCTTGCAAGATATATTATAATGACCTTTGCTAATTGATAGCCAAGTTTTGTTTTGTTTTTACTTTAAAATTTACCTTCCCACCCTTTTGATTATTATTACTAAGTGCCATTAAGTGTGTTTCAATGTGTAACCACCATATGTAAAGTTGAAAAGGCTGTGAATTTCTGTGGCAGTAGAAAGCCTCATATTTCTTTTGCAGAGTTGCTGGTGGCCTTAAACTACTGACTTTGTGGTTTGCAGTCCAGCATTTATCCCACAGAGTCGCCTCACTTCCCTTGTATGTCTTTAATGGCTAATAATTACAAACATTTCTTCATGTGTTTATTGGGTTCGTAAAGCTCTTCTTTGTCAAAGTGTTGGTTCATTTCATTTTTATTTTCCTTATTGACATGCTGAAATTTTCTATAAAGTTTGGAATGCCAACCAATGTAGCTAACAATGAGGGCATTTTATATTTTTATCAACTTCTGCAGTTTGAAATTGATAAAAAATGAAATCAGCATGCATTCACAATTACTGTTGATTGAAATTTTAATTTAGAAGCAAAACAGTTACCAAATGGTAACTAGAAAATAAGGCCTTCATGATAGAAATGATCTCCAGAGATCATGTGATTTAATTTTGCCAGATCACTGACTTATTCATTGCAAATTCCTTTTTTTTTTTTTTTTCAGCGACATTGATGGTGTCTATACTCATAGACTCAATGGAAGAAAGACACAGGAATCAAATCAAATATATCTGTGGGATGAGTCTATAGGGAAACTCAATATTATCAGTCAGAACAAGACTAGGTGCTAACTACAAAACATACCACTAATTGCTCGTATTCAAGCTTGAGCTGAAGATGAAGAAAATAAAAATAAATCCATGAGAGTCAAGCTATGATCTGAGTATATTACACTATTTGATCTGAGTATATTACACTATTTGTACAACATATGTACAACAAAACAAAAAACTGCCAAGTCCTGATCCATCATTCAAGGGTACAGTGACTGCAACAAAGATAATAAACCCTTAAATTTGTGTTTATCATTAAATAAATTTTCCAAGTTACATTTTGGCTGAGTACAATATAGTTATGTTGCTGCAGCTACTATGCCACTCCTTCTAGATTTGTGGTTGCAGACAAATATGATGCTAGTGTAATTCTTTCCTTTGTAGATATTATGTGATTTTTGTCTTGAATCTTATTTTTCTCTTGACTTTAGAAAAATTTCCAGGAGAAACCTAGTTGTTTTGTGACCTTTCTCATCAGTTTAGACTTAAACTCAGTGAGCTTTTTCTATCAGAAGCTTTTCTTCAGTTCTTCAGGTCAGCATAAATTCCTTTTAAGTGATAAATTTTTGTCCTTCGATCATCACTTCATTATTCTCTTAAGGAATCCCTGAGTGATGAAAATGCTAATGTACATGGCTACTAACTGAAATGTTGGCGGTACCTCAGAAGAAAAATGTGGTGATCTACTTTTCAAAAGTTAGCCATTGAAAACCTTATGAAATACATCTCTACTCTGACAGGCTTTGGGATCCCAGCAATTGTAATATATTTGTCTTTTTTTGTTGTTGTTTAATTTTTTGGTTAAAGCCTTTATTTTTCACACAATTTCATGTGACTATACCCTTCACATATTTGGTATTTTTCTTTAATTTTTTTCTATTTTAGGTTTATTTCATGCATTTAATCTCCAAACACTAATTTAGAATTGAATATATACTATTATTTTCCTCGGTACAGCTGCTGAACTTTTTGTTGTTGTTAGGAAAACATTTTTTCTAGCCCCAGAAGTCTGTTTTAGGCTGTACCAATTACTTGTATATACTTATTTTAGTCACATTGTTATCCTCTACGTCTATTAAACTGAACATGCGGATGTTTTCTTTGCTTGAGCTGTTTTCTTTGGCTATTACACCATTCAGATGGGATGTCAATTTTCCCTCTCATTTCAGTGAATTTAGTTGCTGGAGTTTTCCACATGTATGACCTGCTTCAAACATTGAATGTGTCTAGTGATATAGAAACAGGCAAGTTGCTAGCCCCAAATGAGGAACCTAGAAAAAATTCATTGCTAGCACTCATTCAAATTTGTGTAAAGGGAGAATTTATCTCACCTATTCAACTCCCAGTTGGCCATTATAGGCCAAAGAAACCAATCACACTTATAAGGAAATGATGTTGTTGCCTAAACTAGTCTCCAGATCTCTACAGAAGCCCCTGGCCATACTTAAAGCTCATGATCAGCTTCATAAGGGGAAAATTATAGTCTCATTTGATCCCTACTGTTTCAAGAGGAAAACTCATGTATTTGGGAGAAAGAAAAAGAAAGCCTGTAGATTACCATGCTCCCAAAATTCCCTGAAATAATTTTGATAAGTAGTATTATGAATTTATTTTCCTTTCAATAATTCAATTCTTCTTTTCTTGGTTGACCTTTAATATGTTGTGAAATGGGCAAATTATGAATCCTGCACTCATTATTGCTTCTAAATGTTTCATTGTCTTCTCCAACAATCCTAATATTCATACCTATTAAAATTTCCTCTCATAAACAGAGAAATCAATCTAGAATAAATATTGTGTGAGGGTAGCTTTCTACCTCCCATTTGTCAGTTTGTCATACTGTGGTGGTTTAAGTTTTGCTGTGATGCTGGAAACTATTCCACCAATATTTCAAATACCAGCTGGGTAACCCATGGTGGACAGGTTTCAGCAGAGGTACCAGACCAAGCCAGACTAGAATAAGAGCCTGGCAACCTACTTCTGAAAATTGCTGTTTTTTTTTAAATGTCATCAATTAGGTTCCCAATCATACCCTGACCCTCTATAGGGTTTCCAAGGAGCCACTGGTGAGCTTGAACTGCCTACCTTGTGGTTCAGCCCAACCTTGCAGTTCAGCATATTAACCCATAGAACCCACAC
Source organism: Chrysochloris asiatica (assembly GCF_000296735.1). Taxonomy (NCBI): domain Eukaryota; kingdom Metazoa; phylum Chordata; class Mammalia; order Afrosoricida; family Chrysochloridae; genus Chrysochloris; species Chrysochloris asiatica. Next base: position 10,685,016 of record NW_006408586.1, read on the forward strand.
CAGCCAGTGAAAACCCTAAGTATCACAGAATTTTGTATATTAGACTTCAGCTCCCTTCCTTTTTTTTGAATAAGATATGATTTTGTTTAATGTTAAAGTTTACACAGAAAATTATCTAACATTTAACAATTTCCCCACAAATTACTCATATTAATTACATTTTCCACAATTTGTGAAAAGTTTTTGTTCTGGTTGTACTATTTCCAATACTCTAGTTTCCCTGCCATCTTACCTTCTCATTTTTGCTTTAGTTTTTTACCTTTTGGTCTTATAAATCGTAGATGGCTTTTTAAAGAAGCTCATTGCTCATGGGTGATATTTTATTTTATGAGCCAATCTGTTACTTAGCTAAAAGGTGACTCCAAGGGAAAAGTTGAGGTTAAGGTTTAAAAAATATAACAGGATGATAGTCTGAGTTCTTTAGTCTCAACTGATCCAGGAATCTGGACTTTTTAAAGAAGTTAAGTTATGTTCCACATTTCTCTCCCATTCTGTCCATATCTATCAACTGTGGTTCTGATCAGAATGATCAGTAGTGGTTCTTCTGTGGTTCATATAGATCATTAGTCCTGCCGACCGTTTCCTCTCTGAATCATATATTTTTTTAAGTTCTGGATGAGTAGAAACTGATAGTTATTTTTTAGATGGCAGGTCACAAGCTTTTAAGGAAGTATATGCTACTTGTCACCTTGGGATGTATTGGGATATAGAACATGCACTTGATCAAATATTGTGTCAGTTAGCTGAGTTGTTCCATAATTCCATTACATTTCACATCATTAGGAGGTACTGCTTACTGGAAAGAGAGCAAACATAATGAAATAGATTGACACAAAGTTTGCAACAATGAACTCAAACGTACCAATGATCATGAAGATGGCACAAGAATGAGCAATGTTTCCTTCGGCTATATATGGGTTGTCATGAGTTTGAATGGTCTAGTTGGCAACTAACAACAATTTTTATGGTATCTGTGAAATCACACCACTTGAGTATCTATGTCATTCATGTAAGCCTCTCAACATAAAGTCTTTGAACATGTTGTTTCTATAATTTCAAATTCCAATGTTCAACTCTGTATTCTAGTGGAGTTAAATTCCTCATTTTTACATATGACAATACCATAAAACAGATACTTTCTTTCTGGACTGAAAGAATATCCTTTTGACTTTCTGGTCAAAAACTACTTGAAATTATTTCTTTCAGTTCTGAATATAATAAAAAAGATCAGTTTGAGATAAGATTTTCCTGTCTTATTTTTCTTGTTTACACAGGATAGGAAGAGGGAGACTTCAAAAAAGATTATGGAAAAATTCCATTTTTTAAAAATTCTATTTTCCCATGAATTTATATTTGCCCTTGTATACTCCTTTTATAATGATGAATAACTTTTAAAGAAATATTTACTTAATGATTTAACAGGGTTCAATAAATTGTATTTTAAAAATCCTGTATTATTAAAGATTTTGTTAAATTTAATCAGATTTAATCAAAACATTGTTATTGCAGTTAACTGCTGTCAAATTGATACCAACTCATAACCACCTTGTATAGTGTTTTCCAGGAGTGTCTCATGAGTTTGAACAGCCGACCTTGCAGGACAAAAGCTTATAGTACAAACAAACATATGAAGAAATGGTCATGATTACTAGCTATTATTATTGTTGTGAAGTATCATCAAGTCTGTTCTGACCCCTAGCGACCCTGTATAGGGTTTCTGAGGAGCAGCTGGTGAGCTTGAACCACTGATCTTGCAGTTCAAGTGGCTTTGAAGTCTGGCGCATTAACCCACAGTGCCACACTAGAACTCCAGCCATTAGAGAGATGCAAATCAAAACAACAATGAGATATCATCTCATACCAGCAATAACAGCAAAGATCCAAAAAGTAGAGGACAGTAAATGCTGGTGAAGATGTGAAGAGACTGGGATGCTCTTGCATTGCTGGTGGGATTGCAAAATGGTCTACTCTGGAAAGCAATATGGCGCTTCCTCTGAAGGTTGGAAATAGAAATACCTTATGATCTAGTAATTTCTCTACTAGGTATTTACCTACAAGAAATACAAGCCATAACACGAGTAAACATACGTACATCAATGATCATAGAAACACTACTTACATTAGCAAAAAGATGGAGACAGCCTAAGTGCCCATCAACTGAAGAATGGCTAAACAAATTTTGGTACATACATACAATGGAATATTATGCCACCTTGAAGAACAACAAGGAAGCTACAAACCACCTCATAACAATGATGAACCTTGAGGACATTATGCTGAGTGAAATTAGTAACAAAAAGAGAAATACTGCATAGGACCACAATTGTAAAAGACTAAGAAAAAGAAACCATACTAAAAGACGGAGGGATTCTTTCCTGGTACCAGAATTTGGGGGGTGGGGTGACGGGAGGGAGCGGAAGGTGGAGCACAGGGTAGGGAATAGACACAGGATAGTTAGGGTGCTAAGGAGGGGGGAAATACACAAGAAGCAGGAAGGGAATGGAAGATCAAGGCGGCTTGGAAACAATTAGGCAGGTTTGCATAGACTAAGTGGGATGGAGGTAAATAATGATGTATGCACAACCTTGGAATAAAAGGGCTCTGGGATACAAGGATTGAGACATGTTTGGAATGGGTAAAAGAAGGGAAATAATGTTAAGATGCTAGGATGTCTTTTGAATCCCTGGCATGCCATTATAAAATAGACACTTGAGGGGGAGAGAAAGAAATAGCCAGAAATATCACCATAGAAAGCTTATAAATTCATCTTTTGCCTATAACTGACTGGAATACCTAAAATGGGGCTACAACTTGCCCAGTGAAGGAGGCTTCCTGCTGAGCCTCTGCATTGCATAAGACCATAGGTGGAATCCTTTGAGGTGGGAAATTTCCATTTGAAAGGAAAAGAAGACAAGCCAGGAGTGGCTAGAAAAACAGAAGATACTTCTAAAGAGAAAGACAGACAGGAAAAATAAAAAAAAACAATAATGGCAGTCCAATTGATTACTACAAGAACAAGAAAGTGGCTCGCCAAGGAGACATCAAGGCAAGTGGTCAGGTCCCCTCAGGGCAAACTGCCTTACAAGACTAAGACTCAAGGGGGGGGGATACACAAGCAGATATGCTCTCTGAATGGTGACCATGTTGGTCACCAATAAGGGGAAGTGAGTGAAAAGCAACAATGAAGCTTTGAGCTAAGTTCTACCACATTCAATAGACTCCTGTGAACCCAGGTGGAAACCTGGTTGGCCAGCAGTATGGCAAGACCTTGGGGACTCCTGGGCCCAGAGTCAGTGACATAGCCTCAGAGGACTAGAGTGGAGAGTGAAGTTTCCAGATGATAAGAAGTGAGGGTATATGCTCAAGAACACCCACACTTGCAGATAATACCCACTTGACCTGGCTTCAATAACTGAATGATCAGAACTCAACTAGAAGAAGAAAGAAGAGGGAAACAAAAGAGTAATCTGATACAATTTTCTGAACTTGATCTATACCTATGAATGTAGTAGCTCAACAGAGGGAGCAAATCTTTACAGTGAGGATCATTCCCACCCCTTCTATACACAGAGTAGACAGGGATGGACAAGTTAGACATTGGCTACCCAAAATGGGGGTGCTACAAATGCAAGATGTGACTGGCTTACAAGCTTTCAAGAGGGAGCCTAGATCCAGAGGGTGCAGAGGAAGGTATAATCTCTATTAAGTAGTATCCAATCTGTGTGGGCAAGGCTGATGAAAGGAAATGCAGATAGGTCTCTTGTGGTACAATGGTGAATAGTTGTTATGAAGACTGACTGTGAAGGTTGGAAATGTAAAGATAGACATTTTGTAGCAAAAGGAGGGGAGGGATTGACTTTGCAGTCCAGGAGTGGTGGTCCCTGGGACCAGCAAGGGAGAAGAGCAGAGTGTGGGACCCTACACAGAGAAATAGTGATGCCAGAGATGGAGGCAGAGATGATGATGTGGAGAGATGAAGAGGCTGGGGACTCTGGACCTAGAGAAGGAGAAGGCTGTGTACTGATGTCTGAGGGGCAGGCTTGCAAGGTATACTCTTTGGATTTTTGATGATGCATGGAGGGTGTTGCAACCATGGCAATGAAAAGATATATGATATGATGAATGTAAAGCTAATGTTCTCCCAGGTAAACTATCACATAATTCACACACACAAAAAAAGGTTATAGTACTGTGATCATCCTAAAGTGCCTCATCAGTGTGCCAGTCAAAACATATCACATAAATATAGTTATGGAGATATTTGATGATAAATCTACAAAATTTAGCATGTAGACATACTCATAAATATACTTAATACTGTATACATTTTTTCATGAAAGAATTTAATCCAATTTTTTTATAGTTTGTGAGTAGTGTGAAAGAGAGAACTAACTTATTTTTCCCATATAGCAAGACAATTGACTACATAATTTATTGAAAGTCTATTTCATTTTGAGTTAATAACAAAAATACATAGTTTTCTATTTAAAACTACTTAAGCTTAGAAGTTCAATTCTTGCTAATGGTTTCTAATGTATTTGCTTTATTAAATACATGATAGACTAGTTGTTGTTGTTGTTGTCAGGTGCCAT
>NW_006408586.1:10692982-10701614 GCF_000296735.1 Chrysochloris asiatica
TATATATATATGCATGTTTATCCTCTTAAATTTCCTAAAATACAACTGCTCATGAGTATGCCTCTGTAATTCCATGTTAAAGCAAGAAGACAGACTCTCTTTCTGACATGGCTGAGTTTAACGAAATGAGATGTGTTAAAACATGTTTTATTGTATCTGGAAAACCTGAGACATGTGAGGTAAGGACACACATAATCTTTTAATATAGTAAAATAAATTAAAATCTATAATTTTATAAGCTAAAGTTTTATTTTCATTTAGAAGAGACCAACTGTCAGCTATAATTCTCAATATACTTCCTTGCTCATATGCTGTGTTTTATTTTTCATTTGAAATACTGAGATAGAATTACCTTTTCAACTATATATATTGCCTTTAGATAATATCATGTCTGACCTTAATTTACTGCCAATTTTTGGTGAAAGTAGTCACATATAATTATACATACTGAAAATGAAACTATATATCTTGATATTTATGTCTTTTCATCAATTAATCAATAATTTAATTTATATATCAATGGTAAATGGGGGAATTTTCTAATGCCTTTGAGTCTTTTCGTTTTGTACTTAACAGATGTAGGAAATCAATATCAAAGTAGCTGTTATTGTGTTCAGTGCAGTAGACTCAGTTCCAACTCATAGAAACCCAGTGGAGGGTTTCTGAGGAGTAACTGGTGAGTTTGAACTACAGACCTTGTAGTTTAAACTGACCTTGCAGTACAGGGCTTATGCTAAAGTGCCACACCAAGACTCCATAACAAAGTAGAGGAAGTTAAAATTTAGCATTAAAAATGTTAAAAAGCAAAAATTTGACTGGCAGGCTAGCTGGGGAACATAGATCAGACATCTTAGTTGAAGTTAATAGAATGATCTAAATTTCCCTAGAGTAAAAGTCAGAATGTCCTTGACATTTGCCTCAGGTGGTAAAGCACATTTAAGTCTTACAATGCAAATGTTACTTGGATTTAAACTTCTTATATTTTATTTCCCTTTAGCTTGAAGTCCTAAAGATGAATGGAGACAGAACAGCTGCTTCATCCTTGTTTAGCATGTAATATTAAGTACCTAACAGGAATTTGACCCTCTATGATTACGCTGGCAAATATATATTTCTCCAAGGAACTAGGCTATGGAGATGGTATTTCAGAAACATATGGATTTTAATAATTTCAGATTTAAACTGAATTAACCAAGTAAGTGAAGACAGCTCTAGCATGAACTTCAATTTTCTAGAGTTCACATTTGCCAGGTGGTTTAGATGAGATCTCAAAGAAAGGAAGAAATATGTTTCAAAAACTTCCATTTGAAAGTTAAGTGTCCTCTCACCACACCTGTGACTACAAATTTATTATATTTGAAATGTACTGTGCCACAAAACTCAAGCACTCCTTATTTTCCGGGATCTCCCTCGGCAATTACGTGGGCATCTGGAAAAGAACATAAGGATTCTTAGTAGTACTGTGGGTTAAGCATTGGGCTGCTAGTCTCAAGGTCAGCAGCTCAAATCACCAGTGGTTCTGCAAAAGAAAGCTGAGGCTCTCTTCTCCAGTAAACATTTATAGTCTCACTCTAAAATGCTCTGGTATTTGGGGGAGGGGGGGTTCTTTGCTGGTTACTGGGATGTGGGAAGTGGGGTGAGGGGAGGAAGGGGAAAAATGGAGCACAGGGTAGGGAATAGACACAGTATAGTTTGGGTGCTAGGGAGGGGGGTAATACACAAGAAGGGAGAAGGGAATGGAAGAACAAAGCAGACGGGAAAACAATTAAACAGGTTTGCATGGGTTAAGTAGGACAGAGGTAAATGATGATGTATGCACAACCTTGGAACAACAGGGCTCTGGGAAACTGGGATTGTGACATGGTTGGAATGCACAAAAGGGGGGGGAAATAATGTTAAGATGCTTGGCTGTCTTTTGAATCTTGGTTTCCCTGACATAGCATTATAAAATAGACACTTGAGGGAAAGGGAAAGGAATAGCCAGAAATATCACCATAGAAACCTGGTAAGTCCATCTTCTTCCTATAACTGATTGGAATACCTAAAATGGGGCTACAACTTGCCCAGTGAAGGAGACTTCCTGTGGAGCCTCTGCATTACATAAAACCATAGGTGGAATCCTGAACCCCATCCAGAATCTTCTGACATGGCAAATTTCTACATGAAAGGATAAGCAGACCAGCCTGGAGGAGCTGGAAGAACAGAAGACACTTCTTGAAAGACAGACCAACAGGAAAAATACAAAACAATAAAGGCAGTCTGACTGATTATTATAAGAACAAGCAAGTTGCTTGTCCAGGAGACATCAATCCAACTGGTCAGGTCCTCTCAGGGCAAACCCCCTTCCAAGACTAAGGCTCAGTGGGAATATATACTCTGTTTGGTGACCATGTTAGTCATCGATAAGGGGAAGTAAGGGAAAAACAGCAATGAAGCTGCTAGGTAAGCCCTACAATGTTCAATTGACTCTGTGAACCCAAGTGGAAACCTGGTTGGTCAGCAGTGTGGCAAGACCTGGAGACTCTTGGGCCCAAAGTCAGTGACATAGCCACAGAGGACTAGAGTGGAGAGTGAAGTGTCTAGATGATAAGAAGATAGGGCATATGCGTAAGAACACCCACACTTGCAGACAATACCCATTTGACCTGGCTTCAATGACTGGATGATCAGAGCTCAAATAGAAGAAGAAAGAAGAGGAAAAAAGAGTAATCTGACACAATTTGATGAATTTGACCTACGCCTATGGATGCAGTAGCTCAAAAGAGGGAACAAATCTTTACAACGAGGATCATTCCCACCTACTCCATACACAGAGTAGACAGGGATGGGCAACTTGGACGTAGGCTACCCAAAATGGGGGGGAGGGGTCTACAAAGGCAAGAAGTGACTGGCTTACAAGCTTTCAAGGAGAGCCTAGATCCAGAGGGTGTGGAGGAAGGTATAATCTCCACTGAGTAGTATCCAATCTGTCTGGGTGGGGCTGATGAAAGGAAATGCAAATAGGTCTCTTGTAGTATAATAGTGAATAATTGTTATCAGTACTGACTGTGAGGATTGGAAATGTAAAGTGGCGGGGGACTTTAGACCCAGACAGGGAGAGTGTCTGTGTGCTGACGACTGGAGGGCAGGCTTTCAGGGAATACCCTTTGATTGGTTGATGATGCATGGAGGGGATTATAACCATGGCAATGAAATGATATATGATAGGATGAATGTAAAGCTAATTCACAATAAAACATTAAAAAACAAACAAACAAACAAACAAAAAGTTCTGGTATGGAGCTGTAGGATCAGTACTGGACTAACAACCACAAGATCAGCAGTTCAAACTCACCAGCTGCTCATTGGAAACCCTATACAGGTTTGCTATGAGTTGGAACCAAGTCCATGGCACTTAACAACAACAATGAGTTGAATTGACTCTTTTGGAGGGGATTTGGTTTGGATTTTGAGGCTAAGGAATGTATGTGTGGATGGGTGAAGGTTGTTTGATTCCAATGTGAAATTATAAGATGTTTATAACATTCTAGATCCTTTGCTGTGGTGTTGTTTACTCATTTATTCAACAACGATTGATTCAGAGTTAACTATGAAGAAGACATGATTTAGAGACAGATTGGGCATACAGGGTGAATAAGACTGTGATGTCGCTGACCTCCTGAAAGACACATTCTTGTATGACCATTTTTCTGGGCTTTTGATACTGTTGATCTTCTGCACTCACTGCTACTTAGTTATTGTGTCCCCAACCTCCCTGCTGCTCATCAGCTACCTTTTTGTAGCTACATCAGCTATTTCTGTACTGCTCACTTAGGTGTTCTTTCTCAACTCAGGTCAGCAGAGAAACTTCCTATACCTCCTGGGACAAACTCTTTCAAAGGGATTTATCACTGCAGAGCTCTTGTACTCTTCATCACACCAGCCTTCCATTTATGCCGGTGGTTTCTAATTTTCAGTTAATGAGATTTTTTAAAGATACGATTCTCTGGTTCCACTTCATGCTTAGTGAATTAGAACAATTGGTGACAAAACCAGACAATTCATATTATAAAACAGCTTAAAGCAAATTACAGATACATGTTTGACCTGGAACCATTATTCCTTTCAAATTTGGACCCTGCTGTTCAGCCTCACAGTCTAGCAAACTCGTATGTGTGTTTGCTGGTTTTTGACTCCTTTGTTTGTATCTTTATTTCAGGATCTCAATTTTCCATCAGCATGACTCCATATGAGGATTCTAAGTCAATCAAGAGAGCTTGAATATGCTCAAAATCTTAATTGTGGACTAAGTTTAACTTAATTCCCAGAGGGGTCTATAAAATTCAATGTTGTGGTTTGCATTTTTATGTCTCTGGGCTTGAACCAACATTCCACACTGCCTACAAAGTTCTTCAGCATTCCCTGAAAATATAAAGGCTGGTGAGCAAGGAAAACAGAGAGGCATTCCAGAAGGAAAACCAGGAAACTAAATGAATGTCATCTTTAACTCAGTCATATTATAGTAACTCATAAAATTTCTGTGGGAAAGAACATTATTAGAGATAAAAATAATTATTATTACATTAATCTTAGTAAAAAGTCTTTAGATTTGGCTATGCTCCCTACTGGGAATATGAAGTTTACTCTGTTGGAGGAGCTAAGTATGATGGTGGCAAAGAGCACATCAAAGCAGAATCATTTAGATTCAAGTGCTGGAAACAAAGCATGCTAACAGGGTGGTCAGATAAAATGTTTAGCCTCTAGAGTCTAGTTTCCTTCACTGGAACAGGAATGCCAGTGGTGATACCTTCATTATTTGGCTATTCTGACTGTCAGTTAAGAGAGTACATGTTGAATACTTACAATAGTGCTTAGCACATAGTAATGATTCAAGAAATTATTATTATTGATATAATTGTATTATAATGATTACCATCGTAAGTACATACATGAAGTTGGAAATTTCAATGGGGAAATTCCATGACCAAAATTGGTAAGAAATGTGCCGATAAGCATTTTCTTTCAGTGATAATTAAGCAACAGTTTTCAGTATTTCATAAATAATTCACTCCTTTCCTTCCTTCCTCCCTTTCTTTCTCTTCCTTCCTTCTATCTTTCTTCCATTTTTCTTCCTTGCTTTCTTTGAAGAAGAAAACCTTTCTTATGGATGCTCAGTCATTATGAAGAAGTATGGTATTCACTCATATTAATTTTAATATCATTCATGATTGTGTTGTTAGTTGCCACTGAACACAGCAGAATGAAGTGCGGTGGTCCAATACTGCCTCAAGACAATTGCTGCTGCCACTATGCTAATCCATCTCCATGTTGTACTTCATTTTTTTCTGGAACTCTACAATTTACCAAACACAATGTATTTCTTCTGAAATTGCCCCTTCCTGATAATACGTGTGAAGGATCAAAGACAAAGTCTAGACATTCTGGCTTAAAAGGAGCATTCTGCTGTATTTCATTCAACGTAGATTTGTTTGTTATTTTGGCAATCCATGGTACTTTTAATATTGTTCTCCAACACCATAACTCTAATGCATCAATTCTTCTATGGTTTTCCTTATTCACTGTCCAACTTTTTCATGCATATGAGGTTATTGAAATCATGGCTTGGGTCAGACTCACTTTAATCCTCAAACTGACAACTTTGTTCTTCAACACTTTAAAAGGATCTTGTGTAGCAGATTTGCCTAATTCAATATGTCATTTAGTTTCTTGACTGCTACTTCCATGAGTGTTGATTGAGCTGTGCAAAATGAAGTCTTTGACAACTTTGATCTTTTCTCCATCAATCTTGAACTCATTTATTGGTTTAGTGGTGAGGAATTTTGTTTTCTTTACATAGAGGTGCAACCCATACTGAAGGCTATTGTCTTTGATCTTCATCAGCAAGTATTTTAAGTCTTCTTTGTTATCAGCAAGCAAGGGTGTGTCATCTGCATGTCACAGGTCATTAATGAGTCTTCCCCGATCCTGATGCCACATTCTTCTTCATATAGTGCAGCTTCTCAGATTATGTGCTCAGCATATACACTGAACAAGTGTGATGAAGAATACAACCCTAGCACACAACTTTTCTGATTTTTAACCATTCAGTGTTGCCTTGATCTGATTTACAAACTGCCTATTGGTTTATGTACCGGTTCCTCATAAGCACAATTAAGTGTTTCAGAATATTGACATTCTGAAATGTTGTCTACAATTGAAAACACTTTTCATTGTTTTCATTATCAATAAAGCACAGGTAAAGGTCTTTCTGATATCCTCTGCTTTCAGCCAAGATCAATCTGAAGTTAGCATTGATATCCTTCAATCCAAGCCCTCATCTGAATCTGGTTGAATTTTGGCAGTTCTCTGTCAATGTACTATTACAGTTGTTTTTTAATTATTTTTAGCAAAATTTAACTTGCATGTGATAATAATTATATTGTCCAATGGTTTCCACATTCTGTTGGGTCACCTCTCTTTGGTATGGGTAAAAATATGAATCTCTTCCAACAAATTGGCTAGGTAACTGTCTCGCAAATTTCTTGGCATAGATGAGTAAGTGCCTGCAGTGTTGCATCACATTATTAAAATATTTCAATTTGTATCCCATCAATTCCCGGAGTCTTGTTCTTTGCTTTCAACATACCTTCAACATACCTTGCACTTCATCCTTCAATATCATTGACTCTTGATCATATGCTGCCTCTTGACAAGGTTGTATTCCAACCATTTCTTTTAGCTAACAATGACTCTGTGTATCCCTTCTACCTTCTTTGATGCTTTCTGCATCATTCAATACTTTCCCCCATATAATCCTTCAATATTCCAAATCTAGACTTGAATTTTTTTCTTCAATTCTTTCAGCTTGAGAAAAGCTGAACATATTCTCTTCTCTTTTGGTTGCTAACTCCAGAAATTTGCACACTTTGTTAAGATATCTAGAGCTGTCCTTTGAAAATTTCTACTCAGCTCTTTTACCTCCTCATTTCTTCCTTTTGTTTCAGCATCTCAATGCTAGAAAGCAAATATCATTTTGGTCTTTTCCTTTTCCTTGTCTTCTTAATGATCTTTTGCTTTCTTCCTCTATGATGTTCTTGGTGTCATCCCACAACTCTTCTGGTCTTCTATGTTTAGTGTCTATTGCATCAAATCTGTTCATCACATGGTCACTCAATTTAGGTGGTATATGGTCAAGGTCATATTTTGGTTCTTGTGGACTTTTAAATTTTTTTCTTCAGCTTCAGCTTGAATATGTATATGAGCAATTGATGATCTGTTCCACAGTCTGCCCCTGGCCTTGTTTTGGCTGACGATATGGAGCTTTCTCATTGTCCATTTCCACAAATGAAGTCAATTTGATTTCTATGTATTCCATCTGGTGAGGTTCATGTATACAGTTGTCTTTTATGTTTTAAAAAAAGATATTTGCAATGAAGAAGACTGAAGAAGTCATTGGTCTTTCAAAATTCTATCATGCGATCTCTAGCATTGTTTCTATCACCATGGCAAAACTTTCCAACAACTGATCCTTCCTCTGTGTTTCAAACCTTTGCATTGCTATCACCAGTAGTTATCAATACATCTTGATTGCATTTTTGATCAATTTCAGACTGAAGATCTTGGTAGAATTTTTCAATTTCATCATCATGATTTTAGTGTTTGTTACATGAATTTGAATTATAGTTATATTAACTGGCCTTCTTTGTAGGTATATGAATATTATCCTATCACAGCCAGAGTTGAAGTAAAATAATCATGTTTATTCTTAAATTATATGTGATAATGTAGGATTGCAAGTGATAAGCTATTTCTAGAGCAGTTCAAAGATCTCAAAAGTTTATTGAATTTGTTTGGGATTCACATTCCAAAAAATCTACAAAAAAATATAAAGATCCTTGAGATATTATTTAATCAAGATACAATTTCTAAATAAATTTTATACAGATCCGTATCAAAGGACGATTGTAATAAAAATATAATAAAAATTTTATTATGAAAACACATATCTATAAATATCAAGTATTTAAGGAATTTTAAATGACAAGAATAATTGTAATGTAAATTTAAAAAATAGTATGACAATATAATGCTCTAACTTCCATTGTTGTATTTGTTGATATGTGCCATGGAGTCAGTTCCAACTCATAGCGACCCTGTGAAGGTTTTCCGAGGCTGTAAACCTTTACGGAAGCAGAAAGCCTCATCTTTCTCCCGCGGAACAGCTGGTAGTTTCGAACTGCTGACCTTAAGGTTTGCAGCCCGATTTGTATCCACTACGCTACCAGAACTCCGGAATTACCCTTCTAACGCCCATAAGTTTCATACTGTAACATATAACCTTAATATCCAAAATAATGTTAGGTCATAAAATATGTTTAATGATAATTACAAAAAAGTCCTAGACTCCCTCCTGGTGGTTATTCAGTATTTATATAGTCACATCCTAGCACTTAGTTTTCTCTTTAGAAGCAAAGACATAGTTATGTCCTAATTGGACGACAGTATAGGAACTCAGCGTAGTGGTTACGAATCAGATTGTGAGCTGCAAGGCCAGCAGTTCGAAACTACCAGCGGTTCTGCGGGAGAAAGATGAGGCGGTCTGCTCCCGTAAAGATTTACAGCCTCGGAAACTCTGTACAGGGTCTCTATGAGT
>NW_006408586.1:10701714-10711833 GCF_000296735.1 Chrysochloris asiatica
TATATATATATTTATTTGTGATGACTTCAGTTACACACTTTTTTATGTGAGTTCATGTGTTGTGTGCAGGAGGGGGAACTGAAGGAACACTTCCCTTTATGCCAGACAATCTTCTCTCTCTTATGGACTGTTACACCAATAAAATCTCAGTTATTTCAGCTGTAAATAGATGAGGAAGGTTAAGATACTATAATAACTCACTCAAACTCTTTCCTCATATTCTTTTTTGAAAGCTTATTCAAGGAGACATTTAATTAAGTCTTACGTAATTATTATTCTAATCTCTTAGTATTAGTTACATTTACATTGTCCTTCTGTGGTACACTGGACCATAAGGCCTGTTTGAATCACAATGTCTGAAGCTCAAAACCAACCAGCCACTTCTTGGAAACCTAATACAGATCACTATGAGTTGGATGTGACTTGATGGCACTTAACAAAAACAAAGGATCCCTGATAATATAGTGAATTCTGAGTTGGGCTGATTAGTAATTCTAACCTGCCAGCTTCTCCATAGGAGAAAGATGAAGCTGTCTGCTCCAATGAAAATTTACAGTGTCAGAAACCTTACACAGGCTCACTAGGTGTCAGAACCGACTCAACAGCATGTAACTAACTACCAATAACCACCAATATCTTAATGAGAGCACTCTGTAAATAAGCACTGGAATGTGAACCACAAGGTCAGCAGTTTGAGCTCAATGATTTTAGCTCCCACAAAGGTTAACAGCCTCAGAAACCCTATCTATACAGGGTTATTGTGAGCTGGAACCAACTCATTGGCATTTAACAACAACAACAAATATCTTATTGCTCAAGTTTTAGGATAAATACAATTATTCTGATCCATTACAAAATTGAATTTCCAGGCTTATAAAAGTAAATGTGGTGTCCTCTTGTGGTACTATAAGATAAGCACTGGACTGAACAGTCATTTTGAACTTCAGGGTTGACTGTTCAAACTCACCCATTGATCCTTGGAAACCATATGCAGAGTTCTGAGTTGAACTGACTCAATGGCATTTTAGCAACAACAACAGCAGCAAATGTTTACACAGTTTGATTTAATATACATAATTCTATGCTATGAAATCTTTGGCTACTTGCAAACATGTACATTTTTCTTTTATTTCCTAGTATGAAAATCTCATTGGCCTGCTGCCATTCAAATTACCCAACAAACAAATGATTGTAGTAAAAAGTAAGTATCTATTTAGATAGAGAATTAGGATGATTATATCTGATTCTTCCTTTGTCCCATAGGTCTCCAAAGGCAATATGAATAAATTAGAGAAAAAAAGTTAAACTGTCCTTATAATCTTATTTTAATGGGGTATGCAGACAAATATGAATCATATGGCACGTGGATCACGTTGGCAAATGGTTGACGAATGCTTATAGCAAAATGCACATATAAGCTTTTCAGAGCTTCCTCAATATTCTTGAACAATTTTTCTTTTGCTTGTTTTATTATTATACAAAATGGGAAAATCTATAGTGATTTCCCACAGCTAGATGGATTGGCACAGTGGCAGCAGCAATGGGATTAAATGTGTCAAGGATTGTGAGGTTGGCACAGGACAAGGCAGTGTTTCATTCTGTTGTGCGTAGTGTCAGTATGAGTCAGTACCGACAGAGTCTAAATTTTTGCTCAAAATATTCAGATGCTATTTTGTGAGATATTTTCTAGTGAAAGACTATCATAAAGATAACTGGCATTGGTGCTGAGATTTATCTCTATTGTTTGGTGTCTTCCAGTTGGATCTGATTCACAGCAACCTTACGTTTAACATAACAAAATGTTACCTAAACTGGCATTATTTTTATGATCATTGGTATTTATCTCTATCACTGCCAGCTTTCTTCACCTGTGATAATGGAACTCACAAATAAAAAACATATTGTTCAATTGTCCCAACATTCTACTTCGCTATTTTCAGCACATGGTCCCACTTGTAGGATACTTTTGACATACTAAAATAAAGATAAAGAGATTGGCCTCTAGTACAGACCAGGTTCTCATTAGAGCAAATTGAGTTCTTCAATCAGCAACATTTTAAAAATAAGAAATCAAAACCAATGTTTGGAGAATTCCTAGTTTTTTAATGGATTGTTTTCCTATTTTAAAAGTAGCCTTAAGCAAAAATGACTTTTCAGTTAAGAAGAAGAAGAAAAAAAAAGTTATGCAATCCAGAAGTTTGTTGATAAACTTTTTTGATGTTTTCCAATTTATAATGGAAAGTAAATTTCCCAGAATAGCACCAAAAGCAAGTGAATCACATTATTCTTGGTCAAAATTTAAATACAAAATAGTTTAAAAACTACTTAATGCTAAATTATGTGACTTTGAACTGAATTCCTACTTTACAAGCAGTTTATTCACTGTGAAAAACAAATACCCCAGAACCTATCCCTGAAAACATTACAGATGATAAAGCTAATTTCCATAATAAGAAAAACTGAAATCACTACTTTGTGAGTTGAAATTTAGCATGTGTTTCTATATTTGAAACAAATTGCTTTACAAAGTTGAAGTCCTCACTCATAACAAGAAAGTAAACTAGATAAGGTTTTCAAAATCGTTTTCACTTTCAAAATCCTGTTTACTATAAGCAAATGATCTAGAGTAGAAATGTAACAGGGAAAGGCTTGTCTGGCTTTTGCTTCCCCTGAAATGAGAGGAGTGGTGATAACTTGATTCCTCTAAGTCATCTATCTATTTATTTATTTTTATCTTATGGCCAAATACTCCTGATTCTGTTTTAGTGCAATACTATCATTTTTTCATTACTTTGGTGACACCAAGCATAAAATTTCTAAAGGATTTTGTTTTCTTTTTTTATACGTATTTCTTGAAACATTTTTATGTGAATTTTGAGGGAATTATCTCCCTTTTGATTATGCTTAAATATTTATAAGAAGTTTATTTCCTCCTCTTTTTTATTCTCGGCATTACATGTAAAGAAATTCATATAGGCCTTATATTTTTTAAAAAGCAGGCCAAGTGAGAAAGTTCAGTAGTTCTTTTCATTGTCTGTTTGGATGTTTATAAATCTACTATTTTAGACTTTTGCCTGAATATCAAATTGCCTGTATAACACCTACCTGTATCTGTATAACACCTACCTGTATCTGAGAAGAGATTTTTGCCATTTATTTACGTGGAGTTTCTTGAGTTCTCCTATTTGGATTCTTGCCTTAGTTTCCTAATAGCATAGTAACAGAACTACCTCAATTTAGTGGCTTTAAAAACCAGAAATTTAGTTTTTCACAGTTCAGGAGACTATAAGTTCTAATTAATTAAGGGTGTGGGTTTTAGAAGAAGTCATTGTTTATTTCAGCTTCTAGTAATGGAAGGAAGGTCTCTGGGTGGTGCTTCATGACAATAAGACTTGGTAGATCTGTTGAGTTGGTCCTGACTCATAGTGACCCTATGTACAGCACAACAAAACACTGCCTGGTCCATCATCCTTGTAATTGTTGTATCTATTCATCTTGTTGGGGGTGGCTATTTTTGTTGAGACTCCACTTTTCCAAACATGATGCCTTTTTCCAGGGATTGGTCCCTCCTGATATTATTTTTAAAGTATAAAAGATGAAATTTCACCATCCTCACTTCTAAGGAGCATTCTGGTTGTACTTCTTCCAATAAAGATTTATTTTTTCATCTGGAAGTTCATGACACTTTAAATGTTATTTGCCAACACCATAATTCAAATATATTAATTCTTCTCTGGTCTTGTTTTGGCAGATAATATTGAGATTCTCCATCTGGATGATGGAGAATGGATTTCCCACAGAAGGTAGTCAATTTGAGTCCTTCCCTCTAGTGAAGTCCAGGTGTATCATCACCTTTTAGGAGAGTAAGTCAGAAATTATCCTCACTTGGTTTATATTAAAACACCAGTCCATAGAGACAACTAATGATAATATTGAGTGTGTACATGAAATGATTATGTTGAATAGATAATTGACAGTTGATTATGTAGCAAGTCACTTGCAAATTAGCCATGAAACAATCCACAAAAGACTTGGGTTCAAAAACATTGTGTGAGATCTATACTGAAGCAATTCACAGAAGTGTATAAACAGAAGCATTTGAATTTCTGCAAACAAATTTTTGATCGATACTAAAACGAAGGTAAAAGTTACTTAAACAAACAAAAAACTCATTACTGGTGATGCGACATGGATTCATTACTGTATGAGAGTAAACAGCAGAGTATGGAGTGGAAACATCCTCAATTGCTGACCAAACACAAGTTCAAAAGTCAACCATTAGCTGGAAAGTTGATGCTTACAGTTTTCTGGGACTGTCAAGGGCTAATACTGGAACAACATTAGGAAAAAAGTTCAACAATCAATAGTGCTCATTACAGTGAGATGATCATTGAAGAGTTGAAGCCTAAACTTCAGATTAAACACAAAGGACTGCTATTCAAGGGTGTTGTGATCTAATGTGACAATGTACATCCTCAAATCTCAGTCCACACTGTTGATACCCAGCAAAAACTTCATTTTGAGGTGCTAAATCATCCTCCCTATAGTGCTGGTCTTGATCCACAGGACTTTCACCTATTTAGCCTTTTGAAATCATCCCTTTAAGAACAAACATTCAACTCTGATGAAGAGGTGAAAATAGTGGTTTATTAGTGGCTTATAGCTGATTCTACAACATTTTTAAATAAGGGAATATGAAAGCTTGTTGACAGATGGACAAAAGGTTTTGAAAAGCTAGGAGACTGTTGGAAAAATGATGTATTTGGCATTTCAAATGTTGATTAAACAAATTCTACAACCAGAGTGAAGATAATCTTTGACTCAAACTCCTATTTGTTGAAAATATGTCTTTGTAGTCAAGTCGTCATTGTTGTTGTTGTTGGGTGCCATTGAGTCAGTACCGACTCACAGCAACCCTATCCACATCAGAATGAAACATTGCTCAGTACCGGGTTAATGCCACAATTGTTGCAATGCTTAAGCCCATTGATGGTGCCACTTTGCCAATCCATATAGCTGGGGGTCTTCTTTTTCTCTGACCATTCACCTTGCCAAGCATGATATCCTTCTCCAGTCACTGGTCCCTCCTGACAATAAGTCTGAATCATGAGAGACAATGTCTGGCCATCCTAGCTTCCAAGGAGCACTAATGGCTGTACCTCTTCCAACAGAGATCTGTTTGTTCTTTTGTTAGCCCGTGGTACTTTCAATATTCTCCTCCAACACCATAACTCAAATGCATCAATTCTTCTTCGATCTTCCTTATTCACGGTCCAACTTTCACATGCATATGGAGTTATTGAAAATACCATGGCTTGGGTCAGGCGCACCATAGTTCTCAAGCCGACATCTTTGCTTTTCAACACTTTAAAAAGGTCTTTTGCAGCAGAATTGCCTAATGCAATACGCTATTTGACTTCTTGACTGCTGCTTCCATGCTGTTGATAGTTGATCCAAGAAAAATGTAGTCTTTGACAACTTCTATCTTTTCTCCATTGATAAGAATTTATTGGTCCAGTGGTAAGGATTTTTATTTTCTTTACATTGAGACACAATCCATACTGAAGGCTACGGTCTTTGATCTTTATCAGTGTTTTAAGTCCTCATCACATTCAGCAAGCAAGGTTTTATTATCTGCATACCTCAGGTTAATGAGTCTTACTCCAATCCTGATGCCATGTTTTTCTTCATAGAACCCAGCTTCTCGTATTATTTGCTCAGCATACAGGTTGAATAAGTATGGTGAAAGGATACAACCCTGTTACACACCTTTCCTAATTTTAAATCATTCAGTGTTCCCATGTTCTGTTTGAACAACTGTCTCTTGGTCTTTGTACAGGTTCCTCATGAACACAATTAAGTGTTCTGGAATAGTTATACTTTGCAATTTTGTTCATAGCTTGTTATGATCCACATAATTAAAGAATTTTGCGTAGTAAATAAAGCACAGATAAACATCCTTCTGATATTCTCTGCTTTCAGCAAGATCCATCTGACATCAGTAATGTTACCCCTCATTCCACAGCCTCTTCTGAATCCAGCTTGAACCTCTGGAAGTTCTCTGCCAATGTATGCTTGTAGCAGTTTCTGTATTTCTTTAGTAAAACTTTATTTGCATGGGACATCAAAGATATTTTCTGATGATTTCCGCATTCTGTTTGGTCACCTCTCTTTGGAATGGACACAAATAACGATCTCTACCAATCAGTTGGCCAGGGAACTTCTGGTTTGGGGGCAGGAGAAGCAGAGACAGGCAGGAGAGGCTCCTTGGTGAAGGCATGAAAAAATCAGGGACAGCTCCAGGGCTTTAGACCCAATATAAAGTGGGTGGCATCAATTTTTGACACCCATCGGTGGAGAAATCTGTCTGTGGCAAGAATACATAGAAATTTCTGAATCGATAAGGAGGCTTCCTGTGGACCCCTCAGCCTGGGCTGAGTTCAGAGGTAGTCCACCTCTTTCTTCCTAGTTTGTCTTAGTCTGGAAGCTCAGTTATAACTTGTTTACTATAGGTGTACCATGCTGGAATTTAAAATACTGATGGCAAAGCTTCCATCATCAAAACAACACACAAGCCACACAGTACGACAAACTGACAGACAAGTGGTGGTATATATATGTACTAGAAAGAGACAAAGAGGTTTTTTAGGAATTGTTAATTTCAGAAACTGTTAAATTCAGTATTTGTAGGCAGAAATATCAGCCTAGAAGCTCTGGAGATCTTGAGTCACAAATTAACAGACAAGGCAAATCCAAAAAAGCAAGCCCACTGCCATTGTGTCGATTCCAATTCATAATGACCCTTAGGAGAAGCTTGTGGTTTTGAACTGCCAACTTTGTAGTTAGATAACTCCAGTTTTCATCACACAATATCACCAGGGCTCCTTTTCAGCAAAGCTCAAGGATGGAAATTCCAACAGGTTGTTTGTTACAGTTTTGGGGAAGAATTTTTCTCCCTGTGAGAAACCTGGGGTTTTGCTCTTAAAACTTTCAACTGATCTGATACAAGACATTCACAATCATAGAAAGCTCTACTTCACTTAAAGTCTATTGTTTGGAAGTGTTCTTGTTTTTGTTGTTGCTAAGAGCCACCTAGTCAATTTCGACTCATGCCCATGCTGTATAAGGTTTCCAAGGAATTGCTGGTGAGTTTGAACTGCCAACCTTGTATTTCAAACTGACTTTGCAGTCCAGTGCGTTAGCCCACAGTGCCACCCAGGAGTGTAAATACCTTCATATAGCATCTAGACTATTGTTTAATTAAACATTAGTTGACTAATTTTGGTAGGCTAGTCATATACCATAACACAGATTAAAACATCTGTAGTTGTATTATAGCAAAATGTATATTTCAAAATTAATGAAAAGCATTTGATACAGTTAATACTTATCAACATTAATATAATTCCATGAATTATAAGAAATGCTAATTATAAACATCATTTATGAATTCGCTGATTTTTAAATGTAAACTAATCAAAATAAAAATTTTATTTTTCATTTATATTAAGCATATGGATACTTCAGTCTTAATATAGAGAATGTTGCTGCTCTGAAAACCATAACCATTAGAAAGTATAAAGTTATTTGTATGAAAGCCAAAAAAAATTTTAAAATGTGTTTTGAATGCATACATTCATGTAAGTCTCCTTTACTTCTTATGGAATGGATAAACCAAAAATAAAAATAATTCCGAAATACTAAAATATAATAATATATTAATGCCACTCAACTTTTGAATGACTAAATAAACCTTTGCATTCCTAAAACATATATGTCTGTACTTTAACTATATATAAAACAAATGACAAAAACAATATATGTCTTATTGGTTCCTATGTATAAGTATTTGCTTTGTAAAGTCTAGAAGCATGCATTGATTTTATAAATATGATTATTTCTAATTATGAGAGCATAATTAAAGTTAATAATCAAAAGGAAGTTAGTCATCTTAATGATATTATATTTTATAGTGAGAATATTCATGCATTTCTAGTATGTACCTATTCTTCACTTAACAACCAACGATCTCATCATTTATCACTTAACATTTATGAAAATAGTAAAAATTCTATTATTCAAATATTTTGCATATTAACAATGTTAAGTCTGACAACAATGAATGCCAAGGTACATAGTGAGAGCAATGCTGGCTGTGATCGTTTAGGTTATGTGCCAAATTAATTGGGCTATGATTCTCAGTGGTTTGGTAGGTACATATTGATGCAATTTGGCAGAACAAAGAGCATTCTGGCTGTACTTCCTTCAAGACGGATTTGATTTTTTTCTGGCAGTCCATGGTCCTTTCAATGTTGTTTGCCAACATCATAATTCAAATGTTTCAATTCTTCTTCTCTGGTCTTCCTTATTAATTGTCCAACTTTCACATCATTGCAACTACCATGACTTAGGTCACAATCAACTTAGTCCTCAAGTGATATCTTTGCTGTTTAACATTTTAAAGAGTTTGCAGTAGTTTGCCTAATGCACCACATCATTTGATTTGATTGTTGCTTCCATGATTGTTTATTTTGCATCCAAGAAAATGAAAACTTTGACAATGTCTATCTTTTCTATGTTTATCATGATGGTATTTATTAATCCTGTTGTGAGGATTTCTGTTTTCTTTACAGTGAGGTCCAGTTCATACTGAATGCTACAGTCTTTAATCTTCATCAAAAGTTTTTCAAGCTGTCTTTGCTCCAGAAATCAAGATTGTTCATCTATATATTGCAAGTTGTTAATGAGTCTTCCTGATGCCATGTTCTTCTTCATATAATCCAACTTCTTGGATTATTTGCTCAGCATACAAGCTGAAAAAGTATGGTTAATGGATACAACTGAGGCACACAACTTTTCTACTTTTAAAACCATTTAGTATCCCCTTGTTCTATTTGCTTCTTTGTCTATGTGCAGGTTCCTCATGAGCACAATGCAATATTATGGACTTCCCATTTTTTGTAATATTATTCATAGTTTATTGTGACCCACATAGTAAATTACCTTTGCATAGTCAATAAAATACAAGTAAATATACTTCTGGTACTTCCTGCTTTCAACCAAGATCCATGTGATGTCAGGAATGAATTTCTGGCAGTTCTCTTTCCATGTACTGCTACAAATTAAATTATCCTCGGAAAAATTTGAATTTCATGCAATGTTAATGATATTGTTAAATGATTTATGCATTCCTTTGAGTCACCTTTCTTTGGAATGAGCACAAATATGGATCTTTTCCAATCAGTTGGCCAGGTAGCTATTTTCCAAATTTCTTGTCATAGACATGTTAGTGCCTCCAGTGCTGCATGTTTGTTGAAAGATTTCAATTTGTATTCCATCAATTCCTGGAGCCTTTTTTCTCTCACCAATGTATTCAATGAATCTGGGACTTCTTGCTTCAATACCATTAGTTCTTGATCGTGTGTTACTTCTTGAATAGATGGAATAACCAAATACAAGGACTCTGTGTATTTTGTCCATCGTTTGATGCTTCCTGTGTCATTAAACAATTTACCAGTTGAATTCTTAATATGGCAACCTGAGCTTGAATATTTTCTTCAGTATTTTGGTTAGAGAAATGCTGATCTTGTTCTTCTCTTTTGGTTTTCTAATTCCAGGTCTTTATTCATTTTATTATATTACTTTACTTTGTCTTCCTGAGTTATTCTTTGAAATTTTCTTTTCATCTTCTTACTTCATCTTGTAAATGTCTGTTATTGTTTCTCTCACCAAGATCATATTTTCCCATTACTGATCCTTCCTTTTTATTTCCAACTTCTGAATTACAATTACCACTAATTAGCAATACATCTTAATAAATTTCAGACTGAAGTTGGTGGAATTCTTCAATTTCATATCACTGGCATTAGTGGTTGGTGTGTAAATTTAAATAATTTACTGGTCTTCCTTATGTTGTTGTTGTTGTTGTTAAGTGCTGTCAAATTGGTTTGGACTCATAACAACGCTGTATAGGGTTTCTGAGGATCATGAACCACCATCCTAGAGTTTCAAACCTACCTTGCAGTCCAGTGCATTAATCTGCAGCATCACACCAAGGTTTTCATGAACCACCATCCTAGAGTTTCAAACCTACCTTGCAGTCCAGTGCATTAATCTGCA
>NW_006408586.1:10712218-10714953 GCF_000296735.1 Chrysochloris asiatica
GTGGTTCAAACTTACCAGTCTTCCTTGGAAACCTTATACAGATTTGCTATAAATTGGAACTGACTCGATGGCACTTAACAACAGCAGTTCCTAGGATATTGATCTTTATGTGTTTTGCTTCACTTTTGATGTCTCCCAATTTTCCTAAATTCTTACTCATACATTCCACATTCTGACTATTAATGCATGTTTGCAGCTATTTCTTATCATTTGGGGTTGAACTCCATCAACAAATGAAGGTCCAGAAAGCTTTACTCCATCCACATCATTAAGGGTAACTCTACAGTGAGGAGTCAGCTCTTCCCCAGTAATATTTTGAGTGTCTTCCAAACTGAAGGACTAATTTTCTGGCACTCTGTCAGAAAATGTTCTTGTTATTTGTATGGTTTTAACTGGCTAACCATTCAGGAGTCTGCCCCTCCTTCTTCCTAGTGAGTCTTAGTCTGGAATTCCAATGAAACCTTCCCACCATAGGTAATATTGCTTGTATTTAAAATGCTGGTGGAAGAGTTTCTAGCACCACAGCAACACAAACCCCCACAGTATGACAAACTGACAGATGAGTGGCAGGTTACTAAAATTAAGTAACAAAATATGCATGATAAAGTATTATAAAATTTAAAGTATAGTAAAAATTCTAGTGATTTTGTATATTTTTAACTTGAGGCAAAATAATTGCAACAGTCTCAGTAAATAATAAAATGTTTAGTAATAGGGATATTGATTAACTTTGTTTTGTTGTTGTTGTTGTTAAGTGTCATCGAGTCAGTTCCAATTCATAGCAACCCTGTATAGGATTTCCTAGGAGTGGCTCATGAGCTTGAACTGCAGACCTTACGGTTCAAACCAACCTTGCAATTCAACGCATTAACCTACAGTGCCACACCAGGACTCCTTTATTACCTTTATAAATGTGGATAGTTCCTGGAGCCAAGAAAAAAAGGAAATTTTTTCTCAGTCACTTTTACATTGTGAGCTTTGTGAATAAGGGATGTTTTGATAGCTATAACAGACATATGATGAAACAGTTTTTCTCTGCAAGTGATGTGAGTAGAAATGTGATGTATTTTGTGAAACAAATAACACACAGATCTATTTGTGAATCATTTTAATAGGCATTTGAGGGAAAGAGGAGGAAAACATCAGGATAAAATATAAATGAATAATTAATATTTGATTGAAGATATATGACACACATGGCTTGCTGAATTGACAAAAGAATTGACTATGAATATATTGACAGCAATCAGCCATGATAAAACTCACTCAAAACTGGAGAAGACCATCGACATAACATAACCAAACCCTCCGATTCTAAGGATGGAAGAATACATGTAACTAAAAACAGATTTGTTACATGAATTGATCAAAGCTTCAGCTTGTGATGCAGAGGTAACAAGATAAATGATCATCTTAATGCTATATTTCAGTAAGATTCTTCTCAGACTGTAGAGTGAAGCTCCACTAACAAATTTTTTATATTAATTTTGATCTTGTAGAATTACTTGTCTCAAAGAAATCCCCAGATAACTTTGTAGCCAACAAAAGCTTGACATTTCCTACTAGAATACACAAAGGCACACCCAATTCACACTGGCCCAGTTTCATCACAGTCAATCCAAACACAGCATTTTTTCAGGTCTGTAAGTCAGTGAAAAAGTCCACCAGCATGATATTCATTCAAAATAGACATATGGGATATATGAAAACATGTTTCTATCAAAATTATCCTTTTGAACTTAATAATAAAACTCACTAATTTTTTTTTCCTATTTTTCCTGAATATTTGTCAGATCTTCCTATACCTTTCCCTCTTCACTCTGCCCCACTCAAAACCAGAAAAGTAGACAACTCACAAGTACAGCACTTTAAGAATTCTCACGTCAGTTTGAATACATAAAACATGAACAAGCAGATCATGTAATAAAAATTTTCCCATGCCAGTGTGATAACTTCCTTTACTGTATCCTTGCATTCCCCAATCCAAGATCTGCATGTCTTATAGTATAAATAGTTTTGCCTATTTTTGAACTTTATTTATATGGAATACTAGAGTAACTAATCTTTCATATCAGAACTATTCTACTTAACTTTGTTGCTGTTGTTAAGTGATGTTAAGTCGGTTCTGATTCATAGCAACCAGGCACAGTGTTTCTGAGCAGCAATTAGCTGGTGATGTTGAACCACCAACTTTGTAGTTAGCAGCCCAAAGTCACATTAGGTTTGTGAAATCCATCCACACAACCATAGTTCTTTATTCTCGTATAGTATCCTTATGCATGGATATGCCATAATTTATATTTTCTTTCCGTAATGGAAAAAGTCCTGGTGGCACACTGTGCTAAGCAATGGGCTGCTAATGGGAGGTTGGCGGCTTAAATCTATGAGATGTTCCATGAAAGAAAAACGAGGCTGTTTGCTTCCATAAAGCTTTAGTCTCTAACGTAAGGTTACTTTGAATCAACTTAACGGCAATGGAGTCTTTAATGGATATTTCATTGGCTTTCATTTCGATCTATAATAAATGATTGAGTTATGAACATTCTTATACATTTATTTTGATGAACATATGGATGCATCCCTACAGCACATATGTCTAAGTAGCTCAAGTTAAAAAACAACAACAACATACCAAGTGGTCTTGTCAAGAATTCCAATTGATTCACATGAAAAAGACAACATAAATATCACCTGTAGTTCTAAATTTAACCATTCAGTATTTTGATGACTAATTT
>NW_006408586.1:10715288-10725399 GCF_000296735.1 Chrysochloris asiatica
AACACATAGCAATCCAGTATAGCATTTCAGATGCTATAAATGTTTCAGGAGCAGAAAGCCTCATCTTTCTCCCAAGGAACAACTGGTGAGCTCAAACTGCAATCCTTGAGATTAGAAATGCAGTAAAGGTACTGCACTGCACATATTATATTGTTATTATATATTGTATAATGTATACATTAAATGATCAATTGAATTGTATATTGTTCTCTTTTGTGGATTCTGAAATACACATATCTATGGTCTACAAAAGTTCATGGACAAATTTAATTATCTTTCAATTCAATTTTTTTCCATAAACTTTTTGAAGTTCCCTTTGTGTATTTTATATAATAAAAATATTATTTAACAATATTTATAATTTTATAGTTTTATAAATAAAATCTCTACTATGGCTCAGCTTTTCATTCTCAGTGATGCATTCTAATAATCAAAAGTATGTAATTTTAATGCGATCAGATTATTCATTGTGTGCATTATGATGAGCAGAAAACATCTTTCCCAAAAAATGTGGTGTGTGCTATAAAGCACACAAATTTGTCATTGGGAAACTCAACCTACACTCTAGTTCTTTTAAGTATTGTCTTGGGCTCTATATTTACCTTTCCCAAAACCTGGTTTCCTTTCTATAAATGAAATGAATGATACCTCATAGTGTTAGAGGGTCAGCAAGATGAAAGAAACCCTCAATAAGATAGACTGACAATAAGGCTGCCACAATGGATTCAAATATACCAACATTTGTAATAATGGCACAGGGTTAGGCAATGCTTTCTTTGTTACATTTGTGGTTGTGATGAGTTGGAGCCAACTCAAGGACAACTAACAGCAACAACAGGACAACTAACAGGACAACTGAAGGATAGGAATAATGTTGGATTACCCAACAATCAAGTGAAGCACAGGCTTACTTATGTTTACTTGATGGTCTGTAATGAACAATAGCACATTTTCCACCACTTCAAAGATTCTACTTCTAGATATGGTAGGTATCTGTCTCTCTCCCAATTTTTCAGTAAACTTCCTACAGAATCAAAACATCTTTTCAAATTTATAAACCCTGACAAGGATGTAGTACCCAGTAAGATCATTGATGTGGTAAAACAAAACAAAACAAAACAAAACAAAACAAAACAAAAACATGTGAAAGTGTTCAATATAAATTAATAAATAAGTCACATAAACCCAAATCAAATTGACTTGAATTTTGGGTTATCCACACTTGGGGAGGAGTTGAAGATATAGCCCAGTTTTTAAACTGTAAATTACCATACATATTTTATTATACCTTTTATTATGAAAATGTGCATTCTTCTTCTGGCAAGCCTTGGGTTGTTCGTATCTTTCTTATAATTAACTTCATCACACTGCAATTATAGTTAAACCAAACAATCAAGTTGTTCAGTTGCTCAAGTTAGCTTATTAACCTCGTTACTGAACTTCATTCATTATGTTGAATTATAAACCAAATGTCAAGGAAAGACCTTAGAAAAGCCCTCAGTGATAAAAGGATTTTAACCTTAGTTGGCTTGCCAAAGGCATTTTAATTGATTGCACTGCTATGTTTACTGAAACTAACAGACACCGTAAGAAAATTGAGTTGTCAATTGCTTAGAAACCAAAGGGTGGAGGGAAAGCAGGTAAGAAAGAATACTTTTAAAAACTAAAGCAAACATTGAAAACGTTCAAGAATAAAATTTATAAAATACAATTAGGCTTGAATTGGCCAAAATTTGTATAACATAAAAACATGAAATGATTGAGTTTTGTTTGCTTGTTTTTTGTTTTTTGTTTTTTGTCTTTAAGCAGCATGAAATATGTTTTGAGAAATAACTCTCACAGTGATGGACTCTGAGGTACTGCAACATCCAAACCAGACTTCTGTATCATCAGGCAGTGCTGTGATTTTTATTCATGAAGCAGTAGATTCTTAGCACACACCCATTACATTATCACACATTTTTTAACAATTGTTGTTGTTGTTACATTGAATCAGTACTGACTCATAGCGACCCTATACACAACAGAATGAAACACTGCCCAGCCCTGGGGTAACTTCACAATTGTTGTCATGCATGAGCCCATTGATGCTGCCACTTTGCCAATCCATCTTGCTGGGGGTTGTCCTCTTTTTCTTTCACCCTCCACCTTACCAAACATGGTATCCTTCTCTAGCCACTGGTCCATCCTGACAATGTGTCCAAAATTTGGCCATCCTTGACTCTAAGGAGCATGCTGGCTGCACTTCTTCCAACACAGATCTGTTGGTTCTTATGACATCCCATAGGAATTTCAATATTCTCCTCCAACACCATAACTCAAATGCATCAATTCTTCTATGGTTTTCCTTATCCACTGTCCAGCTTTTGCATGACTATGAGGTTATTGAAAATGCCAAGCTTGGGTCAGGGGCACCTTAGTCCTCAAGCTGACATCTTTGTTCTTCAACACTTTAAAAAGGTCTTGTGCAGCAGATTTGCCTAATGCAATACATTGTTTGATTTCTTGGCTGCTGCTTCCATGAGTGTTGATGGCTGATTAAAAAAAAATGAAGTCCTTGACTACTTCAATCATTTCTCTGTTGATAAGAATATTGTTTATTGGTCCAGTGGTGAGGATTTTTGTTTTCTTCACATTGAGATGCAATCCATACTGAAGACTGTGGTGTTTGTTCTTCATCAGTAAGTATTTTAACTCCTCTTCACTTTCAGCAAGCAAGGTTGTATCATCTGCATATCACAGGTTGTGAAGGAGTCTTCCACCAATCCTGATGTCACGCATTTCTTCATAGCACCCAGCTTCTCAGATTATTTGCTCAGCATACAGGTTGAATAAGTATGGTGAAATAATACAACCCTGTCGCATACCTTTCTTAATTTCAAACCATTGATTGTTCCCATGTTCTGTTTGACCAACTGCTTCTTGATCCATGTACAGATTCCTCATGAGCATAATTAAGTGTTCAGGAATGGATTGACCCTCGATGTAAAGATAATGAAAGTCTTCACAACTGGACCAGTACATAACATAAAGATAAATGGAGAAAAGATTAAAGTTATCAAAGGGTTCATTTTGCTCAGTTCAACCATCAACAATCATGGAAGTAGCAGTTATGCAATCAAAGGATGTATTGTACTAGGCAAATCTGCTGCACACAAAAAAATGTTCAAGAGTGAGGATGTCAGTTTGAGCAGTTATTTTCAGTAGCCTCATATGTGTGTGAAAGTTCGACAATGAATAAGGAATACTCTAGAGGTAAGTTATAGTGTTGAAGGAAAATATTAATACTATCATGGACTTTAGAAGAACAAACAAGTCTGCATTGGTAGAAGCACTGCCAGAATACCCTTAGAAACCAGGATGGTGAGACTGGTCTTTCATAGTTTGAATATATTATTAGAAGGGACTGTCCCTGGAGAAGTATATCATGATTGGTAAAGTGATTGTAAGTGAAAAATAGGAAGACCCCAGCGAGATAGATTGACACAGTGACAGCAGCAATGGGATGGGATCAAGCATAGCAATGGTTGTGAGATTGACCCAGGACAGGTAAGTGTTTCATTCTGTTGTGTATTAGGTTGCTATGAGTAGGTACTGACTCAAGAGAATCTAACAACAACAACAAATTTCCTTTTTAGGTATTTTTAAATGAATAATTTATTGATTTCTTAATTACATTGCAACCTTTAAAATATATTCCTACCACCCCACCCCCCCTTTTTAAAAAAACTAACCTAATTCAGGACATAATCATGACAAATCAAGCTACAATTAGTAGTTTGCTATGTGTTGGCCTACAATTAGTCACCATTAATCTCAGTTTTTCAGAAGACTGATTGAAGTTCACACAACTGACCATTTTGGTATATTTTAAGACTCCATTTCTGTTATCTATCCTTGTGTTCTTTTTATGATTTTACAACATATAACGGAGTTCTAATGTGGTGCTGTTGGATAAGCACTGGTTTGCTAACCTCAAGATCGGTGGTGCGAACCCAGCAGCTGTTCCTCAGAAAATTTATACAGGGTTTCAACTAGTCAGAATAGACACAAAGGGACTTAACAACAACAGCATATTCATACACAAACTGATAGACTTTTCCTAACAAAGACACAGTTGTGTACGGTGCTTGATGGGTAGTACTTAACCCACCTTTCTTTATATAATTTTCTCTCTCATTTTTAATCTTAGATTAAAATTAGATTAAATTTTAGATTAAAAGTCTTTGTTCTTGAAGAGAGAATGTAAGATAAATCAAACTTACCATCTAAAATGCAAGTTTATCTATTTGTAAATCTTACGTTGTAAAAAGTTTTCAATTTACCAGATATTCACACAAACACGAAACATACAATCAAACCAAGGAAAGTGTTTCATATCCAAATCCTAATCAGCAGTCTCATTTGGATTTTATATAGATTATATTACATAGATAGAAAAAAGATTTACATTGTCAAAGGCTTCTTTTGCTTGGATCCAATATCAACACTCATGGGAGCATCAATCAAGAAATCGTACAATGGATTGTATTAGGCCAATCTGCTACACAAGAACACTTTAAAATGTTCAAGAGCCAATATGTCAGTTTGAGAACTAAGGAGTACCTGACTCAAGTCATGATATTTTCAATAGCTTCATATGCCTGCGAAAGATGGAAAATGAATAAGGAAGACAGTAAAAAAAAAATGAAACATTTGAGTTATGGTGTTGGAGAAGAATATTAAAAGTATCATAGACTGCTAGAAAAACAAACAAATCTGTGTTGGAAGAAGTAAAGCCAGGTTGCTTCTTTGACGCCAGAATGGCAAGACTTCCTTTCTCATATTTGGGACATAGGAGAGACCAGTCCCTGGGGAAGGACATCATGCTAGGTAAAGTGGAGAGTCAGCAATAAAGAGGAAGATTCCCAGTGAAATGTTTTGGCACAGTGGCAGCAGAAATAAGCACAAACTTAAATATGATTGTGAAGATGGCAAAGGACCAGACAGTGCTTTGCTCTGTTGTGCATAAGTTAGCTATGACTTTAACGGCAATTAACCATAACAACAGCATGTTGTTATGTTGTTGTTAAGTGCCGTCGAGTCGGTTCCGACCCATAGCGACCCTGTACAGGGTTTCCAAGGGTGTAAATCCTTACGGGAGTAGAAACCCTCATCTTTCTCCCGAGGAGCAGCTGGTAGTTTCGAACCGCTGACCTTAAGGTTCGTAGCCCGATTCGTAACCACTACGCTAACAACAGCATATCACTTAGTAAATTATTGTCTGAAACCAACTTTATTGAAATGCATCAGCAACCAGAAATACCAACACTTCAAAAGAAAATACATTTTGGGGATCAGCCAACTTGATGACATCTGACAACAACAAAACAATATATCATCTGGAATAACTTCTTACGCTGCAGCTGTATTGACAGATTCTAGTGTTGTTTTCTGTAATAGTTTAGGTTGTATCAAACTTGACTGGGCCATGATTCTCAGTGGTTTGGTAGTTATGATGATATAATCGTCCATGATGAGATCTGACATAACATAATCATGTCCATGCTGAGATCTGCAATAAACAGCCAATCGGTTGAAAGGGAGTTTCCTCATGGGTGTGGCCTGCTTCCCAAATGATGCTCTGGCAAAGCTTACTTGATTTTTGCTAGATCTGGATTCTATATCTGTTTTTGATTCTCTAGAGAACCCAACCTAAGACAGCAAATCTATGGACAACAAAACAAATCCTGCCCGCTCCTGTGCCATTCTCACAATTGTTGCTGTGTTTGAAGCCATTGTGTCAATCCATCTCACTTAGAGCCTTCCTCTTTTTCACTGACCATTAGTTTGCTGGGCATGGTGCCCTTTTCCAGGGATGGATCCTTCCTGAAAGCATGTACAAAGTAAGTGAGATGAAGTCTAGTC
The DNA here is from genome assembly GCF_000296735.1 of Chrysochloris asiatica. Taxonomy (NCBI): domain Eukaryota; kingdom Metazoa; phylum Chordata; class Mammalia; order Afrosoricida; family Chrysochloridae; genus Chrysochloris; species Chrysochloris asiatica. The sequence continues at coordinate 10,721,196 of NW_006408586.1, forward strand.
AGCCTCGCTTCTGAAGAGCATTCTGACTGTACTTTTTCCAGGTTAGATTTGTACCTTCTCCTGGCAGTCCATAGTATATTCAGTATTCTTCATCAACACCATAATTCAAGGGCATTGGTTTTTCTTTGGTCTTCCTTATTCTTTGTGTAGTTGTAGGACCTCAAAGTTGGAGTTCTTGTTGTAAAGTGCGATTGAGTAAGTTCTGACTCATGGTGTTAGAAATTAGAACAGGTAAAGGAAGAGGATCTCATGCTACACCTCATACAGATGGCTCAGCAGAAAATCAGACAAACCTCAGCAATAAGGAGATCCTGATAGGGGAAGTGACTTTTTTTAAGATCATGTGAATAATAAGGGAAGAAATTGTCAGTCATGAGGCTGGGGAACAAAACTCAGAGTAAACATATTTAGACAAATTCCCCAAATTAGCTGCTCAGACAGTTGAACTAGGAGCACAGTTCATACCCCTGACATAAGGCTATATAAATGTAAAGCCAAATTGTAGTTGGTACTCCTCCTCAGTTGTGAAGGGAAACCCATTCTTCTCTCTCTGTCAGAGATAAATGCTCATCAAATCCTCTTACCTGCCTAAAACAAAATGCAGTTTATAATAAAAACATTTTAGAAAATAATATAATTAAACTATTTTAGGATATGGACTACATTGTGGAGCAAAATACAAAACAACAACAACAACAAAGAAAAACAAAGGACAACAACAATTAATTCTGAAAACTAATACTCTATGATTGCTATGCAGTCCTGGTGTGGTGCTGTGGGCTAATGCCTCAGACTGCAAAGTCATTTAACTGAAAGGTCGGCAGTTCAAGCTCACCAGCTGCTCCTTGGAAACCCTATACAGGATTGCTATGGGTCGGAATCAACTTGATGGCACTTAACAACAACAACCATATATATGTATATATATAATTTTCTAAGAATTAAAATCTATCCTCTAAAACTTAAAATTTCCTCATTTTAATATTTGTCCTTTAAGAAAACTTTTCAAAATCCATTTTATGAGGTAGGAGTTGAACTGGCCTCTAGAGAGATAATCTTGTATCCACACACAAAAAGATTTCCAAGTCATGGTCTTTACCTACTACTGAGTAGCTTATTATGGAGTTTTTCTGGACTTTCCCCAAGAAATGGTTTTTGAAATATGATACTATAGGAAAAAAAAAAAAAAAGGACCATCATCTATGTGTGGTCTATTCTTGCCCTGAAATGATTCATAGCATAAAGAATTCAGAGATATACTTCAAACTAGAAATGACTGACATAAGCAAAAATTAATGGCTTTATGTTGCATTAAAAAAGAAAAAAAAAATATGTTAAGGGGATTCTACTTAAAAGGAATCACAATTTTCTTTTTTCAAAATTGTTATGAAATACCAGAAATACTGTTAATATATAGTAGAATTTTTACCTCTGTAAATTAGGCTTTGCTTTCACTCAAAAAAAATTTTTTTAAATTAATTTCTGCTATGTGCCAAGCACTCTACTAGGCACTAGGAAAATAGAAATGACTAAAATATAGACCCTGGTTTTTCAGATTTAATTTTCCAGTGGGTTGTAATAGTCTGTTTTCTAAAGTTGACCACAGCAATATTTCTGGTCCCAACTGCTCTTTCGGAACCTTGCCACAGTGGGAGCTAGAATATATTTCCCTTCTACTTGAAAGTAGCATGCCTTTGTGAGCACTCAGTGAGTAAAATTCCACAGTAATTATCTGCTGTGTGAGGTCCAGGCAAGGTTACAAAAATCAAAACAGCTTTTTTTCTCTCTCTACTTCCTTTGGAACTCTGAGTCTCCATGTCAGATCATGGCTACCCTAACACTACCATATTGGGAGATACCACATAGATCTATAGAGATGCCTGGGCTAGAGATAAGCAAAGGTAGGTGAGGAGGTTCAGCTCTTCAAGTTTTAGATGCTCAAGTCTTCTAAATCCATGTGCCAAAGTGATGGGTGAAAGAGCCTCAGTCATCATCTGAGCAAAATTCATTAGAGACTTTGGCCATGCAACTGAACCAGACAGCTACCAGATTTATGAACGCTAACAACAACAAAAAGTGATTTTTATAGTTTTAACTGTTTTGTGAAAGATATGCTATGAGGCCTGGTGTACTACTGTGGGGTAAGCACAGGACTGAAAGGTTGGTTTTAACCACAAGACTGGTGATTTAAATTCACCAGTCACTCCTGGGTCTCAGAAACCCATACAGGGTCACATTGAGTCCAAACAGACTCAACACCAATCAATAACAACAACATGCTATGAGTCAGAACTGATTCAATGGCACATAACAACAACAAATGCTATGTAGTAGATACACAGAACATGAGGAGAGACAAAAAAAAAAAGGTATGAGCAGACTTCCAAAAGAGTACGGAAAAATGGAATGAAAATTTTTGATGAAGTCTTTGAATGCTCCTCATATAAGAAAACAAGGAGAGGCAGGTAATAAAAATGGAGGTTACCATTTTATACAGTGTACTCCAAAAAAGTTCTGGCTGATGTGTAAACATCAGAGCAGAGAGCTGAACAGAGTGGACACATAGGTATCTGGAGAGAAGCATTTCGAGCAGAAAGGATAGTGGTGCAAAAGCTCTGGAGTAACAGTGTACATGATGTTTTTGCTAACAATAAGGAGACAAGGTGATTGGAACAGAATAAATTAGGATGAGTATAGTAGGAAACTAGACCTTATAGTACAAATGGTCCAAAGGGTAGAAAAAACATAATTGTTTACATTTTCAATAATTATGGAGGAAAAAAGGAAACAAAACATGGTACTAAAAGTCCTTACTGTACCAAGAATAGCCTCAGATACAAATTCTTTGCTAAATTTTAACAATTGACTTTGATTAATGAGCATAGTTTCATTTAGCTTGGCTGAATTAATATCTTCCCTTATTTGCATATCTATGATTTTTAAACCACACAGAAAGCAATTTGCCCCCGGAGTTGCTCATAAGCATTAGAAGGAAAATAAATCATAAAAGACAACATTTAAAATCAACTTTTGCAAAGCATTTATCTTCTAATGTTTCTTCATATTGTTTTGTTAAGCGCCGTTGTGTCCATTTCAACTCATAGTGATCCAGGAGCAGCTGGTGGGTTTCAACCATCAATCTTGAAGTTAGCAGTAGTGTTTACCCTATAGCACCACACCAAGAATTTTTAGTGGTAGTGGTGGTGGTACTATGCCGTGGAGTCTGTTCTGACTCATAGTGACCCTATATAGGGTTTCCACGGTTGTAAATTTCTACGGGGAGCGGAAAGTTTCATCTTTCTCCCACAGAATGGCTGGTAGTTTCAAACTGACATTGAGGTTAGCAGCCCGACTCGTAACCACTATGCTACCAGAGCACCTTAGAATGTTTATTAGGATGTTCTAAATCTTACTGCCTATTCCAAAAGAAATTATTAATATGACCTAGAATTTTATTGTTAATTTATTTTATTTATTTATTTATCTTGAACACATAAGCATTGAAAAAGGAAGTATCTATTATCCATGGCTCAGATCTTCTCAAAGTATTTTACCAATGGCACAAAATATTTTTTTTCCTGTCAGTGGAGCAGTATAAACTCACATAAAATGTGAGTAAGGGATTGTGTTTGTTGACATAAAGCACTGATTAAATATGGATTTAGATACAGCTGTCTCTTGAGAGATTGGTTAGGCTTGGACTTGTGAAATGATAGAAAAACTAGACACAGCCATTCTGTGTTGTTAGCAATCACAAAGAAATTTAAAAATAAATAAACTGAAAAACAGCAACAAGAAAAGAGATAACTAGAATTGAGAATCCAAAATTTAACCCATCCACGTACAGCCAACTGATTTTTGACAAAGTAACTAAATATATCACATAGTGTGAGGATAGTCTCTTCAACAGACGGTGCTGGCAGAACTGAAAAGCCATATGCAAAAGATTGAAACAAGACCTTTATCTCATGCCTTATACAAAAACCAACTCAGCATGTATTAAAGACCTAAATGTGAATCCCAAAATCATGAAGGCCATCAATGAAAAAATAGGGACAAATGTGAGGGCACTAATTCAGGGAATACACAGACTACCAAACATTTTGAAAACTACACACACAAAAGTAGACAAAATAGTTGATTGGGACATACTAAAAAATAAAAACTTATGTGCATCAAAAAACTTCACCAGAAGAGTTAAAAG
>NW_006408586.1:10725889-10727670 GCF_000296735.1 Chrysochloris asiatica
GTCAATGTGCCCATCAACTGAAGAATTGATAAACACTGTGGTACATACACACAATGAGATATTATGCTACCTTGAAGAATAACAAAGAACCTGCAAGTCACCACATAACATGGATGAACCTTGAGGACATTATGTTGAGTGAAGTTAGTCAGTCACAAAAGGAGAAATACTGCATTGGACCACTACTGTAAAAGACTAAGAAAAAGAATGCATACTAGAGGAGGGGGTAGGTTCTTAGCTGGTTATGGGAGATGGGGTGAGGGGAGGGAGGAAAAAAAATGAAAAGAGAAAACTAAATACAATTAAGAGAAAATGAACAATGCTAAAATGTGGCTAGGGTAATGGAGAAATAACTGCTGTTCAGTGTAATCTTATCTCATGTTCTGAAGAGTCATATGTAAAACAATGGCTAATTTTGAGGCTTATGCACCTTTTATAGACTCTAGATGGCACAAATGGTTAGCATACAGATACTAGCCTAAGGTTGTCAGTTCAAATCCGCCTTAGAAGAAAGCCTTGGCAACTTGCTAAAAACCCTAGGCACAGATCTATTCTGACACACATGGGGTTACCATGAGTCACAATTTAATCAATTCAGAGGAAATTTTAGTTGCTTATATTAATTTAAATGTACTTTTTTGGTTGTTTTTTATGTGGATGGTAAATTATCCAAGCACAATTGTTTTTTTCCGACCACTTTGTTGTCTGTTTGTAGAAATTTCACTGCTTATACTAAATTTCTCTTTTCTAAGAAAATAATAGACTGCTTTTTATAGTGCACGCTTCTGTGACTTAGTGACAGATCTATCTATCTCCAGGTTTAAAGAGGATTGAAGTTTCAAAGAAGAATATTGTGCAAAATTGAGAGAATATCTTATCTTCCTCTTTGTAGAAGAAATAGGAGAATGAAATTTGGAGTCAGACACAGAATTGAACCCAGATACATATACAACTAATCCATCTGTATAACTTGGGTCAAATTACTGAGCCTCTCTAAATGAAGATGATATCAGATGCCTCATCGCAAAATTTAAATAAGATAGCATGTGTAAAATGCACAGCACAATACCCATCACAAATTCTTCACTCATTTAACGAACATTTTTGAGTTTTTTAGTATCAGCCAGATACAGCTTTTGTTTCTGGACATTTAAAAGTGAACAGACTAAATACCAACTGAAGGATCACTCCTATCCCCTCTCCACACAGGGTTAATAGGGACAGGCAACTTAGACATTAGCTACCTAAAATAGACATTGGCTACCTGAAAAGGTTTCTCTTTTCTTGCCTACCAGACGACAACGGCTTCATCGCCTCTGGCTCCCCTCTCCCCCACCCCGCCAACGCCCGGAGGAAGCAGTGACTGGAAGGAAGGAGCTCTGGTAGCGTAGTGGTTACGAATCAGCGTGTGAACTGCAAGGTCAGCAGTTCGAAACTACCAGCTGTTCCGCAGGAGAAAGATGAAGCTTCTGCTCCCGTAAAGATTTACAGCGTCGGAAACCCTTTACAGGGTCGCTATGAGTCAGAACTGACTCCACAGCACATAACCACCACCACGGGGGCTGTAAAGGCATTAAGTGACTGGCTTACAAGGTTTCAAGAGGGACTTTAGTATCAGAGTGTGTGGGAGAAGTTAGAATCCCCACTGAATAGTTTTCATCTAGTGTAGATGGGTCTGGTGAAAGGAGATGGGGCATACGATTCTTATGATTCAACAGTGTGTAATTGTTATCATGACTAATTGAGACTGCCACAACTGTAAAGGTAGAAGTTTTGTAACA
>NW_006408586.1:10728015-10730212 GCF_000296735.1 Chrysochloris asiatica
ATTCTCCCATGTAAATCAGCACTCAACTCACAATAAAAACTTTAAAAAAACAGTGAACAGACTATTAAGTATCTGACTTCAACACCAACAAAAAGAACGATTTAAGGAGGATGTGTAATGAGTGTATAATTGCTGATGTAAGATGGATCTTGGCAGAAAGTGAAAATACCAGAAAGATGTTTACCTGTGCTTTATTGACTACACAAAATGCTTTCAACTGTGTGGATCATGAAATGATATGGATGACATTGCAAAGAACTTATATTCTAGAACGTTTACTTGTGCTCATGAGGAAGCTGTACATAGATCAAGAGGCAGTTGTTTAAACCGAACAAATCAGGAGAGGTATGTGTTAGGGTTGTGTTCTTTCACCATACTTATTCTATCTGTATGCTGAGCAAATAATCTAGAAGTTGGATTATATGAAGAAGAAACTGGTATCAGGATTGGAGGAAGCCTCATTAACAATCCATAATATACAGATGATACAACCTTGCTTGCTAAAAGTGAAAAGTACTTAAAATATGTACTGATGAAAGTCAAAGAATACAGCCTTCATTTTGTGTTAAACCTCAATATATATATATTTATTTATTTTAAAAAATCCTCACCATGGTACTAACAAATGGTATTATGATAAATGTAGAAAAGTTTGAAGTTTGTCAAATACTTTGTTTTGCTTAGATCTACAATCAACACTCATGGAAAGAGCAGTCAAGAAAGATTTGCACTAGACAAATCTGCACAAACCTCTTCAATGTCTTAAGATCAAAGAAGTCGATATGAGGTCTAAGGTGTACCTGACCCATGGTATTTTTAATAGCCTCAAATGCATGTGAAAGTTGGGCAATGAATAAACACAAAGTAGAAGAATTGATGCATTTGAGTTATGATGATGGAAAAGAATATTCAAAGTACCTGAGTACTCCTTAGAAGCCAGATAGTGAGACTTCATCTCTCATACTTCAGACATATTATCAGGAGGGACTAGTCCCTAGAGAAAGAAGGACATCATGCTTGGTAAAGTGGAGGATTAGGAAATAATAGGAAAACACACAGTGAAATGGAATGGAACAGTAGCCACAGAAATAGGCTTAAAAGTAACAATAATTATGCTGATGGAGCAAAAACAGGTAATGTTTAGTTCTGTTTTGCATACAGTTTGCATACAAAATTGACTCAATGGCAACTTACAAGAACACAATAATTTTAGTTTGGTATGCATGCTTCAGAGGGATACTAATTTGCATAGTCAGGTCACTATTAATGTAATTTCATTGAACTCTGAAGAAGTAGAAGGGAGTGGAACACATTCAACTCAGTAAATACCTACCAAAACCCAAACAAAGCAAAGCAAATCATAATTAACATTATTCTTAATGATGAAAGAATGAATGTTTTCCCCCTGAGATTAAGAACATGACAAGATTTTCCAGTAGCAATATTCCTATTAGCCATAGTATTGGAAGTACACAAGTCAAACCAAATTGACTGCCATATAGTCCATTTCAACTCATAGGAACCTTCTAATCTGTAGGGTCTCCAAGGTTGTAAACCTTTATGGGATCAGAGAGTCTCATTTTTCATCTGTGGAGTGGCTGCTGGGTTTGCATTGCCAACCTTGTAGTTAGCAGTCCACTGCTTATCCTACAGAATCAGCAGTGCTCTCTGGAAATAAGTGAAAATAAAAGACATAAACATACAAAAAGAAGAAATGTAAATGTCTATATGCAAATAACATGATTTATACACGAAAAATTCTATGTAATCTACAAAAATACTGCTAAAACTAAAAAACAAATTTAACACATTTCTCTGTTCAAAAATAATTGTATTTCTTTGTGATTGCAGAAGTATGACGACCCTGAAATTCAAAATACATTTATAATTACTCATAAAACAAGACAAAAAATAAACTTGGTTTAATTTTAACACAAAGAAGTAAAACAGTACCAGGTCCTGCACCAACCTCACAATTGTTACTACATTTGTGTCCATTGTTGCTGCCACTGTTCCAATTCATCTCATTCTGGGTCTTCCTCTTTTTCACTGAGCCTCCACTATACCAAGCATGATGTCCTCTAGGGACTGGTTCCTCCTGATAATATGTCTGAAATATGGGAGACAAAATCTCATCACATTAGCTTCTAAGGATCATTCTGTCTGTACTTCATCCAACACAGATTTGTTTGCTCTT
>NW_006408586.1:10730682-10732803 GCF_000296735.1 Chrysochloris asiatica
GTCATCTGCATATTTCAGTTTGTTAGTGAACCTTCCTCTAATACTGATGTCAGGTTCTCTTCATATAGTCCACCTTATTAGATTATTTGTTTAGCATAAATATTGAATGAGTATGATGAAAGAATACAACCTTTCCTGATTTTAAACCATTCTGTGTTCCCTTGTTCATTTAAACATTGATCTATCTATATGTTCCTCATGAGCACAATCAAGTGTTTTGGAATACCCATTTTTCTCAGTCTTATCCATAGCTTTCATCATTCACATGGTTGGAAGCCTTTGCATAGTCAATAAAGCACAAGTAAACATTTTTCTGGTGTTCTCTACTTTCAACCAAGATCCATCTCATGATGGCAATGATATCACTTGTTCCACCTCCTCTTCTTTCTGAGTTCAGCATGAATTTGGCATTTTCCTGTCAAGGTACTGTTGCAACCTTTAAAAGATCATCTTTAGTAAATGTTATTTGCATGTTATATTAATGATATCGTCTGATGATTTCTGTGTAACACTGGGTCATCTCTTTTTGGAATGGGCACAAATATGGACCTCTTCCAATCAGTTGGCCAGGTAGCTGTTTTCCAAATTTCTTGGCGTAGATGAGTGAATGCCTCTATGGCTACATCAGTTTGTTGAATGATTTCAATTTACATTCCATCAACTTGCAGATATACAGAGTAATGGAAAATATTTCAAATCACTTATCTGACAAAAGAGACTATATATTATGGTGCTGTTGCTGTTAAGCAATGTCAAGTGATTCTGAGTCATAGCAACCCTGTATAGGATTTCTGATCAGTGACTGGTGAGTTTGAACCACTGTCCTTAATGTTAGCATTCAGTGCTTATCCTACGGTACCCCACTAGGATTCCTAATACATATTGTGTTATTCTTCTTGTTAAGTGCCTTCGAGTTGGTTCCAACTCACAAAGAATCTGTGTAGGGTTTCTAAAGAGAGGCTGGTAAGCTTGAACCGTGGATCTGGCAGTTCAAACCAACCTTACAATCCAGCACATTAATTCAGAGTGCCACCCAGGATTCTGATATATATTATAGCATATAATCTGTCTCTCTCTCTCTCTATCTATTGTATGTGTGTGTGTGTGTGTGTGTGTGTGTGTGTGTGAATGCTTTCATGGCTATATCAATTTTTTGAATGATTTCAATTTATATTCCATCAATTTGCAGACCTACAGAGTCACGGAAAATATTTCAAATCATATATCTGACAAAAGAGAAATATATATTATGTTGCTGTTATTGTTAAGTGCTGCCACGTGTGTGTGCTCTGGATTGCAAAGTCATTTGGATCACAAGGTCAGCAGTTCAAGCTCACTAGTCACTCCTTGGAAACCTTATACAGGGTTGCTATGGGTTGGAATCTACTCGATGACACTTAATAACAACTATATATCTATATCTATATCTATAGCAGTTAAAAATACATCAGGAGTCCAATAGCTATCTTCAAGGTCAGCAGTTTGAAACTAGCAGTTTTTTTGTGGGAGAAACATTATGCTTACAGATTCTGTAAAGATTTACAACCTCAGAAATGCTATACAGGGTCACTATGAGTCAGAATCGACTCCACAGCACACCACCATCTATATTGTTTTTGTTAAGTGCCTTAGAGAGAATTCCAACCCAGAGTGACCCTGTATAGTGTTTGCAAGGAGTGGCTGGTGGATTCAAACTGACTTTGAGCTCAGTGTATTATCTGGAGGAGCCACGCCAGGTGTGGCGCTGTGGGCTAATGTGCCAGATTGCAAAGTTGTTTGAACTGCAAGATTGGTTGTTCAAGCTCATCAACTGCTCCATGGAAACCCTATAATACAGGGTCGCTATGGGTCAGAATTGACTCAATGGCACTTAACAACAACAACAACAACAACAACGTGTATAGGTGTATATATATATACATATACAACAACAATGTGTATGTGTGTGTATATATATATATATATGCTGTATATTTATATTTATATAGATAAAATGGCTTAAATTAAGAGTATATAATAAAAGTCTTAAATCTGAATGTAAAGTTATTAACCAGGTTACTGACATGGTCTTTTTCTCTTTCCTTATCTAAAACCTTTAATGTTACTTTTAAAGTCTTTGAT
>NW_006408586.1:10733818-10747484 GCF_000296735.1 Chrysochloris asiatica
ACGGGAAAAAGATGAGGCTTTCTGCTCCCGTAAAGATTTACAGCCTCGGAAACCCTGTACAGGGTCACTATGGGTCGGAACCGACTCGACTGCACTTAACAACAACAACAATTTTTCCTATAGTGCCACAGGCTAAAGGTAATTTCAGAATTTATTGTTGAGGATTCCTCATCACGTCCTTTAGAAAATTAATCACGAATCTTAAAACTCACAAGTCATAGACGTACTACTGAAATATAGATGTATCAGCATTAATCTAAATAAGAAATCTTAACACTGAGCAAATGTAACAAGATGCCCTATTTCCTTATCACGGTAAGCTTTCTTAAATATTAATCAGCTTTAAGTAGCAAAGTTAATATCATTTAATGCTAACATTTCTCTGTACTTTAGGAAATCCATGAAGCTTTAAAAAGCAGATTATGGAACATCGACTTCAGTGCCTAACCAAAGTTAGTTCTCATTATTTACTGAATTTATTCCTGAGTATCTGAATTGTACGCCATTTATTAATATTAATTTTATTTAAATGAATATTATAAATAATCATCACACCTTACTATTTCCCCAGTGGATATTGAATCCTAGAAGTCACGGACTCCATTTTACACATGTTTGCATGCCTAACACTTACACAGTGTTTTGCTTTAGGCAGATCTTCAAAACAAGGGTATTTATAGAACTAATTTTGTTAACAACAGGTACAGAGAGGGATATAAATTACAAATTATTTAAAAGATTTTGGATTACTTTCATTTTATGTTGCCTGAAATACTTATAATAAGTCAGGGGAATGATTTAGATGCCATTCTGGCACCACAACTGTACTTAAACATCTCCTTAAAAATTGGGGTGAACTAGATGATCAATATCTCATTCATTTTTACAAAACAAAGTCAGACAAGTATCAAGGAGCATGAGTTGCAAATGATCAGGCTTACAGTGTTGAAGTATAGAAGACTTTTAGATTATTGTCATGTTAATGCTCAATAGGATTGCAAATGTCACCTCATTATCAATATTTTTTTCTATTATTATAAATTGCTTGAGTCCTTGATTTAGCCAGATAAAGACAAGTTTCTTAGCCAGTGATATGATTGCTGAATGAAGGTTGATTCTGTTCCAAGGAAATATGAAGGAAGGGAGCTGTTGCTGTTAGGTACCGTTGAGTCGGTTCCCACACATAGTAACCCTGCACAAGGTTTCCGAGGCTGCAGATCTTTACCAGAGCAGAAAGCCTCATCGTTATCCCGCGGAACAGCTGGTAGTTTCGAACTGCTGACCATGAGGTTAGAAGCCCAATTCGTAACCACTATGCTACCAGAGCTCCTTGAAGGAAGGGAGTAGAGGGAAGGGATTTAGAGAAAGAGACAAAATGTATACACCTGAGCTATTCCCTGGTTAAGTATGCATGTATTTGCTTAAGAGCTATAATATTGTTATTGTTGTTAAATGCCATGGAGTTGGTTCCCACCCATAGCAACTCTGTATAGGGTTTCCGAGGAGCGGCTGGTGAATTTGAATCACTAACCTTGTAGTTCAAACAGACCTGGAGTCAGCTGCTTATCCTAAAGCACTACACCAGGTCTTCAGGAGCTATAATACTTACCTGAAACTATGGGTACTGACGCCTGCAAATAAATCATTAATAGTTATAATCAAATTATTTTACTACAATCCTGAAAAAAGCAGTGTTTTAGTGTTCAAAAAATTGAAGATTCTTTAGCTGAACTGGAACAGAGAGTTCCAAGTGTCCCCCCCAGACTCACAACAGTCCACACACAGTGAAACAGGGCTGTAATAACGATTCTTTTGGGATTCAGCTAATGGAATTCTGGTCTTCTAGAAGTTAGAAATTTGTAGTAGACAACAGCGTGTGACTATTTCAATTACATGGATTCTTCAAATTGGATGTTAATTACTAAGTTCTAACAGGAAATGTGAACTATATGCAATGAAATTCATACATTTACATGGAATACTAATACTTCTTTAAATACTAATCAGTATTGTTTATGTGTATCATCTCTTGAAGATTAATCATCTGGAAATGAGTGGGCAACCTATTATTTAGAATTCTGAGAAAAAGCAAAACTACAATGTGAGTTCTTTTCAATGCATTTGTATGTTAAGCACACTATCTTGAAATTCGTACTCAGAATTTTATTGTTACTAGTTGTTTGTTGTAAAGTGCTGTAAAGGTTCATAGGAACCTTGTATAGGTTTTTCGAGGAGTGACTGGTGGGTTTGAACTGTCAACTTTGGGATTAGCATTTCAGTGCTTATCCTATAGCACCATACCAGGACTCCAATACTGTGATTTCCAGTGGGGGGGTGTGTACCGTTCCTGGAAGTACTACAATGCCAGGTTGATGTGTGCAGTGGACTGAGCAAGCTCCTATTACATTTTTTTATTATGAGAGGTAACAAATAAACCTTATTAAAAAAACACTTAGTATTTTCATATTGTTGTTGTTATTAAGTGATGTTGAGTCTGTTCCAATTCATAGTGACCCTGTATAGGGCTTCTGAGGAGCAGCTGGTGGGTTTCAACCACCAATCTTGTGGTTCAAATCAACTTTGCTGTCCAGTGCATTATCCTGCAGCACAACACCAGAACTCATATTGTTTGTAGTAATTTAAATCATGTCTCTTATACCACTAAAATTAAAATAAAATGTTCTGTGATTCTAAAACTGGTATGTGTCTCCTGGAGCAGTTAGAGATAGTCTGTGAACAGAGGAATTGAAAATTATATAGTATCATGGCAGAGCATTAAAAACATCAATCTTATTTGATGATGGTGGATAAGACAAACTGTTTTTCATACATTATTTAAAAATTTTTAAATACACCAGAATCAAAAGATTTTTATAATAAATACTCTGGGTTTTTTTTATCCACCCTGGTAATTCCTGTCTTTAAAATTGGATGTTTACAAATATTTGATTAAATTATTATTATGCCTGTATTTAAAATTGCCATTGTACTACTTGTTTTAGTTTTCTCAGCTGTTTTTTGTGCTTATCAGCAATATTTTTCTAGAATTTCATTTTACCATACCAATTGACTTTTTAGTTAAATTTTTTAGTTGTTTTTTAGTGAGTATTTTAATATTATGATATATAATCTTAATATTTAATGCTTAATTTTATTCTAACATACCACTTGAAAGTATATAAATCTACTTACTACCCCTGTATTTTGTATGTATAATGCAATGCATATTTTATGAACTCTAGATTAAGAAATTATTTCAGTATTTCTTATATTGCAGGATTGTTGAAAATGAGTTATAGTAAATTCTTAGCATAAATTTACCTTCTTTCTAGATTGATATTTTTTCAGATATGTTGCTGTGGTGGTGACATAGAATAAGCACTGGACTTCAAGGTCAGTTTGAACTGCAAGGTCAACAGCCACTCCTTAGAAAACATGCAGAAGGTCACTATGAATCAGAATCGACTCCACAGTACTTAGTAACAGCATTTTGCTGTTATTAGGTGTAGATACTCAGTTTGGACTCATAGCAACTCTATGCTGAATAAAGGTTAAACAAAACACTGCCCAGTAATGCACCATATCAACAACATTACTGCTTCTACTGTACTAATCCATCTTGTTTGGGGCCTTTCTCTCTTTCTCTGACCCTCCACTTTACCAAACATAAGGCTTTTCTCCAGGGACTAGTACCTCCTGATATAATGTCCAAACAATGAGAAACAAAGTGTCACCATACTGTCTTCTAAGGAACATTCTAGCTGTACTTCTTTCAACACCTATTTGTTTGTTCTTCTAGCAGTCCATGATACTTTCACTATTCTTCTTTAGCACCATAATTCAAATGCATCATTTTTTTTTCTTCTTTACTCATTGTCAAACTTTTGCAATATATGAGGTGCACCTTAGTCCTCAAACTGAGATATTTTCTCTTGAAAACTTTAAAGAGGTCTTGTGCAGCAGATTTGACTAGTGCAGTATATTTCTTGACTGGTGCTTCCATAAATGTTGATAGTAGATCCACGCAAAATGAAATCTTTGACAACTTCAATCTTTCCACCATTTATCATGATGTTATTTATTGGTCCAATGGTGAGGGGTTTGTTTTCTTTATGTTGAGGTACAACCCATACTGTATGTTGTAGTCTTTTTTCTGGATCAGTACTTTAAAATCTCTTCATTTCCATCAATCAAGGTTGTATCATTTGCATATCCCAGGTTTTTAATGAGTCTTCTTTCAATCATGAAGACACATTTTTCTTCATATAATACAGCTTCTTTAATTATTGGCTCATCATAAATAATAAATAAGTATGGTGGAAGAATACACCCTGGTACACAACTTTCCTGATTTTAAGCCATTCAGTATCTAAATCTTCTGTTTGAATGAATGCCTCTTGTTCTATATGCAGATTTCTCATTAGCACTATTAGTTCTCTGGAATAACAGTTCTTCGCAATATCAACCATAGCTTGTCATGACACACCCAGTAGAAAACCTTTGAATAGTAAAAAGAAAAACCCAAAAAAACACAACAGGTAAACATCTTTCTGTATTATCTGCTTTCAGTCAAAATCCATAAAACATCTGCAATGATATCCCTTGTTTTTCTTGGCCGATGATTAAGGATATTTCCATTTCATTCTCTGCCACTTACTCTCAGGAAACTAACAAAGAAAAAGTTCAAAAGATAACCATCAGCTGGAAAATTGATGCTTACACTTTTCTGGGATTCTCAGGGGCCAGTATTAGAACACTATCAGGAAAAATGTTCAACGATCAACAGTGCTCGTTATAGTGAAGTGTTCACTCAAGAGCTGAACCCTAAACTTCAGATTAAATGCAGAAGACTGCTCTCCAAGGGACTTCTGATCTTGCATGAGAATACATGTCCACATACCTCTGCCCACACTGTAAACACTGCAAAAATTTCGTGTTAAGGTGTTAAATCACCCTTCCCAAAGTCCAGGTCTTGCTCTATAGGTATCCTGAAAGAACAAAGATTTACCCTTGATGAAGAAGTGAAGACAGTTGGGAATTCGTGGTTTGTAGCTCAGCCTAAAACATTTTTGTTGATTCTTTCTATAGTTTTTCTGTTTTCTATCTCATTCATTTCTGCTTTAATCTTTATGATTTCTTTTCTTCTGGTGACTGTAGGCTAGCTTTGTTGGTCTGTTTCTAATTGTTGTAGATGCTGTGTTAAAGTGTTAATTTTGGTTCTTCTTTTTGGATGTGTGTATTTATTGCAATAAATTGCCCTCTCATCACTGCTTTCACCATGTCTTAAATGATTTTGGTATGTTGTATTTTAGTCATCATTTTTTCTAGGACCTTTGAGAATTCATGTTTTATTTCTTCTGCTACCCAGTAGCTTTTAGGCAGTGTGTTATTCAGTTTCCATGTATTTGATTTTATTTCCTTGGTCTTCCTATTGTTGATTTCTAATTTTATAGTATTGTGGTCTGAGAAGATACTTTGTAGTATTTTGATGTTTGTAAATTTATAAAAGTTTGTTTTGTGGCCTAACACATGGTCTATTCTGGAGAATGTTCTATGTGCACTGGAAAAGAATGTGCATTGTGTTGTTGGGTTGAATGCTTTACACATCTAAGTGGTCAAGTTGGTTGATTGTGTTGTTTAGTTCTTCTGTATCTTTGTTGAGTTTCTTTCTAGTGGTTCTATCCTTTTTCAGAAGTGGCATATTAAAGTCTCCAACTATTATTGTAGATTTGTCTGTATCTTTATTTCTAGTAAGGTTTGATGTATTTATCTTGGGACTCTTTCATTGGGAACATAGATATTTATTATAGTTATGTCATCTTGTCCAATTGACCCTTTAATAATGAAACAGTGTCCTTTGTCTCTTATACTGGCTTTTGCCTTAAAGTTTATTTTATCAGAGATGAGAATTTTCACTCCTGTTGATTTTTTATTGCAATTAGCTTGGTATATTTTTTCCATCCTTTAACTTTCAATCTGTTTTTGTCTTTGTGTGTAAGTTGTGTCTCTTGCAGGCAGCATATTGAAGGGCCTTGTATTCTTATCTATTCTGCCACTCTCTGTCTCTTCACTGGTGCATTTAATCCACTGACATTCAGTGTAACTATTGACTGGTATGAATTAATTGCTGTCATTATGTTAGGTTTTTTTGTGGTGCTGTTAGTTCCTTTGTTCTACATGCCTTCCTGTGTTCATGTTTTTTTGTGCTCTTTCTTGTCAGCTTCTTCTTAGTTTTAATGTTTCAATGTTCTTCTTAAATCTTCATTTTCTTGGTATGCTATGGAGTACTAACTTTCTTTGAGGTTACCCTATAATATACTAACTTTTTCCACCACTTAAAACAGTATATTTTATCCTGAAATCTAACTCACCTCACCACTTGGATCTCTGTTCCTATAATTTTCCCCTTCTTTGACATTGTAATTATTTTGATCTTTGACTGAGATCCCAGGTCCTCTGAATTCATTGTTGTAATTTTGTTCTGTTCTGGACTCTTTTATAAGTTGACTGAGTTCCAGGTGGTGTTGTCACGTCTGTCAATCTCTGGTTGCTGTCTTTTCTTGCTGGTTTTCAGTCCAAAAAACTCCCTTTGGGATGTTTTGAAGGGCTAGGTTGGCTTTCACAAAGTCTCTTAGCTTTTGTTTATCCTGGAATGTTTTGACAGCACCTTTGTTCAGCCTAAAACATTTTTAATAAGGGAATATGAAAGATTGTTGACAGGTGGATAAAATGTATTGAAAAGCACAGAAATTATGTCAAAAAATGATGTACTTGTCTTTCTAAAAGTTGATTAAAATAAATTCTGCAGCCAGAGTGTAGATAATTTTTTATTCACCCTTGTAGTTTTCAAGTATGTGCATAAGAGTATATCATTATGTTTATATCATGGCAAAGAACATTTCTAGTCTTTCTGGCTGAGATTGCTGGATCAGCAGATAAGAATGTATAAGATGGTTCTCTCAAAATGGTTCAGATACCTGTTATCTAAAAGGGAGTTTCAAAAAATTCATGAAAAATTCCATTATCAGCAAATTTTATTTTCAATGAACATTTTTTAACTCATTCATATTAATATAAGAGCACAGTGATGCTGTACAATAAGCACTGAATTGTGAACCACGAGGTTGGAAGTCAAGCCCACCAGCCTCTCTATAGGAGAAACATGAGGCTTTCTGCAGATCCAAAGATTTCAGCCTTGGAAACCCTATTCAAGGTTGCTACGAGTCTTAACTGACTTGTTGTTGTTGTGACGTGCCATCGAGTCAGTTCCGACCCATAGCGACCCTGTATAGGGTTTCAAAGGAGCAGCTGGTGAGCTTGAACTGCCGACCTTGAGGTTCAAATGGCTTTGCAGTCTGGCGCATTCTCCCACCGTGCCACACCAGGACTCTAGAGGGCACTTAATTACAAAAGCAGAAACATATGAATATAATCTGTCTTTGCCCAGTAACTGCTCATGTGGAACCAGTTGAAAATTAAGTTAATGTAGCAAAAGTTAGACTCAACAGCCTACCTGTTCCACTAATAAACCCCTTGTTTATGAGAAACAAACAACAAAGGTGTTGAAGTGGTAGGGGTCTCATGGTTTAAAAAACCTTGCTCATGGGAACCCTCATAACCTTGTGTGAACTTTGCTCCTGACCTACACATTTTCACACACTAGAAATGATATTAGTTTCATTTACTGCCCTGGTCCTCTAATGCAATTACTTTTACTTTAGTACCAGTCAGCTTGGCATCTATGAGTCTTTGCTTTGGAAAACTGGTACTACTATTTTTCTGACATCCTTAGCAAGTGCTTACCTGGTTTCTTGGGTAATCTATCCCTTATGGTAAATCATTTGGAATTGTCTCACAAGTCTTGAGGCTCTGTTAATTTTCCAATCTTTCTTGTGTCTAATTTTAGATTGGCTAATTCAAATTGATGTATATCCATGTCCCCTGACTCTTTCTCTTGTTAATTCCATTCTGTAGTTATGCATAATACATGAATGATTTTCCAGATAATGTATATTTCTGTCCTTTATCTGTTAATCCTAGTATTTGGTTATATCAAGGTAAGCTTGCATCTATTGCCTTTATTTTGTTTTGTTTTGAGGACAAGTCATGTTTGGTTTGGTTTGGTTTTTCTATTTTGTAATATGTAGAATAACTTTAGGTTGCAATATACACTTTGTGAATGTTTCATTATAGAGACCCTGGAATCTTTTATACATTTCCAAAATGAATTCTTTATTTTAGGAGACATTTAGTCAAGTTGTAATCAAATTACAATTATGTCTTTTGAGCAAAATCTCAAACCTCAGTACAGTTCTTTCATCTTGTGTTGAACTGTTCAGCATCTGCCATATGCATGTATACATATAGTAAAAGGGTAGCAAGACATTTTGGGAGAGATTATACAAATAATTAAGGATACCCTTCATTTTTAGGATTTCATTTTTAGAAAGTCCCATTGGTTATGATTGCCACAAACTAAAACATTTGAGTTAGCAAGCCAGGATATTTTTAATTCCCTCTTGTTAGGTATTGTACATGTGAGTATAATACAATTAAGACTCCTTGTGTGACACTGGGATAACGACTGGACTGTGAACCACAAATTTGGCTGTTCAAACTCACCAGACACTCCTTGGAAATGCTATAAAGAGTCAATATGAGTCAGAACCAACTCAGTGGCACTTAACTACTTAATGCAATTAGGTATTATTCATAGATTAGGAGTTCTCAATAGTGTATGATTTAAGGAAATCAGAAAACAGTCTTTAATTACAGCTGTTACAATTCTAGAGATCGCATGATAGAATTCTGCAAAATCAATGATTTGTTCATTTCAAATACCTTCTTTAGACAGCATAAGAGATGACTATACACATGGACCTCACCAGATGAAATACATAGAAATCAAATTGACTACATCTACGGAAAGAGACTGTGGAAAAGCTCCATATCATCAGTGAAAACAAAGCCGGGACAGACTGTGGAACAGACCATCAATTGTTCATATGCAAATTCAAACTGAAGCTGAAGAAAATGAAAACAAGTCCACTAGATCCAAAATGTGACCTTGAATATATCCCACCTGAATTTAGAGATCATCTGAAGTACATATTTGATACATTAAACACTAAAGACAGAAGATCAGAAGAGTTGTGGGATGACATCAAAAACATCATACATGAAGAAAGCAAAAGGTCATTGAGAAGATAAGAAAGGAGGAAAAGGTTAAAATGGATGTCAAAAAAGACACTGAAACTTGCTCTCCAGCTTAGAGATGCTAAAACAAGTGGAAGAAATGAGGAGGAACAAGAGCTGAACAGAAGATTTCAAAGATCAGCTAGAGAAGATAAAGCCAAATATTACAACAAAATATGCAAAGATCTGGAGTCAGAAAACCAAAAAGGAAGAACACACTCAGCATTTCTCAAGCTGGGGGAACTGAAGAAAAAAATCAAGCCTTGACCTTTATTATTGAAAGATTATCTGGGAGAATTATTAAATGATGCAGAAAGCATCAAAAGAAGATGGAAGGAGTACACAGAGTCAGTGTACCAAAGGAAATGGTTAATGTTCAACTGTTTCAAGAGATAGCATAGGATCAAGAGCCAATGATACTTAGGGAGGAAATCCAAGGTGCATTGAAGGAATTGGCAAAGAACAAGGCACCAGGAATTGATGGAATAAAAATTGAATCTTTCAAGAAAGTGAGGCAGCACAGGAGGCACTCACTCATCTCTGCAAGAAATTTGGAAGACAACTATCTGTCCAACTGATTGGAAGAGATCCGTATTTGTGCCCATTCCAAAGAGAGGTGATCCAAGGGAATGAGGAAATCATCGGACAATCTTTTTGATAGCCCATACGAGTAAAGTTTTACAAAAGGTAATAAAGAAACAGCTGCAAACATACATTGACAGAGAACTTCCAGAGGTTCAATCTGGATTCAGAAGAGGTTATAGAACAAGGGATATCATTGGTGATGTCCGATGGATCTTGGCTGAAAGCAGAGAATATCAGAAAGATACTTACCTGTGCTTTATTGACTACACAAAAGCTTTCGATTGTGTGGATCATGGCAAGCTATAGACAACATTGTAAAGTATGAGTATTCTGGAAAACTTAATTGTGCTCATGAGGAATCTGTACCTGGACCAAGAAGCAGTTGTTCGAACAGAACATAAGAACACTGAATGTTTTAAAATTAAGAAAGGTGTGCAACAGGGTTGTATTCTTTCACGATACTTATTCAACCTGTATGCTGAGCAAATCATCCGAGAAGCTGGGTTATATGAAGAAAAACGTGGCAGCAGGATTGGAGGAAGACTCATTGACAATCTGAGATATGCAGATGATATAACTTTGCTTGCTGAAAGTGAAGAGGAATTAAAACATTTACTGATGAATATCAAAGAACACAGCCTTCAGTATGGATTACATCTCAATGTCAAGAAAACAGAATCCTTACCACTGGACCAATAAACAACATTGTTATCAACAGAGAAAAGATTGAAGTTGTTAAGAACTTCATTCTTCCTGGATCAACTATCAACACTCATGGAAGCAACAGTCAAGAAATCAAACGACATATTGCATTAGGTAAATCTGCTTCACAAGACCTTTTTAAAGTGTTGCAGAGCAAAGATGTCAGCTTGAGGACCAAGGTGTGCCTAACCCAAGCCATGGGATTTTCAATAACCTCCTATGCATGTGAAAACTGGACAGTAAGTAAGGAAGACCATAGAAGAATTGATGCATTTGAATTATGATGTTTGAGGGGAATGTTGAAAGTGCCCTGGGCTGCCAAAAGAGCAAACAGATCCATGTTGGAAGTGCAGCCAGAGTGCTCCTTGGGGACCAGGATGGCCAAACTTTGTCTCTCATACTTTGGACATATTGTCTGGAGGGACCAGTATCTGGAGAAGGAAATCATGTTTGGTAGGGTGGAGGGTCAGAGAAAAAGAGGAAGATTACCAATGAGATGGATTGGTCAGATTGCAGCATAGATGGACTCACGTGTGGCAACGATAATGAGGTTGGCCCAGGATCAGGCAGCATTTTGTTCTGCTGTGAATAGGGTCGCTATGAGTCAGTACCAACTTGATGGCACCTAACAACAACAACAATCACAATTCTGGTGTTCACCATAGGATAAGCAGTGAAGCTTAAGGGTAGTTTGCACCTTAAGGATGGCGGTTCAAACTCACCAGCTGCTCCTCAGAATGCCTACCCATGGTTGCTATGAGTTGGAACCAACTTGATGGCACTTAATAATAAACATTTATGAGACTTAATGACCTTTTTTTCATAGCATGTTTTCCATGATTATAAATTTAGTAGATTATCATTGTATACTATTTAGATACTGTATTCATATCAAACATTTTAAAGGCATACAAACACATTTTGCTGTGGAGTCCATTCTAATGTATAGTGACCACATTTGTGTCTGAATAGAACTGCATGCCATAGGGTTTCAGTGGCTGCAGTCTTATGGAGATGGGTTACCAGGAGTTTCTTCCACAGTACCACTAGAAGGTTTTGAATTAACAGCCTTTCAGTTAGTAGCTATTAGCCAGGGACAACCAATTATGTCACCCAGCAACCTTTTCCCTAGGCTAAAGGCTGTACACTAACTAGCTAACTAACAAATTAACTAACTATAAAATCACTTCGTGCTGTTCATATTGTCTTTAGAATCTATTTTCTTTTGGTTGTTCTCTAGTGGTATTCATATTCTCCAAATGGTTTATACTTGTTTTTTGGACAGGATTGTTCAGATATTAACTTTTTGGCCACTGTCTAAAGTAGAACCTCTAGACAAACCATTTTAATATTAAATTGAAATTTGTGGAACACAATGCAAAATCTCAAACCCTTATGAAAACTCCTTGCATTTGAATTTTTCAGAAATAAGCATTCCTTATCTATTTAGAAGAAAAAAAAAATTAAACTCTCAGGAGAAACTAAAAGATTTTGAAAAAAACAAAACTTCCATTTCATCCTTATGAAAAAGAAAAGATTTGTCATCCAATATTTCTTTATGATACACTTTGGTTTTTTCTGAACTCAGCTGCATAGTTATAAATTGATACTAACAAAAATCTTCTTGGAGAAATCACTTCCTTTTAACAAATGGTGTGGCCATACATAAAGAAAAGCTGATGCTTTCGATTTTCATGTTTTAAATAATAGATGATTTATATTCAAAAGTCTCTGAGAAGGGATACACTTCTGTCAACTTCTGACAATATCTATTTTTTTCTGGTAGTTTTAGCAAATATGCTCCTGGATATTTGTCATGATATTTTAAGTTATAATCCTATCGTCTGCCTTAGAAAGACTCCTCAAGAAAACTTCATTCCTATAAGTAAAGGCCTTTAGAGTGATGAGATGAAAGAGTAAATGAACCTTTCATTTCTTTGAGTTGCTTATTTGGATAGAAAAAAGTGCAGACAGCTTTTAATCAATCACGCAATTTTGTGTGTTCTCACTCAGAATAAGTTACAGTTTCTATATCCCTTTGAGAAGAAAATGTTGGACCTTGGATTAGCAAAGCCAACAGAATCACATACAATATGTTTTTTTAAAACTCCAGCTGAGGTTTTTTGTTATGAATTATTTCTGACCTTCAAGTTGCACCTGCTATGTCAATCATTTGTCCTTTGTTCTCTAAGTTCTAGTAGAAGATTTTTTTCTTTTCTTTTTGTACTTGCTTCAATGGCTTCATTTTCTAAAGGCTATGACTAACTCAGGCCCAGACACTGTATAATAAAATCAAGAAATATTTTTATGACTCTTCAATTCAGAATCATTTATTTTGAGCTCAACATGAAATAAGCACCATTACATTTTAAATATACTAATGAATAGGATCAGTTTCTATTTCTAAGACATCATGAATATGTACTCATGGATGGATTCTATCTATCCTGTTATTAATTTTTCACAATTTTTAACTCAATTGCCAATGATCTTTAATTTAATATTATTGATGTTGTTAAGTACCATCTGGTCAGTTCCCATACATAGAGACCATGTATAAGGTTTCAGAGGAGCAATTGGTAGGTTTAAACTGTTGACCTTATAATTAGTAGTCTAGTGTGGATCCCACAGCGCACACCAGGACTCCTTCATTTTAATATTTATGTGTGTATTTTTCTATAATACACAACAAGTACATTGAAAATGGATTTGTCTGTTAGAATCCCCTTCACAAGATTAGTAAACACTTTCATGGTGATTGTAGTAGTGGAGTAGATTTACTTCTTAAAACTACTCTATCTGCAGTCTTTGTTACTACCACTAAATAATGGGGAGTTGTTGTTAGATGCCATAGAGTCACTTGTGACTCATAAGAACCCTATGTACAACAGAATGAAACACGGCCCAGTCTTGCACCATTCTTACAACTGTTGTCATGTTTGAGTCCACTGTTGCTTCTACTGTATCAATCCATCCTGTTGGGGATCTTCTTTTTAACTGTGCCTCCACTTTTCCAAACATAATGTCCTTTAGGAGGGACTGGTCCCTCCTGGTAATATAGTCAAAGTACAAGAGATAAAGTCTCACTCTTCTTGCTGCTAAGGAGCATTCTGGCTGTATTTCTTCCAACAAAGTTCTATTTGTTCCTCTGACAATTTCCAATGCTTTCAATATTCTTTAACAA